>NW_015554149.1:226352-238852 GCF_001515605.1 Sinocyclocheilus anshuiensis
TTAAAAATCATCAAATGTGTTCTACTGAAGAAACAAAGTCACCTACATCTTGGATGCCCTGGGGGTAAGCAGATAAACATCACATTTTAATTTTTGGGTGAACTATCCCTTTAAAGAAAGCAATACCAAAGGACTGGATTGAAAGAATTGAAAACTATGAGAGTGGGGAGAAGAATTAATTACCAGA
Source organism: Sinocyclocheilus anshuiensis (assembly GCF_001515605.1). Taxonomy (NCBI): domain Eukaryota; kingdom Metazoa; phylum Chordata; class Actinopteri; order Cypriniformes; family Cyprinidae; genus Sinocyclocheilus; species Sinocyclocheilus anshuiensis. The sequence continues at coordinate 226,540 of NW_015554149.1, forward strand.
TGTATTTTTTAAAAGGTCAAATGGGCATTTTAATTTATGCAAAGTAAGGAATGTGTATAGTGTTTTTAGGTCTATCGCTTTTACGAAACCAGTAGCATTGAGCTACTGGAAAGAAAGATATGATGACTTCAATGAAAATGAAATTTGTGGAAATGTGAGATTGAAATATATGGAACCAATTTTAGAGAATTGTAATTATTTTTTGAGACACAATTGTATGTTAACAGAGATGAGATTACATAAAATTGGAATTCAAAATGATGTAAAGTGTGTATGAAAGAAAATGAAGGACTGTTACATCTGTTTTTTTATTGTGATGATTTTATGAGAAAAATGAAGGATATTGCAAAAGCAGTTTGGGAGGGGAAGTATGAGGAGGACCAAAACAAGTGGGAAACAATGTTTTTATTTGGTTGTAATAACTATAACATGTATACCTTTAATTTATGTGTAACAATAGCGAAGTATGTAATATGGTTGAGAAGAAACATGGTGAAATATGATGGGAAAAATGTTGATGTGTGGATTATCTTTAAAAACAGAATGGAATACTCTGTGAGACTGTTATGGAATTATTTTTAATGGAAAACAAAGAGGATGATCTTATAGAATTGATTGTAAGAGGGAATCCAATGTTGGAATTGAAAGAAAATGGTGTAAACTGGCTATGGGATGTTTAACTGTATGAAGCAATTTAAATGACTGTATATTTTGAAAGTTTTATAATAAAAAATAAATAAATAAAAAAAATCTCGTCTGATCTCGGAAGCTAAGCAGGGTCGGGCCTGGTTAGTACTTGGATGGGTGACAGCCTGGGAATACCAGGTGCTGTAAGCTTTTGAGTTTGGTTTCTTGTGTTAAAATTGCATTTTTTGAACTACTGTAAAGTAAACTGTTGAATTGTTGAAGGTGTTGGCACAGATATGATAGTGTATTTGTGATTTTGTTGTAAAAACGTGTTTATTTATAGCCACTGCTGAGCTCCAGAATACTTTTCTTGACCTCAACTACAGTGGTACAAGTTGAACTTGTCATTAAAATGTCATTAAGTATTAATAAGTGTTAATACTCTGTCATTAAATGTTAAGTGGTATTACTCTGTCAAAACATTAAATACAGAGTATTAACAAATCATATTAAATACCTTAACAAAATGCAACAGACACGTCAAAGGATTATACTTAACTTTATGTATGTGAACAATACATAAAAAGAACAGAACTTGTTCTTCCTCACACAGAGGGTTCTGAAATTTTCTGACATATAAGGAAAAAGAAAAAACTAACAAAAAATAATTACCAGTGCTTCCTCAAACAGAGGTTTACAAAATAATCTCAACACATATATTTAGTGTTTTGAAGGGAAAACAACAGGATAACTTCTTCATGAAAAAAACAATTAAGCGTACTTATGCATTATTGGGAGGGGTTGTCCACTTTTTTTCTTTGCTGTGATGGTTTCAGCCATCTCTTTTGTTATAGCCCTCCTGCAGCGCTCTGCAAACTCAGAGACCTTCTAATTTACGTCGTCTGTGGGGAGCAGCTCCTTAAATGTGTCTGGATATGTGATTGCTAGCTCAGCAATTATAGCTGTTCTTGCAATTGTGTTGCGGTCAACATTCACTTTGGCGAAGGCTTTTTTCATGGATCCAGACTTGGTGAATCTCTTGAGGGCATTCTTGTAGCGGCGGATGATTCCATCCATTGTGGTCACTGAACAAAAAAATAACCAACACAAACAAATAAATAAACTAGGGCTTTCAAAACAATTAATTATGATTATTCACACTTGTCCTAATGAATACAAATATCACAGAGACAATTTTTCTCTCGATTTGACTTTTTCGATTTGACTATGAAGTCATATAGTGTTATCCTTGCAGTATTAGATGTAGGTTTAATCTCAGCTAATGTTCTTTAAGATGCCAGACATCCCACCCTGTGATTTCTGGGCATCCGGGACATGCTATCGAAATGTGGGAGACTCCCGGAGCTTCTGGGAGAAGTGGTATGTCTGAGATGCTTCTGTAAAATGGTGAGTAACTCATGTCTTCTGTGAGGTGTTTGAGGTGGCGGAGCGTGAGTTTTAGGAATTCCTGTCAATTGTCTGTCATTGTTACAAATACAGTATGTAATCGCAAATTATACTTACCCTGCTGGTTCACTGTGCATTCTCCTTTCAGTTTACATAATAAAGGCTTTAATTTTTTGACATGACAGGCTTTGAGTTTTTCCTCAATTGCCAGACTATTTTTTCAAACAGAAAAATATTTTTTTGTTTTTGTTTGTTTTTTTAACAACAGGAAGAAGCACCAAGAACCAGCACAGTAAGCTGTGTCCTTTCATATCTGACAGCCTATATCTAACACAACTGGCCTGCGTGGAGGATGCACACCGAATCAGCATGGAAATTAGTGTCTGTTCTTGTCTGCTTTAAAGGCTAAATATATGTTTATTTATTAAACATGCAATATAAATGAAAAAATGTGTTTTCATTTACCCATCCTCATTTCATTCAAAATCTGTATGAATTTCTTTTTTCTGTGAAACACAAAAGAAGACATTTTGAGAAATGTCTGTGGTGTTGTTTTTTTAGTCCATATGGAAGTTAATGACAACCAAAACTCTTTGGTTACCAACATTTCTTAAAATATCTTATATCTAGAAAAAAGAAAGTCACACAGGTTTAGAACGCCATGAAAGAGAAAATTATGACAGCATATACATTGTGGGGTAAACTATCCCTTTAACTAAGTTCATGTTAGCAGCTGCTTTTCATGCAAATATGAAAAATGAAAGACAGTTAAGTAATGGGCAACTTTAATTTAAGAAACCATCTCATTATGAAGAGAATCGATGCCTGTGCTTACTTCTTGAAAGGCTGTGTGAGTCAGTGTATTTTTTTTACTTTTTCTTCTTTTTCTGCTCCTCTTCTGAGGATGATGAGGAGCTGGCGTCTGAGGATGAAGAGGAGGGGGATGGAGACGTTGAAGGTGAAGATGAAGAAGGAATGTGAGCAGTGAGAAAAGGGGAATGGGGCAGGTGGACAAGCAGAAATATGTATGTATGTAAACAAAGCCCCAAAACCTAATAAGCTACCTTTCTCAATGTAGGCCCAATTCTGGGTACTATCTGAAAGCAGAGAACTGTCTCACAGAAGAACACAGATAACAGGCTCTGTTTTATTACAGATAACTTCTATAATGCTCTTATTGTAGTTGATTATTAAAGTTCTGTAAAGTGAAAACGTTCTGTAAAGTCTTGTTTTTGAAACCAGAGCAGAGAGCTATTGGAAGTGCTTGCCATTGGATATAATCAAATCAAATCAATTTTATTTGTATAGCACTTTTCACAATACAAATTGTTTCAAAGCTGCTTTACACAAGTCACAAAGTGTCTATGAAAATGTCTATAATATATTATTAATGCTTTACATTTACATTGCAATATATGTTAATATGTGACAGACGGTTTTGACCCTTCTGTACTAATGTGATTAATAATTTATTTACTGCATTTAATAAACATGACTACATGAAGTTACTGACATCGAGGAGCAACAGCGAGAACTTGGATGTGTATGGAAACACAGAACAGGATGTAGTCGATGTTGAGAGAGTTATTAATACAGTAAATGAGAAAGAGACTCTTAGACTCTTAACTTTTAGTTAGAGAGACAAATATTATTTCACATAGCATTATCGTCGTATGTGTATCATTACTGTGATTCAAAATTCCTTTTATCGCGGTTTAAGACCATAGCTATATCACCCCTCTCAAATTAATCTAATCAGAGAGCTACTAAAGAGTAATTTCATAATATATTTATGAGATTGGCAACTTAAATTTGAAAGAAGAAGTGGTCTTAACTCCATCTCTGCACCATTAAATCGGTAATGACCAGTGGCTCCACAATGACAGCTTTTTGCTGCATGCCCTTCAGTGAGTTTGCACTTAAAATTAAACTTAGCTACACGTTTGCTCTGTGTGCTGTGATGAGATAGGAAGGAAAAGTTCATAGTGGCTCTATCCTGCAGGGTCTGTAAGCATCACAGAAGTTCCCCACTTTCTGTGTGCAATGGCTCAATATTCACCAGTTCTCACACCCCTTTGGTGAAATGGCCATGATCACTGAGGGTATAGCAGGAAGCTCAAAGACACTGGCAAGAATGACAAAAGTACTCAGAAAGGTTGTTGCATTAATTATTAGTTGTCTGTAATCAATAAGTAAAAAATTAGATTTCAAAGTTTTATAAGTCAAAACCCACTGTAGACAACTGGATTCAGCATTGCTACATACTTATTTGGTGCACTCAACTTTATAAAATTCCATACTACAACATTGTTACAAGTCAACTTGTGATGTGTTATTTCTATATTTGAAGGTGTGCATTGCTGCCCTCAAGACACTGAGGAACAGAGGAATGAGAATTGGTGGTCGACATCGATTTGTTGTTATCGACGAGAGCAAGTTTGCCCACAAACGAAAAGTAGGCTGCTTATTTGTATGCAAGTCTACTATAACTTTACTTCACATGTATCAGTTTTGTCATGTTAGTGCAGTGCCAGTCTGAGATTATGGAAAGAGAGATGATGGAGAAAATACAAAAGAGAAAAACTTGAAAATGAAGTGTTACGATCAGACAAGTAATAAGACCCGCGTTAATATTGGAAAAGCTTTCCAGCGCTGGGTTAGAGAGCGAGAAGGCCTTAAAACAGGTGCCAAGTCTGATATTTATATGGTAATATGGCTGCTGTGTATGTCCTTATAAGACAAAACTCATTAGTCTTCTGTGTTGAGATTGCAATGCAAAAATGTGTATTATAAAGAAGATGGTATTGTACACTAAATGAGCCACAACAACATCACAAACAGTATGATCTTAATTTCACAAGCATGACATACTACTATAAATGAGGCACATTGAATGCTTAGAGATAGCAAAGTGTTAATATTGGGAGAAATTTAATGGCAGTGTTTAAACATGGGATGAATGGTAAAAGGAAAAAAAAAATGTTTGTTCAATTTGAAAACATACAATATATTAAGACATAAATATACCCTTCATTTATAATCAGACAATAAGTCTGTGAACAAAATATATTACAATCAAGGTAGGATGGCATTCCGCTAATCTATGTTCTATTAAAAAGCAATACAATCTAAAATTTTGTTTATGTTGTACTATATGACAGCTTTTGTACAGGAAAATATGAAAGTGAAACAATAGTTTGTTGTAAGGAAATTAAATTATGAAAATGGAAAAATTTAAGAGATAAAAATGCATTTTGCACCTGTTGGGCAATTATTTGTTATCAAGCCAGATAAGAAGGATCAGTCTATTAACTGTCCAAAAGGACTGGATTCCAATGATTGAAAAAAAAATACAGCGCAACCCTTATTAAATAATTTATCTTGTTTTATTTTTTTTTAGTACCATCGTGGCCGATGTGGCAACACTTGGCGTCGTGAACGCCAGTGGGTCTTCGGGATGCTAGAGGTTGATGGTATTTCCAGAAGACCCATTCTGAGACTCGTCAAGGATCGCTCAAGGCAAACACTTATAAGCCAAATTCAACGACATATCAGACCCAGAACATCAATCCTTACAGATGAATGGCGTGCCTACAAGAGACAGCTTTCCCAGTATGGATATCGACAGTATTCTGTCTGCCATAAAAGACACTTTGTTGATCCAGGGACTGGTGCTCATACTCAGCATATTGAGCGTGCATGGCAGAATTACAAGTTGGAAATATGGCGTCATAGAGGAAATCGTACTCCCGAGTCATTGAAAACTCACCTCAAAATGATAGAGTGGCACCACTTGTTAGGTATAGGCCATTATAATGGTGTCTTAGGTAGACTTCTCCATGACGTAAAAAAGCATGTCAAGAAAATATAAATGTGCTGAATGCTGTAATTAACTGTTTTTGCAGTGATATGGACCAAACGCTGCATGGCTTAACCCACCATTGTACTGTTTTCATCTAATTTTGGGTGAATCGCTTTTCAAATGCAATAAAATATAATTTTATCAATTATTATTATTATTATTATTATTATTGGATGATTGATTTTATTTGTCTAAGACCTGTTCATCTTTTTTACGACATTTGAAATTGTCTATTATCAGACCTTCTGTTGGAGGAAACTTTGAAAACATTATGAAATTAAAAATATTCATGACGTTGTTATAAAATAATGTGACCTAGTATTAACACTTAACGACATTTTAATGACAAATTAAATTTGTACCACTGTAGTTGAGGTCAAGAAAAGTATTCATGACGCTGTTATAAAATAATTTGACAGAGTATTAACACTTAATGACATTTTAATGACAAATTCAATTTGTACCACTGAATAAAAGTGGTCAGAAAAATATTCATGACACAATTATAATGGCCTCATGACAGCCAATATCAAAACCAACCACATGACTGTTTAATGTAATGTTAACCCATAAAGCTAAGTAATTTCTTAAGTTTGATCATTAATCTGCTATGTCATGTTTATGACAAATTTATGACGGGTTATGTTGTCTAAGTAATGTCAAGTTGTCACGACAGGTTATGTTGTCTAAGTAATGTCAAGTTGTCACGACAGGTTATGTTGTCTTGGTAATGTTAAGTTGTCATGACAAAGACACTGACAGGTTATGATGTATTGGTTTATGCCCAGTTGTCATAAAGGCATCTCAAACAGTGTCATCTTTGCTTTAAAAATGACATAACTGAGCGAATGACACTTAATGACAGTTGTCATAAACATGCATAAAACCTCCTTCATATTCATGACGTGTGTCGTGTCATGATTATGAAGGTGTCATGTCAGTCTTATGCACACCCCTTCAAGTAAAGTGTTACCGAAAATGTTATTGGATAAAACACATCAGCAACTGCCTCACAGAAAAGGGAGATTCGAGATCGGTCTGTAATTAACTAGTTCAGGACATTATTTGAATGCTTGGCCAAAGAGATGTGTCTTTAATCTACATTTAAGATCACGCAATTGTATTGCAGACAACATTCTGGTAAAACCCCTACATATCTCTGATCATTTCTTCATTACATTTAAATTACATTTTGCTACCTGTGTGCCACCAACCCCTATACCGGTTACTTTTAGACGAAACCTACGCTCCCTTTCCCCCTCCCATCTTTCCTCCGTTGTATCCTCCTCTCTTCCCTCACCCACCCATTTCTCATCTCTGGATGTGAATGCAGCAACTGACACTTTATGCTCTACTTTAACCTCTTGTCTAGCTACTGAACATTTCGTGTCCTCGTCGATACGTGGGAAGCGGTCCCGACACGATGATTGTCGTCGCGGGCGATGTGCAGCGCACCGTCTCGATCAGGCTTCTGAAGTCCCTCTTCAGTGTCTCCGCCTGCCGCAGCTTGGTGTCGTTAACCCCCGTGTGCAGCACGACCGCTCAGATGCTCTCGTCGCCCTTCAGGATCGCGGGTTATCTGCGCAGAAACATCAAGAACACAAGCACCAGGTAAACAGTGAGTGTGTACATTACCTTCAGCTAACGTAGCACGGACGTGCCGGACGATGGAGTCTCTGACGTTCACAGCGTCACAAATTGTTTTCTAGTCAAATTCTGCAGGGTAAAAGTAAAACTTAAGTTAGGGATTTTGGAACATTACAAACCTGTTGTATGAGCAATATAGTAATAGCGATGCTTGCTTTAATAAACACTGCTAAGTAAGTAACATGTGTCTTCAATATTAAGTCTGGGCTTTTAATTAGAAGCATTTCAGGTTCAAAAAAGGAATAGCCAAAAAATTGACACAATTGTACTTGCTTTATTAGTGTCGTCTCAGTCTGCTGAACTGATCTTGTCTCTTTGCTTAAAATGCATCCTCTGACTGATTGGAGTAACATCGAGAACACGAGCACCAGGGAAACAGTGAGTGTGCACTTTACCTTCAGCTAACATAGCACGGACGTGCCGGACGATGGAGCCTCCGATGATCACAGCGTCACGTTCCGTCTCGCTGAGGGGAGCGAGGCGGTTCCGGGTGGAGATCTCGAAGACCGGAGGCGGCGGAGGTGGAGAGCTCGTCGCCCGGGGCCTGGCTCGCGGCTTCCGCTGCGGGTGCACCCAGGGTCCGTGGTGTCCCGGCGCCGGAGTGAAGGACATCTGGGAAGATCACGTCCTGGGTGCAAAATTGATTTTAAGATAAAAAAATAGACGATAAAGAATTAACTTGACGGAGCTCAAACTCAAAACACATGGCAGCAACAAACAGGAAGTCATGTGATTACCGACAAATACCGATGAATGGGACAAGACCTGGTAGAGCTGCACTAGAAAAAGCAACGTGTGTTATCACTATGTCGGAGACACGCTAGCTTTCCCAAGGCAGACGAAAACTTTCAAAGGCTTTGAGTGAGTATACTACAGAAACCAATGAAAACTGATGTCATATGCTGTTAATGAATGTTATTTCAAACAGATATTACAGCACTTTTCTGATTCTTGATTTGTGTGCAGAGCTTTTGTGATGGAGCAGGGCCTGCAAGACGGTGATGGCGGCCTTTGTAAAAAAAAAAAAAAGGGAAAACCTCAAACAAAAATATAAAGTAAGATCATGTTGTTATTTCTAATACAGAAATCAGTTGAAATTGTGCTGTTAAAATGACAGCTTATGTTTTGTTTGTGCATTTTTGTAGGATCTCAAATGTCCAGCAACCGGTGTGAGCACTGAGGATGGAGAGCCCACAGCAGCATCTTGGAAGTGGTACAGGGCCATGGATGAGGCAATTGGGTGCAGACCCTCCATCGTTCCACCTGCCCTTATTGCCTCATCTGGCCCGGATGTTGCTGTGGCCTCTACATCCTCAGTGAGCCCAGCCCCAGACACACCAAGGGCATCAAGGAAAAGAACCCAGAAATCAATTGAGAATCTGATCAAGGAGATGGAGGAGAGGGAAATGGCAAGAGAGCAGGAAGCAGTCGAAAGGGAGGAGAAAAGATGGAGAGAAATGGAGGAGAAGGAGGAGAGACGAGAACGAGACAGACAAGAGCGGGAGGAGAGACGACATGCTGAGGACAGAGAAAGAGAAGAAAGGTGGCACCAGGAAGCAAGTCAAAGGGAGGAACGATTACTTCGCCTCCTTGAATGTATTGCAAATAAATAATGTATATGTATATTTAAACATGGATTTTTGTTTAGAACAAACATATGTTTGAAATGTTTAATTAATTTCTCACACACACACACACACACACACACACACAAGGGAATGAAATTAACTCTTCTGGACAATCGCCCTTCATAACCTATGTTGAGACTGTTTGCACAAACCACCTTCACTTGCATTAACTACACATAGTAACAGTGATTAAAGGTCACCCAAACATACGCTATAAACTCATTATTTACTTCACTTCATGGTGTTCCATCCCTCTAGTTTTATTTCTGAACATAAAAGCTGATTTTGGCCGTCTATTGCACCGACTGCTCGACTGAAAGCTGGTGACGCAGCTAGCTATGCAAATCCTGCTCCCACTTGCCTCCAGGTCATCCCCGGTTGGAAAAGAAATCACTCTCCTCAAAATTCCTATGACTGCCTTGCTCATTTTGTGCACAATTCCATGAACAGAGGATATGGGCATATCAAAGGTCTGTGACACCACCCTGTAGGATGCTGCATGTGCAAGCCAGTGGAGGAATACGAGGACTTCAATGTCCTTTTCCCACCCATGGTCAGATTCCAATCTGACTGCTGCAATGAGGGACCTGATGGATGGTAAAGACAGGCAAAGATGGTTCACTGCCTGTAAATATGTGCGAGTTTATTAGAACATTAAACTCAAATAAAGATTTGTTTCATGTGTTGTTGACTTGTATATGTATACAGTTAATATGATGGTTAATTAGGAAACAATAAAAATTAGTGAATTAATGTCTGTAAATAAAGCAATTGTTTCATTACTTCATGCATTAATTCATTGCTTGACTGAAAATTGATGTTCACATCGGCTCCATTTGTCTTATGTGTTTTCATGCATGTCATATGAAAACAATTAATTAGGCTTTTTTAATGAAATTATACAATTTTCAGTAATATGTAGTACAATTAAGAATGGGTCTGCATCTGTTATTATCATTGTGCGAAAGTGTTGGGGTGAGCTAGCAATGCAATTCATTCTGGTGTAATCTTAATTTATAAGTGGTGACACTTACATTTTTTAAGTATAACATCAACAGTGTTCTCCTAAGGCGAGATCTGCGAGCAGCTGCCCGACGTCTCCTTTGTAATACCATTCCAAACGCTAAGGAAAACCCCACTAGGCTGGGTAAGCAATTTACTGTTGTGATCAGGTGGTGGAGTGCACACCTGTCACCTCAAGTAATTATTGAACTTGTTATAACGTCGGAGGTCACATGTTAACATCAACATTATGGGACCACGATCCATGCTATGTACTGTGGTACGATAGGTGGCGGTATACATCTGATAAATCATGATTGTAAACTGCCATAAAAATTAAAAGAAGAAGAAGATTACGTCAACATGGCGGATTGCGTTCATACTTAACTAGATTTGGCTGTTGAGTACATACTCTTTTAGCGCTCGTTAAGTAAGTACTTATTGAAATTAAGTACCTACTCATTGAGTATGCGGTTTCGAATGCAGCCTTTGTTCTTTTGTTTGTTTTATGTTAGAATCAGTGTTTATTTGTTAGTGTTTTTGGGTTTTGTTTGTTTTAGTTAATCCTCCCAGCAGCGCATGCTGTTTGAGAGGACCTTAAAACTTAGTCTGCGTTGCTTTTTGTTTATGATGGACGGACATACGTTAACGGATTTGGAAATGGCAGGAGAATCATGACGGCGAAAAGACCACGGACCGGACAAACAACAAAGAGATGGGCATGGACAGAGGAAAGAAGAAAGAAAGGAGAACATGAAAAGAGTGTACAAAAAGGACGCAACGATAACAGTGGATTTACGAGACGAAAAAGAAGTGAGAGCATTGGATATTATAAAAGCTGTGACAGAGAAGATCGGGGAAGGAAAGATTTTAGCGGTGAGACCAAAACAAATAAACGGTTATGAAACTACTCTTCAACGGGAGGAGGACACAGAAATTTTAATGAATGGACTGGACATTAAAGGTATGACTTTTGAGGTTAAAAGACTGCATAACAGGGACTATGTTGTTTCTTTCATGCACCTGCCTGCTTACATTGAAGATGAGGACATTTTAAATAAACTGGAACAGTGGGGAGTAATTCCCTTATCCACAATCAAAAGGAGGGTGTATCTGGGCACTAACGTTGAGGATGGCACACGCTTTATAAAAGCGAGGTTGCCGAGAGAGCTGGCCTCATTACCATATAGCACAAAAATGGAGACAGCTGAGGGGCCACAATATTTCCGGGTGATGCACAGTCACCAGGTGAAAACCTGTTGGCAGTGCATGAGCCCAGACCATGTGGTAAAAGACTGTCCAGATTTCAGGTGCTACAAATGTGAGGAGAGGGGCCACTTCGCAAGGGACTGCAACGCGGTTAAGTGCCCGGATTGCCGAGAGGTCCTAAACAAATGCGAATGCTGGATGGAGGGAGAGGAGGAAGAAGAGGAGCAGGTGAGTGGGCAGGTGCATGAAAGAGACACAGAAAAGGAACAAGAAGGAGAAATCGGAGGAATGGTGCTGAGCCAAACTACAGAAAATAAAGGCAGTAATGAACGGATGGACGAAAGGAATAAACAGGGGGAACAAACACAACAAGAGGAGGAAAACTGGACACAGAGGGACATGACTGTAAGCCTGGAAAGTGAATTATACAGAGCAGAACAAAAAGACAAAGTACAGAACATGGAAATGGGAAAAGAAGCGGAAAAAGGGGAAGAGGACAATACAGCGAAACCAAGCAAAAGGAGAAGATCGATAAAGGTAATACCGAACATGGAAGTAGCTAAAAAAAGTGACTAAAAAAAGTGTGCAACAAAATATGGATAGAAATGAGTTGGTAAAGGACTTGAAGGAGATGGGATGAAAAAATTGATTTTATGAATGTCTTTTTAACAATTGTTTTTTGTGTTATGGTGTTAAGAATGGTTACTTTTAATGCTAGAGGGTTAGTGGATATAAGACCATTTGAAAATGTTAAGATGTGTAAAAATGAAGATGTGATTGTGTTACAAGGAACTAATTGGAAAGAAGTGCATATAAGTGAAATAAGGAAAAAATGGAATGGGAAGATTTTATATAACAATGGTGATGATAGGTTCGGAAGAGGAGTTGCAGTGTTAATAAGAGAAAACAGACGTAAAATGTAACGTTGTAT
>NW_015554149.1:241352-259754 GCF_001515605.1 Sinocyclocheilus anshuiensis
GCAGTCCACACTTATGGCCATCCCACCCTGTCTGCCACCTGAGGGCGATAGAGTGCTAGCAGGAAGTGAGTTGGCAGTTTGAGCAGTCGGTGAGAAAGGCTCACCTTTTTTGTTCTGATATTTTGTTGTTATTATTTGGGAAAAAGTTTTATTTTGGTACACTTTTTGTTTTATCTTTTCCTCCCAGCAGCTCACGCTGTTTTGGGGGGAAGCTACGTTTTTTTTTGGGCTTTAATTTTCAAAATGGATAGATTAACGGCAACGACCCCTGCAATGGCAAGAGAAACACCAAGAGGAAATTAAATTGGACTTGAACAATGACACCGAGATGGAAACTAAAAGGAAAAGGAGACTAAGAAGGAAATTCGAAAAAGAGTTTACAGTAAGGAAGCAACAGTAAGAGTGGACTTAATGGATGTGGATGATGTGAGAGCAGTGCATATTATAAAGTCAGTGACAGAAAAAGTTGGAGAAGGGAAAATCTTGGCGGTTCGACCTAAACAAACAAGGTGTTTTGAGGTGACTTTGGAGAGGGAGAAGGACACTGAGGAGTTGATGAATGGACTAATTATCAAAGGAAAAACCTGTGAGGTAACAAGACTTAAAAACAGAGACTTTGTTGTTTCCTTCATGCATCTGCCTGTTTACATGGACGACGAGGACATTTTAAAGAAAGTGGAGGGATGGGGAGTTCTCCCCATCTCTAAGATAAAAAGAAGGGTCTATCCAGGCACACAGACGGAACAAGATTTGTAAGAACAAGATTCCCCAGAGAAGTGATCTCACTCCTGTACAGCACCAAGCTCAACACAGCGGAAGGACCACAGCACTTTCGGGTGATGCACAGCCAGCAGGTAAAAACCTGCAGGTTGTGCATGAGCCCGGAGCATATGGTGAAAGACTGTCCGGAGTTTAGGTGCTACAAATGCGATGAGGGGACACTTTGCGAGGGACTGCAAAGCGGTGAAGTGCCCAGATTGCGAGGAGGTGCTCAACAACTGTGAATGCTGGATGGAAAATGAGGAAGAGGAGGAAGAAGGTGTGAGCGGGCAGATGCATGAAGGAGACAGCTAAAAGGGGCAAGAGGAAGGAACCACGACAACACAGGTTAATGGAACTAAAGAAAATAAGGACAAAGGAGAACAGAGTAAAGACAGTAACATACAGGAAGAGCAAGCACAACAAGGGGGAGAAGCGGAGATGCAAATAGACATTCCTCAGACTGTTGAAAAACTTTTGGACAGAATAGAACATCAAAGGATCGTGAATGAAGAACAGACTGTTGAGAGTGGCAGTGAAGAGGAAAAGGAGGACAAAGCTGGGAAACAAACGAAAAGAAGATCAATCAAGGTAAAACCAAGTTTGGGTGGGGCAAGGAAAAAGGTAGTTAAAGAGGACTCATTGAAAAATGTAAACAGATATGAACTGTTAAAGGACTTGGGGGAGATAGAATGATAATTGATGGGCTTGATATATATTCTTTTCGGTCTCATGATGGTGAAGATAGTAACATTTAATGCGAGAGGACTTCAAGATGTAAGAAAGTTTGATAAAGTAAAAGAAATGTGTAAAAAAAGAAGACAATGCTACAAGAAACAAATTGGACAGAAGGGTCTATAAAGGAAATGAGGAAAAGGTGGAACGAACGGTGAAATTCTGTATAATAATGGTGATGAAAGAAATGGTAGAGGTGTGGCAATTTTAATAAGAGAAAACTGTTGTAAAATGCAAAGAAATATACAAACATGAAATAGGGAAATGTTTGGTAGTGGAAATGAGTTATGAAGAGAAGAATATTATACTGGTCAACATACATGCACCAACGAAAGAAAAAGAAAACAGATTGTTTTTTAACATTATCAAGACAATTGTGAGGAATTATAAATATATTATTATGCTGGGGGATTTTAATACAGTTTTTAGCAAACAAGATATAGCGGAGGGTATGGTTTTCAAAACTGATACGGGAAGGAAAGAGTTAAGATCACTAATGGAAGAAAACAATATGATGGATGTATGGAGGGAAAGGAACGAAAACAAAAGAGAATACTCTAGAAGACAAATAGTAGGCAATTTCATTTATCAAACAAGAATAGATATGGTTTTATGTACAAGGAATTTAGAACGTTTTATAGAGAAGTTAAGGTATGAAGAAACGAGTTTAAGTGATCATAAGCCATTTTTTGTACATTTGGATTGGGATGCTGGGAAAAGAGGGCCAGGGGTATGGGTTTTAAATACAGACATTTTAAAGGATGGGAATTATGTTGAAACAATAAAAGACATGATAAAAAAGAAAAAGAAAATGTTTACAGAGATTTTGCAAGGGGTCAGGAGGAAAAGTAAATGAAGAAAAAACTGTATATATGAGATTTCGGCAGACGACAAATTTAACGGGGAGTTTTAAATTTAAGGAAGTAAAAGAAATGAAGATTTTAGGAATTTTAATGGGGAAAGATGAAGATAAAGTAAGAGAAACCATGTGGGAAGAAATAATGGGAAGCATTGAAAGAAGACTGAACTTTTGGAAATTGAGGGCACTAAATTTAAAAGGGAAGGTTTTAATCCTGAATGTTTTAATGACATCAAAATTGTGGTATTTTTTATGTGACATCTATGTCACATATAAATGTGTGGGTGGAAAGAAGGTTGAAAATATGTCTTTTAGACTTCTTATGGGTAGGGAAACCAGCTAGAATTGCGTACGATACTTTAATAGGGATGGTGGAAAAAGGAGGTTTGGGTTTAATGGATGTGGAGCCAAGGAAAAATAGTCTGGGAGTTAGTGATGCGCGGATGGCGGTTATATGGCATTGGATCAATGCACGCAAAGCTCCGGGTCCTGACAACATTCCTGGGCGTGTACTGAGAGACTGTGCAGTGGAACTCACTGATGTCTTCACAGACATTTTCAACATCTCGAGCTCGGAGCCCTCTCCCCGGACAGCACGCCAAATACGCATAATCTTTACTCTGTTCATTATATGTAAGTGTGAACTAGTGAAACGAAAGTCAAAGAGAGAAGACACCGTACAGCTGAATCACTTACGCTGTTTTCATCTGATGGTTTGTGTGGATTTATTTACTCATCTAACCTACACGCTATATTGAATAAAGGTTTTGCAGTAATTTCCCTCATTTTAAAGTCGAAAGCTGCGGGAATGAGTAATGTGATGTATGCGCAATCCCGCAACGAAATTCAGGATCTGATTAAACATAATTCTATTATAGAGAGACTTGTGAAATAGATTTTCATGACTTTTCAAAAACTTTTTGAGTTTATTTATTTTTACAAAACTTTCTAGGCCTGGAAATTGCTGTTCAATGACTTTTCCAGGTTTTTCATGACCGTACGAACCCTAATGTGACGATCGGGTGCTGGTCAGGTGCGGTTATCTAAATCAGACAAAAATACAGGTGTGGGCGGTTGGCGGGTGGATAATTTATTTGAAGCTGCGGATTCGGGTGACATTTTAGCTCATCTGCGCATCACTACTGGGAGTCAAATTAGTCAAAAAGTATCTGGATGAGGGAAACAAAGCAGAATGGAAAACAACAATGGAATTTTTTTTAAACAAATGTGGGAATTTTAATCTGGGAGATGATGTGTTATGGATGAGAACAAAAGAATGGATAACAGAGGGGTTGCCAAAGTTTTACAAAGAAGTTTTAAGGGCTTGGGGAAAACTTTTAGCTACTGTACAGTACAACTTACATGGAAGAGAAAACATTTTAAATCAGCCATTATTCCTAAACACCGGCATTTTAAACCAAGGGAAGGAAATATATTTAAAAAAATGGATGGAAGTTGGAATAGTTAAAGTAAGAGATGTTGTATATGAATATAAAGAAGGATTTTTACCAATGCAGTACATAGTAGATGTGATGGACGGAAGCAAAATAAGAATTTAATATGCAAGAACTAAAAAATAAGTATGAAATTATAAAAAATGCAATACCTAAAGAATGGATAAAAAAGGTTGAAACTATGGAAGGGGGGAAAGAGGAAAAGGATGTGTATGTAATACTGGGAGAGAAATTGTGGCTTTTAAAGGAATGTACAGTGAAAATGTTTAATGGCTTTTTCAGAGATGTGATTTTTAAGAAACCGGTTGCAAACAAATTTTGGCAGAAGACATTTAAAGGTTTAAAAGAAGAGGATATTTGGAAAAACATGAAAGGGGAGATAACTGAGGTCAAATTGGAAAATTCTGAGGTTTTTATCAGACACAGAGTGCTGTTTACTGATGTTATACTCAATAAAATTGGTATGGAACAAAGTGCCACATGCAAAGTATGAAGTGAGGAAGATTTTTTACATGTGTTTTTATACTATAGAGCATTGAAGGATTTTAATGACAAATGTAAAACTATTATTGTAAACCTGGGAGGGGAGCAAGATGGAGAAGTTACAGAGTGGAATAAGATCATTATGTTAGGGTGGGATAAGAAGAAAAGAAACAAAAAGGTGATCAATCTGTTTGTAATGCTAATGAAAAAAAGCCATCTGGGAAAGAAGAGTGATCGCAAAAAAAAGAACAAATTATACTTGATGTGTGGTGTTTGTTTAAAAGGCGTTGGGAAATGTATATAGAATGTTTGTATAGTTATTTTAAACAGGGACAAAAAAATAAGGAATTTGATAAGGTTTTTACTTCAGAGGTTTACTCAGTTTTCAAGGAGTTTAATATTGCAATGCCAGGAATTGAATAATGTGGAAGAAAAATATATTTTTATTCATATGAATGTCTTTGTTTTTAATTTGATTTTAATTGGAATGTTAATCGATGTCCTTGTGAAAGGCGTAATGTATTTTCGATGACCTCTCATCATATGTTTTTTAAGAAAATATTACATTTGATGTGAGAGCTGTATTGGGAATATTGGATGATCAAATTGTTTCAATAAAAAAAAAAAAAACTCTTTGTGGCAGTCTCCGCTTATGGCCATACCACCCTGTCTGCGCCCGATCTCGTCTGATCTCGGAAGCTAAGCAAGGTCGGGCCTGGTTAGTACTTGGATGGGAGACCGCCTGGGAATACCAGGTGCTGTAAGCTTTAACGTTTTCATACGAAGGGTTTTTACACTTGTTTTTATATTGTAATGAGCTGAAAGATTTTAATGAGAGATGTAAAAGCATGATTTTAATTTTGAGAGTTTTGAGAGGTGGGAACTTTGAGTGGGAGAAGGTGTTAATGTTAGGCATTAATGAGAAATGTAAAAATAATAAAAATAAAAAGTTACTAGTGATGTTGATGAAAAGTGCAGTATGGGAAAGAAGGGTGGTGGTAAAAAAGGAAAATGTTTTACTTGATGTGTGGAATGTGTATAAGAGAAAAGTTGAGAAATATGTTGAATACCTGTTTTATTTTTTTAAGTCTGAGGAAATTATGGATGTTTTTTATTGTGTTTTTACTCAGGAGGTCTTAAAGGTTTTAAATGACTTGGGGATGGAATTGTCATTTTTAAAAGATTAAACCAATTAATGACTCCTTTTTTAAATGTTTGTAAGATGTCTGTAAATTCTTAGTTTTAGGAGTTTTATGACAAATAAATCATCTTATGTATTTTAATATGTTAAATAATTGATATGTATGTTTGAATTGATATATTTCTTCAATAAAAAAAAAACAAAGCAGAATGGAAAACAACAATGGAATTTTTTTTAAACAAATGTGGGAATTTTAATCTGGGAGATGATGTGTTATGGATGAGAACAAAAGAATGGATAACAGAGGGGTTGCCAAAGTTTTACAAAGAAGTTTTAAGGGCTTGGGGAAAACTTTTAGCTACTGTACAGTACAACTTACATGGAAGAGAAAACATTTTAAATCAGCCATTATTCCTAAACACCGGCATTTTAAACCAAGGGAAGGAAATATATTTAAAAAAATGGATGGAAGTTGGAATAGTTAAAGTAAGAGATGTTGTATATGAATATAAAGAAGGATTTTTACCAATGCAGTACATAGTAGATGTGATGGACGGAAGCAAAATAAGAATTTAATATGCAAGAACTAAAAAATAAGTATGAAATTATAAAAAATGCAATACCTAAAGAATGGATAAAAAAGGTTGAAACTATGGAAGGGGGGAAAGAGGAAAAGGATGTGTATGTAATACTGGGAGAGAAATTGTGGCTTTTAAAGGAATGTACAGTGAAAATGTTTAATGGCTTTTTCAGAGATGTGATTTTTAAGAAACCGGTTGCAAACAAATTTTGGCAGAAGACATTTAAAGGTTTAAAAGAAGAGGATATTTGGAAAAACATGAAAGGGGAGATAACTGAGGTCAAATTGGAAAATTCTGAGGTTTTTATCAGACACAGAGTGCTGTTTACTGATGTTATACTCAATAAAATTGGTATGGAACAAAGTGCCACATGCAAAGTATGAAGTGAGGAAGATTTTTTACATGTGTTTTTATACTATAGAGCATTGAAGGATTTTAATGACAAATGTAAAACTATTATTGTAAACCTGGGAGGGGAGCAAGATGGAGAAGTTACAGAGTGGAATAAGATCATTATGTTAGGGTGGGATAAGAAGAAAAGAAACAAAAAGGTGATCAATCTGTTTGTAATGCTAATGAAAAAAAGCCATCTGGGAAAGAAGAGTGATCGCAAAAAAAAGAACAAATTATACTTGATGTGTGGTGTTTGTTTAAAAGGCGTTGGGAAATGTATATAGAATGTTTGTATAGTTATTTTAAACAGGGACAAAAAAATAAGGAATTTGATAAGGTTTTTACTTCAGAGGTTTACTCAGTTTTCAAGGAGTTTAATATTGCAATGCCAGGAATGGAATAATATGGAAGAAAAATATATTTTTATTCATTTGAATGTCTTTGTTTTTATTTTGGTTTTAATTGGAATGTTAATCTCTGTCCTTGTGAGAGGCTTAATGTATTTTCGATGACCTCTCATCATATGTTTTTTAAGAAAATATTACATTTGATGTGAGAGCTGTATTGGGAATATTGGATGATCAAATTGTTTCAATAAAAAAAAAAAAAACTCTTTGTGGCAGTCTCCGCTTATGGCCATACCACCCTGTCTGCGCCCGATCTCGTCTGATCTCGGAAGCTAAGCAAGGTCGGGCCTGGTTAGTACTTGAATGGGAGACCGCCTGGGAATACCAGGTGCTGTAAGCTTTAACGTTTTCATCACTACTTATCTAATACACTGGCCTATAGGGTGTATGATATTTAAATAGCCCACTCTTTGTGGCAGTCCCCGCGTACGGCCATACCACCCTGTCTGCCACCTGAGGTAAAGTATGCCAGGATGCAGACGAAGGGTTTTTACACTTGTTTTTATATTGTAATGAGCTGAAAGATTTTAATGAGAGATGTAAAAGCATGATTTTAATTTTGAGAGGAGAAGAAAATGGGAACTTTGAGTGGGAAAAGGTGTTAATGTTAGGCATTAATGAGAAATGTAAAAATAAAAAACTCATTAATTTACTAGTGATGTTGATGAAAAGTGCAGTATGGGAAAGAAGGGTGGTGGTAAAAAAGGAAAATGTTTTAATTGATGTGTGGAATGTGTTTAAGAGAAAAGTTGAGAAATATGTTGAATGCCGGTTTTATTTTTTTTTAAGTTGGAGGAATTTTTTATTATGTTTTTACTCAGGAGGTCTTAAAGGTTTTAAATGACTTGGGGATGGAATTGTCATTTTTAAAAGATTAAACCATTTAATGACTCCTTTTTTAAATGTTTGTAAGTAAGATGTCTTTAAACTCTTAATTTTAGGAGTTGTATGTCAAAGAAAGCATCTTATGTATTTTAATATGTTAAATAATTGATATGTATGTTTGAATTGATACATTTCTATAATAAAAATAAATAAATAAAAAAAGTCTGCGCCCGATCTCGTCTGATCTCGGAAGCTAAGCAGGGTCGGGCCTGGTTAGTACTTGGATGGGAGACCGCCTGGGAATACCAGGTGCGGTAAGCTTTTGTGTTTTCTTTACTACTTATCTAATACACTGGCCTTTAGGGTGGCTGATCTTTAAATAGCCCACTCTTTGTGACAGTCCTCGCTTACGGCCATACCACCCTGAGGGCGCTAGAGGGAGCTAGTGAAAAACAGGAAGTGTGTTGGCTATAGGGAGGAGAGAAAGTCTCACCCAGACTTTTGTGTTGTTTTTTTGCGTTGTTTTTGTCCAAAATAAGTATTTTGTTTTCAAGTTTTTTGTGTTATTTTTGTTATTTGTCCTCCCAACAGCTTTGCTGTTTGGGATGGATCATTTCAGTTTTGTGTTTTTTTATGGACGGATTAACGGCAACGGACATGGATTTGGCACGAGAGACAAGACGGCAAACGAAAAGTGGACTTGATAAAAGACAACGAGAAAAGGATTACCCTTAAAGGAGACGCAAACGGATCTATGCTAAGGAAGCGACGGTGGTGATTGATTTGACGGAGGTACAGGACGGGAGAGCGGAGGACATTATAAAAGCATTGACGGACAAGATTGAAGTGACCAGCATACTAGCGGTAAGACCAAAAATGATGAAACAATATGAAATTACATTGGAGAAAGAGGAAGATGTTGAGAAACTGGCAGATGGATTGATGATAAAAGGAAAGCCGTGTGAAATTAAAAAGTTGAATAATAAGGATTTTGTTGTTTCTTTCATGCATCTGCCTGCTTACCTGGAGGACGACGAGATTTTAAAAAAGCTGGAGGGATGGGGGGTAACTCCCATCTCCCAGATCTAACGGAGATTCTACCCGGGCACCCGCATAGAGGATGGAACGAAATTCGTGAGAGTACGGTTCCCGAAAGAGGTGGCTTCTCTGCCCTACAGCATGAGAATGGAGACGGAAGAGGGTCCGCAGTATTTCAAGATGGGGGGAGAAAAGAACTAAGGTCATTGATGGAAGAGAAAAATATGATTGATGTGTGGCGGGAAAGAAATGGAAAAAAGAAGGAATTTTCAAGAAGACAGTTGGTGGGAAATTTTATGTGCCAAACCAGAATAGACTATTTTTTAAGTACCAGAAATCTTGAATGTTTTATTGATGGAATATTTTACAAAGAAATGACCTTAAGCGATCACAAAATGGTTTTAATGACAATGGATTTTAAAAGAGAAATGAAGGGACCTGGGGTGTGGATTTTAAACACTGAGGTTTTAAAGTATGAAAGTTTTAAAAAAGAGATCGAAAATATGTTAGATGAGAGGAAAACAGACCAGATGTATATGGAAGACAAAAGGCAATGGTGGGAAAATGTAAAGTATGAGATTAAGAAATATTCAATAATGGTTATAAATTTGAAAAGGTGAAGGAATTGTGTAGAAATGAAGATGTGATTTTATTGCAAGAGACTAACTGGAAAAAGAATGTTATGGAGGATTTTAAAAAAAGATGGGAAGGGGAATTACTTTTCAATAACGAAGAGGAAAAAATGGGAGGAGGAGTGGCGGTTTTAATAAGAAAAGACAGAGGTATAAAGACAAAACATATATATAATGATAAAAAAGGAAAATGTATAGTGGTAGAAATTGAAATGGAAGAAGACAAATTTATTTTAGTGAACGTGCACGCTCCCAATGAAGAAAAAGAAAAGAAAATGTACTTTAATGTTTTAGCTGACGTAATTGAAAAATGGAGGAAGGTGGTGATCGCAGGGGATTTTAACACTGTTTTTAGTAAAATGGATATGGCAAACGGGATGGTTTTTAAATCAGATGGGGGGAGAAAAGAACTAAGGTCATTGATGGAAGAGAAAAATATGATTGATGTGTGGCGGGAAAGAAATGGAAAAAAGAAGGAATTTTCAAGAAGACAGTTGGTGGGAAATTTTATGTGCCAAACCAGAATAGACTATTTTTTAAGTACCAGAAATCTTGAATGTTTTATTGATGGAATATTTTACAAAGAAACGACCTTAAGCGATCACAAAATGGTTTTAATGACAATGGATTTTAAAAGAGAAACGAAGGGACCTGGGGTGTGGATTTTAAACACTGAGGTTTTAAAGTATGAAAGTTTTAAAAAAGAGATCGAAAATATATTAGATGAGAGGAAAACAGACCAGATGTATATGGAAGACAAAAGGCAATGGTGGGAAAATGTAAAGTATGAGATTAAGAAATATTCAATAAACTACTGTAATTTGTTACAAAAGGTTAAAAGAACTAAGGAGAAAGAAATAAGGAGAACTCTAAAAGAGGAGTTAAATAAAAATGAAGTAAATGTGCAAAAAGTAATCGAAATAGAAAATACGTTGGGAAAAGTAGAAGAGGAGAAATGCAAGGGGGCCATGTTAAGAAGCAAAGCAAAATACACGGTGAAAGGAGAAAAATGTAACCGATTTTTTTTTAATCTTGAGAAAAGCAGGGGAGAGCGGAAACAATTAAAGAACTTAAAAGTGGGGATGGACAGGTGGTTTCAGATACAGAGGGGATTATAAAAGAAGTGAAATCATTTTATGAGGAACTTTTTAAGTCAGAGGGAGGAGATGAGGAAAAAAGGAACATTTTGTTGCAACAGATAAGAAGGAAAGTTGGTGAGGAGGATAAAAAGGATTGTGAAAGGGAAATAACAACAGAAGAGATCACACAAGCCATAAATCAATTAAGAGTGAGGAAAAGCCCTGGGGTTGATGGTATTGGAAGTGAGTTTTACAAAGTTTTGAAAGAAAAGGTAAGCGTGATTTTAAATGAAATTTTTGAAGAAGTTTTAAAAAAAGAAAGAGTACACCCAAGAATGGGGCTAGGATTAATGAAAATAATATACAAGAAAAAAGGAGACAAAACTGAGCTGAAGAATTTTAGACCTATTACAATGCTAAACACTGATTTTAAAATTTTAGCCAAGGTTTTAGCGAACAGGTTGAAAAATGTCATGCCAAGTATAATAGAAACCAACCAAGCGTATGGAGTAAAGGGGAGGGATATAGCAGATGTTACTAGCAGCATAAGAGATATAGTGGGGTATATAAAAGAAAAGGAAAAAAGTGCATACATTATAAGTATGGACTTCGAAAAGGCTTTTGACAGAGTGGAACATGGGTTTTTATTTGCGGTTTTAAAGGAATTTGGGTTTGGGGGTAATTTTATCAAATGGATTTCAGTTTCATACAGGGATATTTTAACAAAAGTAAAATGCAACGTTTTTTTAACTCAACCTTTTAAAGTTTTAAGATCCATAAGACAGGGGTGTCCGTTGTCGGCGCAGTTGTACTCTTTGGTGGCAGAACCTTTAGGGCTTTTAATAAATGGAGAAAAAAGAATAAAGGGAATACAAATGGAAGAGGGAGAAGAATTAATGAAAATATTTCAATATGCCGACGACACGACAATTGTGGTTGAAAACATAGAAAGTGTTAAAAGATTGATGGAGAAAACGAAATTGTATTGTGAGGGTTCGGGTGCAAAAATAAATGAAGAAAAAACAGTATACATGAAGTTTGGAAGGGCGGAGGTTCTAACAGGGATCTTTAAGTTTATGGAGGTGCAAGAAATTAAGATTTTAGGAGCAATTTTAGCAAAGAACGAAAAGGGGGCCATGGACAGTAGGTGGGAAGAGATGGTGGGAGGGATGGAAAGAAGACTGATTTTTTGGAGAAGCAGGTTTTTAAGTTTAAAGGGGAAAATGTTAGTTGTAAACATGCTAATGTTATCTAAAATGAGGTATATTTTGCATGTGATGCCATTGCCAGACTGCGTTTTTAGGAGAATAAAGAAAAGTGTTTTAGAATTTTTATGGGACAAAAAGCCTCCAAGAATTGCATATTTTACACTGATAGGGAAACCGGAGGAGGGAGGGATGGGTTTGGTGGACGTAGAACAGAAAATTAAAAGCATGAGGGTAAAGATGGTAAGAAAATATAAGATGGGGGATTTTTATGGAATTTTTACAAACGATGTTACATATATTTTTAAACAAAAGCACTTTGATATGCCGAGAGAAGATGAATGAATTTGTGGTTTTAGTTGTTCTTGGTTAGATTTAATGTTATGCATGTTTTGAAAAGATGCTTTTCTGATGTGCATTTGATGAATATTTCCCCTGTAACAGCTTTAATGTATTTTGAATATGTACAAATAAAAAAAAAACAAACAAAAAAAAAGGGCGCTAGAGAGTCGCACTACACAGGAAGTGTGTTGGCTGCAGTAGGGAGAGGAAGGCTCTCCCACATCTCTGTTTGTTTAGGAGTTTTTGTATATTTGTTATTTGGACTTTTTAGTTTGTTTTTTTGGTGTTTAAACCACCTAACAGCTTAGTGCTGTCTGGAAGGTCTTTTTTTTTTGTTTTGTTCATTTTTTTCTTTTTTTGGACGGACCCACAGTTAAAGACTTGGAAATGGCTGGAGAGACAGGAAAGGAAAACAACAATGGACTGGATTACCGACAACGAGCTGGAAACAGAAAGGATGGAGAAATGAGGAAAAGTCTGGGGGAAAGGAAATATTTAAAAGAGGCAACTGTGATTGTGGAAGTGGATAAAGTGAATGGAGTAAGAGCAGAGGATGTAATCAAAGCAGTATCAGAGAGGATTGGAGGAGGGAAAATTTTGGCGGTGAGATCGAGACAAGGAAAAGAATGCGAAGTAACATTGGAGAAGGAGGAAACGTGTGAGGAACTGATGGATGGACTGACAATAAAAGGAACTAACTGCGAGATAAAAAAAATGCAAAACAGAGAATATGTTGTTTCTTTTATGCATTTGCCCGTCTACCTGGAAGATGAACACATTTTAGAGAAATTGGAGGGTTGGGGGGTTTTCCCCATTTCAAAAATCGAAAGGAGGCTTTACACGGGCACTGATATTGAAGATGGCACAAGGTATGTCAAAGTGAGGTTCCCCAGAGAGGTGGTGTCCCTCCCGTACAGCACGAAGATGGAGACAGCAGAAGGGCAGCAGTATTGCAGGGTGATGCACAGCTGCCAGGTGAAAACCTGTAGGTTGTGCATGAGCCCCAAGCATCTGCTGAAAGATTGCCCAGATTTTAAATGTTATAAGTGCGGGGAAAAGGGACACTTTGCACGGGACTGCAATACTGTCAAGTGCCCGGACTGCCATGAGTTTTTAATTAGATGTGAGTTTTCAAAAGCTTACGAGAGTGTGCTGAACTCGTAGTTCTCTAAATGAATATAGAGCAGAACGATGTTGTCGCTCGGCTCCGAAGCGAAAAGCTGGTATGCATTGCACCTGCTGCCTTATTATACTCACGCTGTGATCAGCGGCAGCTGGATGCAATAATTGCATGCCAATGTGCATTGGCTCGTTTAGTTTACACTCGAAGTAGATTGGTCTATCGAAGCGATATCCCAATTCATCGGTCACCGACGTGACTCGGAGTGACCGACTGAAAGGGAACAGATCCTCATAGAAATTATTTATTTCTTTTAAAATCTTTTCATTCCCTTCTACAATTTTCCCATTTTTCCCTCTTATTTCTTATCATTCCAGCTTTTCCTCTCCCTTTTTCCAGATAAAAAAAAAACTTTGTACATTTTTCTCCCTCTACCACATATTTTGCTTTGCTTCTTAACCTCGACCCCTCATATTCTTTTTCTTCTATTTCTTTGTTTCTTAACCTCGCCCCCTCATATTCTTTTTCTTCTATTTCTTTGTTTTCCCTCCACTTCCTTTTAGAAGTAATATGTGATGGACGTGAACTGATTTTAGTGAATGTACATGCGCCAACAGAGGAGAAAGAAAATAAATAATTTTTTAATGTTTTAAGAAATATCGTGAAGAAATATAGAGAAATAATAATGATGGGGGATTTTAATACTGTTTTCAGTAAGCAGGATATGGCAGAAGGAATGGTTTTTAAATCGGACGCAGGGAGAAAAGAATTAAAGGAATTGATGAGTGAAAATAACTTAATAGATGTGTGGAGAGAAATTAATGTTGGAAAAAAGGAGTTTTCAAGAAGGCAAATAGTGGGACATTTTATATGTAAAACAAGAATTGATTATGTGTTGTGTGCAATAACACACATTTGGGGAATTTTATTGAAAATATCAGATATGAAGAAACCAGTTTTAGTGATCATAAGGTTTTACGTTTTAAAATAGATTGGAGTAATATGCAAAGGGAACCGGAAGTATGGATCTTAAATACAGAGATTTTAAAGAATGAAGACTATGTTTCAAAGGTTAAAGAGATTATGGAAAAGGAAAAGGAAAATGAAATGTATGATGAGGATAAGAGAATATGGTGGGAGAACGTAGAGTTTTTAATGAAACAATTTTCGATGAAGTATTGTAGTATTATGCGGCAATGCAGAATATTCAAAGAAAGAGAAATAAAGGAAAGCTTGGAAATGGAACTGAATAAATAAAAAGACATACAAAAGATAAAGGAAGTGGAGGGAAAACTGAAAGAAATAGAAGAAAAAGATCGCCTCGATGACAGATATTTGTAGGGCTGCGGGCTGGGCGACGCCCAACATGTTCGCTAGATTCTATAGCCTCCGTGTGGAGCCGGTATCCTCCTGTGTTCTCACCTCAAACGGGTAGTGGCGCCGAGAGGCCCCAGTTAGTGTCGGCTTGCTAAAACAGCTCCAGAGTGTCCTACAGTAGACCCTGCTGAGATCCTCCGTCACCCTCGGCAGCGGACGCGGCGGAACGTCCAGTGCCAGGCCTTCACGATGAATCCACGGGAACCGTGGAAGGCTGGGTTCCATATTGAAACCTAAGCGGTTCTCGTATGTGTATAGTCCACGGTATAGCCATAGAGCCCGTGTTTCCCCGGCAGACCTCTGCCTTTCCAAGAGGGTTACAAATCACCTCCAGTTCTCCATATACACCTAAACGGATGCTATATGTGTATTTGCTTCCGAAAACTCCTTCGGGAAGGATGGGGCTTCCGCAGCGTCCCTGTTGCAAGTGGAGAGGGTACGTTTTCCCAGTGTTATCGAATCTCACTCAGTAAGGTAGTGCTTTGAAAAATGGTGAGTGGAACTAGTGCAAGGGCTGTGGAAAAGAAGGAAAAAAAGAAACTGTTGAATCAGATAACTGCAAAAGTAAGTGAGGAAGATAAAAAAAGAATGTGACCAAGAAATCAGAGAAGAAGAGATTGAACGAGCAATAAATCAACTGAATAAAAAGAAGAGTCCAGGAATAGATGGTTTGGGAACTGAATTTTATGTATGTTTTAAAGGAGTTTTAACAAAGATTTTAAATGAGGTTTTTAATTACAGTTTTGAAAAAGAAGAAATTAACGAAAGAACGAGGATAGGGTTAATGAAACTGGTATATAAAAGGAAGGGGGAAATGGTAGATTTAAACTATAGGCCAATCACAATGTTGAACATGGATCTTAAGATTTTAGCGAAGGTTTTAGCAAACAGATTAAGGAAGTTATGCCAAGTATAATTGAAACAAATCAAGCATACGGAGTAAAAGGAAGAGATATAGCTGACATACAAATGAGCATAAGAGACACAATATGGTATATGAAGGATAAAAGTGAAGATGGTTATGTAATTAGCCTGGACTTTGAAAAAGCTTTTGATAGGGTGGAACACGGGTATTTATTGGAGGTTTTAATGAGTTTTGGTTTTGGGGAGAATTTTATCAAATGGATTGAGATTTTATATAATGGTGCATTAACAAGGATAAAATGTAATGGGTTTTTAACAGACTGTTTTAAAATCACAAGATCAATTAGGCAGGGTTGTCCGCTTTCAGCTTTACTCTATTCGCTTGTATCGGAACCTTTGGGATTGGCTATAAAACAAAAAGAAGAAATAATAGGGATAAAAATTGAAGAAAACAATGCTGAAGGGAAGGTTTTTCAATATGCCGATGACACAACGATAATTGTAAAAGGAAAAGATAGTGTCAAAGAAGTTATGAATGTTGTAAAAGATTTTTGTAAAGGATCTGGAAGTAAAATAAATGAGGAGAAAACAGTATATATGAGATTTGGTAAAGCTGTGGTTTTAATGGATTGATTTAACTTCAAGGAAGTGGAACAAATTAAGATTTTAGGAATTTTAATAGGGAAAAACGAGAGGAAAGTAAGAGATGAAATGTGGGAGGAACTAGTAACAGATATAGAGAGAAGGTTACATTTTTGGAAATTGAGAACATTAAACCTGAAGGGGAAGGTTTTAATATTGAATGTTTTAATGGTTTCTAATCTTTGGTATGTTTTATATGTATCTGAGATGCCTTTGTGGGCAGAAAAGAGGTTGAAGAAATGTTTTCTTGACTTTTTATGGGAGGGAAAGCCAGCAAGAATAGCGTATAACACGATTTTAGGGACGGTAGAGAAGGGAGGCTTAGGTTTAATGGATGTGGAACAGAGAAAAAATGGTATGAGAGTAAAAATAGTGAAGAAGTACCTACAAAAAGAGAGCAAAACTGAATGGAAAAAAACGATGAAATACTTTTTAAACAAATGTGGGAATTTTAAAATGGGGGATGGAATTTTATGGATGAAAACAAAAATTTGGATGACGGAAGGATTACCTGAGTTTTATAGAGAAATTTTTAGTGCCTGGGGAAAATTTTTAACGAAAATTGCATACAATCCACAAGGGAGAGAAAACAATCAACCTCTGTTCTTAAATAACAACATTTTAAAACAAGAGAAAGAAATATTTTTTTAAGAAATGGATGGAAGTGGGGATAACAAGAGTGAGAGATGTCTTGTATGAATTTAAAGATGGGTTTTTACTGCTACAATATGTTGTGGATGCGATGGACGAAGCAAAAGAAGAATACAGTAAGCAAGAAATAACAAACAAATATGAAATCATTAAAAATGCAATACCCAAAGAGTGGATTAAAAGAATAGAGAATAGAGAGTAAGAGCAAACAGAGGAAAATATTTATGTGAAACTGGCGGAAAAATTGTATGATTTTAAAAGTTAAAAGATGAAAATGTTTTATTGTGTTTTTAGAGATGGTGTATTTAAAGAGCCGATTGTAAAAAAGTACTGGATGGAAAAATTCAACTATCTAAAAGAAGAATGTATATGGAGAAACATGAGGGGGAGGTGTGTGGAAACAAAGTTGGACTGTTTGGAGTATTTTATAAGACATAAAGTGGTTTTTACTGAGACTATTTTAAGTAAAATAGGAATGGAACAACATGCGATATGTAAAGTGTGCCAGGAAAAAGAAGAGGGGATTTTACATCTGTTTTTATATTGTAAGGAATTGGAGGAATGTTTAAAGAAATGTAAATGTTTAGTTAAAGATTTGACTGGGGAGTGGGATGAAAATGGAATGGAATGGAACAGAGTGGTGATGTTTGGATGGGAAAAGAAGTGTCAAAACAAGGCCTTTATTAATCTGTGTGTAATGCTTATGAAAAGTGCGATATGGGAGAGAAGAACTGTGGCTAAAAAGCAAAAAATTGTTTTGGATATTTGGACTGTTTGTAAAAGGAAAACAGAAGTATACATGGAAAGGCTGTATATGTATTTTAAAAGTGAAAATATGTTGGATGCATTTTATGTCGTTTTTACACCAAATGTTTATTGTGTTTTAAAAGATTTAATGTGGAAGCTTCCGGGGAGCGAAGGATTCTTCTAAATTATGTATGTAAATCTAGAACATGTGATGTAGAGACTGTTTAAGAGAAACTGTATTTTTTTGAATGAAAAAAAAAAAGTCTGCGCCTGATCTCGGAAGCTAAGCAGGGTCGGGCCTGGTTAGTACTTGGATGGGAGACCGCCTGGGAATACCAGGTGCTGTAAGCTTTAACATTTTCTTCACTACTGTAGGGATTTCTATCCATAACAGACACTGATATACCATGGAATCAACCAGCATGAGATCTAAACTAATCACCCCAGCACATGATTCCAATATTCTGGGTCGACTTCCTGCCAGTCTTGTCGTCATCTACTCAGAGGAGTGATTAAAGATTAATCCAATCAAGAGATAACACAGAGATCTTTTGTATCAAAACCATGAATTCTAGATACCTCGTGAGGTCTTGTGACCACCAATGAATGTAACTATTATATCCAAACAGGGAAAAGGAGTAAGTTAATCACACCCTCAGGCTTGCAGAACAACAAACCTAAAGAACAGTGATAACATGATTCAATCTATACATCGTGACGCCACATGACTTTTTGAACATCTGCTTCCTGAAACCCCAACGGACCCGCGTCCTTTCTCTATTAGCAGAGGCAACGCGGAAATTGCATGGACCAAATTTAAAAGACTACATTTAAAATCATTTAAAGTAACAGGTCAACCAGATTCACAAATAATATGTTGTATGTCTTATATATATGCTTGATGTGTTTCATGTAAGCGGTGCAACTTTAATCAGTGTTTATTACCCTTTTTAGGAAATAAGGTTATTAAAATGTGTGTAATATGTGAAGTTTAATCTTGAACGAATGGGCACGACAAATGCAGAACATTGAAATGAGTGAAAAGCCGTTATTTTGAACGGTCTGGGT
>NW_015554149.1:262565-268250 GCF_001515605.1 Sinocyclocheilus anshuiensis
AAAGACATACAAAAGATAAAGGAAGTGGAGGGAAAACTGAAAGAAATAGAAGAAAAAGAATATGAGGGGGCGAGGTTAAGAAGCAAAGCAAAATATGTGGTGGAGGGAGAAAAATGTACAAGGTTTTTTTTTGATCTGGAAAAAGGGAGAGGGAAAGCTGGAATGATAAAAGAAATAAGAGGGAAAAATGGGGAAATTGTAGAAGGGAATGAAAAGATTTTAAAAGAAATAAAGAATTTCTATGAGGATCTGTTTAGTGCAAGGGGTGTGGAAAAGAAGGAAAAAAAGAAACTGTTGAATCAGATAAAAGCAAAAGTAAGTGAGGAAGATAAAAAAGAATGTGACCAAGAAATCAGAGAAGAAGAGATTGAACGAGCAATAAATCAACTGAATAAAAAGAAGAGTCCAGGAATAGATGGTTTGGGAACTGAATTTTATGTATGTTTTAAAGGAGTTTTAACAAAGATTTTAAATGAGGTTTTTAAAGAAATTTTTGAAAAAGAAGAAATTAACGAAAGAACGAGGATAGGGTTAATGAAACTGGTATATAAAAGGAAGGGCGAAAAGGTAGATTTAAAAAACTATAGGCCAATCACAATGTTGAACATGGATCTTAAGATTTTAGCGAAGGTTTTAGCAAACAGATTAAGGAAGTTATGCCAAGTATAATTGAAACAAATCAAGCATACGGAGTAAAAGGAAGAGATATAGCTGACATACAAATGAGCATAAGAGACACAATATGGTATATGAAGGATAAAAGTGAAGATGGATATGTAATTAGCCTGGACTTTGAAAAAGCTTTTGATAGGGTGGAACACGGGTATTTATTGGAGGTTTTAATGAGTTTTGGTTTTGGGGAGAATTTTATCAAATGGATTGAGATTTTATATAATGGTGCATTAACAAGGATAAAATGTAATGGGTTTTTAACAGACTGTTTTAAAATCACAAGATCAATTAGGCAGGGTTGTCCGCTTTCAGCTTTACTCTATTCGCTTGTATCGGAACCTTTGGGATTGGCTATAAAACAAAAAGAAGAAATAATAGGGATAAAAATGTAAGAAAACAATGCTGAAGGGAAGGTTTTTCAATATGCCGATGACACAACGATAATTGTAAAAGGAAAAGATAGTGTCAAAGAAGTTATGAATGTTGTAAAAGATTTTTGTAAAGGATCTGGAAGTAAAATAAATGAGGAGAAAACAGTATATATGAGATTTGGTAAAGTTGTGGTTTTAATGGATTGTTTTAACTTCAAGGAAGTGGAACAAATTAAGATTTTAGGAATTTTAATAGGGAAAAACGAGAGGAACGTAAGAGATGAAATGTGGGAGTAGGGCTGCACGATAAATCGCATGCGATATTTAACGCGCATCTTATCAGTGAAGGCGGTTCTGTAATCAGCGGTAAATCTCCATCACCTGCGGGCTTTTCACATTGAGCAGCATTAACTACACAGAGCCGTTGTCCACTAACGAGCTGCGCAAAACCACGTTCATATTCGCGCAATTTTTTGCGCAGCTCCTTAGTAAACAACGGCTCTATGTAGTTAATGCTGCTCAATGTGAAAGCCCGCAGGTGATGGAGATTTACCGCTGATTACAGAACCGGCTTCACTGATAAGATGCGCGTTAAATATCGCGTGCGATTTATCATGCAGCCCTATGTGGGAGGAACTAGTAACAGATATAGAGAGAAGGTTACATTTTTGGAAATTGAGAACATTAAACCTGAAGGGGAAGGTTTTAATATTGAATGTTTTAATGGTTTCTAAGCTTTGGTATGTTTTATATGTATCTGAGATGCCTGTGTGGACAGAAAAGAGGTTGAAGAAATGTTTTCTGGGCTTTTTATGGGCGGGAAAGCCAGCAAGAATAGCGTATAACACGATTTTAGGGACGGTAGAGAAGGGAGGCTTAGGTTTAATGGATGTGGAACAGAGAAAAAATGGTATGAGAGTAAAAATAGTGAAGAAGTACCTACAAAAAGAGAGCAAAACTGAATGGAAAAAAACGATGAAATACTTTTTAAACAAATGTGGGAATTTTAAAATGGGGGATGGAATTTTATGGATGAAAACAAAAATTTGGATGACGGAAGGATTACCTGAGTTTTATAGAGAAATGTTTAGTGCCTGGGGAAAATTTTTAACGAAAATTGCATACAGTCCACAAGGGAGAGAAAACATTTTAAATCAACCTCTGTTCTTAAATAACAACATTTTAAAACAAGAGAAAGAAATATTTTTTAAGAAATGGATGGAAGTGGGGATAACAAGAGTGAGAGATGTCTTGTATGAATTTAAAGATGGGTTTTTACTGCTACAATATGTTGTGGATGCGATGGACGAAGCAAAAGAAGAATACAGTAAGCAAGAAATAACAAACAAATATGAAATCATTAAAAATGCAATACCCAAAGAGTGGATTAAAAGAATAGAGAGTATGGAAGGAGAGCAAACAGAGGAAAATATTTATGTGAAACTGGGGGAAAAATTGTATGATTTTAAAGGATGTACTGTAAAAATGTTTTATTGTGTTTTTAGAGATGGTGTATTTAAAGAGCCGATTGTAAAAAAGTACTGGATGGAAAAATTCAACGATCTAAAAGAAGAATGTATATGGAGAAACATGAGGGGGAGGTGTGTGGAAACAAAGTTGGCATGTTTGGAGTATTTTATAAGACAAAGTGGTTTTTACTGAGACTATTTTAAGTAAAATAGGAATGGAACAACATGCGATATGTAAAGTGTGCCAGGAAAAAGAAGAGGGGATTTTACATCTGTTTTTATATTGTAAGGAATTGGAGGAATTTTTAAAGAAATGTAAATGTTTAGTTAAAGATTTGACTGGGGAGTGGGATGAAAATGGAATGGAATGGAACAGAGTGGTGATGTTTGGATGGGAAAAGAAGTGTCAAAACAAGGCCTTTATTAATCTGTGTGTAATGCTTATGAAAAGTGCGACATGGGAGAGAAGAACTGTGGCTAAAAAGGAAAAAATTGTTTTAGATATTTGGACTGTTTTTAAAAGGAAAACAGAAGTATACATGGAAAGGCTGTATATGTATTTTAAAAGTGAAAATATGTTGGATGCATTTTATGTCGTTTTTACATCAAATGTTTATTGTGTTTTAAAAGATTTAATGTGGAAGCTTCCGGGGAGCGAAGGATTCTTCTAAATTATGTATGTAAATCTGGAACATGTGATGTAGAGACTGTTTAAGAGAAACTGTATTTTTTTTAATGTATTTTATTGACTGAAAAAAAATAAAAAAAATAAAGGGCGATAGTGAGTTGTTCAGGAAGTGAGTTGGCTGCAGTAGGAAGAGAGAGGCTCTTCCATTTTGTAATTAAGTTTTGTTTGAATCTTTTTTGTTTAGTTTTTCTTTTAGTTTGTATTAGTTTTTTTTCCTTTTACGTTTCTCAGTTTAACCCCAAACAGTTTATACTGTTTGGGGTGTCATATAACAAAATGACGGATTTAACGGACAAAGGACACGGATTGGTAAAAGGACATGAGATAGGGAACAGAGAACCAGGATATGTTGCAGACACGACAGAAAGGAATTTAAATGAAGGGAATGGAGAAAGCAGAAATTAAACATGGGCGAATGTGGTTTCAAGGAAAAAACAAGACGGAAAAACAAATGGACAAGGAAGGAAAAGAGATCTACAAACAACTGAAGGTACTGGAACTGAGAAAGAAGTTGGAGAAAAAAGAAATGATTTATCTCAACGACAACAAATTATAAAGAAGTTAAGCAAACAATCAAGGTATCAGAGGGAATACAGGAAAGAAGCAACAGTAACAATGACTGTAAAAGATATAGAAAATACAACAATACTAATGATAATTAAAGCAGCTGAAGAGAAAGTTGGAATTGGAAAACTGATTGGACTAAGAAGAAAGAATAACAATGCTTTTGAAATGACTATGGAAAGTGAGATGGACTGTGATTTGCTGTTGAATGGAATAATGATTAATGGACAAGAATGTGAGATAAAGAAATTGTGTGCAACAGAAAGAATGGTATCTTTCTTGAGTCTACCCAGCTATATAGAAGATGAAGAAATTATAAAAAAAACTGATCAATTGGGGAGTGACTCCCATTTTGCCTCTAAGAAGGAGATATCATCCGGGGAACAACAGTGCCGGACGGAATGCGTTTTATGAAGGTAAAGTTTCCACAAGAAGTGACGTCTTTACCATATAATACAAGGTTCATGACTGAAGAAGGAGTGCAGTACTTCAGAGTGATTCATGACAATCAAGTGAAGACATGCAGGATCTGTGCAAGTGTGGATCATGAGAAAAAGGACTGTCCTCAATTCACATGTAGAGACTGTCTTGAGCAGGGGCATTATGCGCGAGACTGTAAAGTCCCGCAGTGCCAAGGCTGTAACAAGGCAATGATAAGATGCAGATGTGAGATGGACGACAAGGTAAATGAGGATACAAATATGGAAGGAGGTAATGGGAGTTACTGCAATTGAACGTTTAAATGATTTACAACGGCAGACTCAAGGAGAGGAAGATAAACAGGATGATGAGGAAGAGGAGAACACCAACATAGAAGAGAATGAGGAAAGGAATGAGGATGGAGAACAAGGAACGGAGACGGGAGAAGGAGTAGACAAAGAGGATAGAAACCTGATTAATAAAGACTTTTCTAAGGAACAGGAAGATGTGGACACTATTGGACTGGACTATGAAAAAGGTCAAGAAAAGGAAATGGCTGAGGATAAGGGAATGAAGACACTGCCTGAGGTAAGAGAAGCAGAAAATGGGTGGAGGATTTCTGGAATGGAAAACAAAGGAAAAGAAAGACTGAATAGATGTGTAAAAGCAAGAACAAAAGGTGGCATAGACATTCAACAGGTTCTTAAAAAGCAGAAAATAAGAAGAGAGGAGCTAAAGGAAAGACTGGAGAGGAGGAAAGCAGAAATGGGTGAAGCAAGATATGCTTTCTTAAAAGACAATGAAACTGATTGAGTGGAGGTTATTGGTTTATCCAATCTTTTCCTTAATGAGCTCTATATGTATTGTTTCGCTGAATCCTAGAGGATTATCCAAAAGTCAAAAGTTTGAAAAATTAATGTGTCTGACCAAAAAGACTGATGTGTAATGTCTACAAGAAACGAGGTGGGAAGATAAAATAAGTGATGAAATTAGAAAATTGTGGAATGGAGAAATATATAGTAAGTGTGATATAGGAAGGAAAAGAGGGGTAGCTATTTTAATAAAAAAAGGGGTATTTGAAAAAGTTGATGTAGACTACAAAGACACAAATGGAAGAATAATAATTGTTAAATTCTTGTGTAATGGAAAAGAAATGAAAGTGTGTAACAAGTTAAAGTGTGCTCCGTCAAGTTAATTCTTTATCGTCTATTTTTTATCTTAAATAAATTTGATACACCATCATTTTCATTTCTATAACGTGTGAATATATCCCCTATCGTATTCTACAACAAAAACAATCAGAGCGCCTTGTTATCACTAGTCCTATTTTGATTTCCCGAGTCCGCTATTAGCATATAGCCCGTTAGCATCGCCAGCGTGGTTGCCGCTAATCTCACTTACATTGCTAATACTCGATTCACACACATTACCATTGTTTTACTCACTGTTACTTGCTTTAATGGCGGATGTGTGTCTACCTTTGAGTGCAGGTGAGGACACG
>NW_015554149.1:269427-285986 GCF_001515605.1 Sinocyclocheilus anshuiensis
CCAGCTGAGAGAGCGGAGAGCCGCGCTGGAAACATCCCAGGCTGATGTTCACAAGTCCGAGGTAAGTATACAGCCCGCTGCTTACTCTCCCACCACCTCTACTCCATGTGCTTCTCTGTACAGGCCCGGTGCACCCAGGACGTGATCTTCCCAGATGTCCTTCACTCCGGCGCCGGGACACCAAATTGATTTTTCCGTACATTTCTGCCATATGTACATTAACTGACAGTCACCACTGATAAGCTACCACTAAATATTGTAGAAACTTAATTTGCTGTAAAGTTGCTTTGCAATGATTTGTATCGTGAAAAGCGCTGTACAAATAAAATTGAATTGAATTGAATTGTATTGTATTGTATATACATGCACCTAATGAAGAAAGAGAGAAATTTAACTTTTATAAGGATATGAATGAGTTAATAGAAAAACAAGAAACTATTATTGTGTTAGGTGATTTTAATACTGTAATACAGAGAATTGATATTGATGATTCAATGGAATTTAGAAGAGAGAGGGAGGAACGAATTACATAATATAATGGAGAAAAATGATATGGTGGATGTGTGGAGAGAGAGGAATGGTATGAAAGAGTATTCAAGAAGACAACTTGTTGATAAAATTCTAAAGCAAAGTAGAATAGACTCATTTTTATGCAGGAAAGAAGAAGCACATTATGTCACAAAGGCTTCATATAAAAATTATAGTGAGAGTGATCATGATTTTTTATGGATAATGATGAATTTTAATGAGATTGATAAAGGCCCGGGGGTGTGGATATTAAATAGAGAACCGCCAAAAATGGAAATGTACAGAATGGAAATAGAAAGCATAATAATTGATAGTGTAAATTATGAAATGGAAAAAGGTTTTTGGTGGGACATTTTAAAGAATAGAATAAAACAATTCTCAATGGAATATTCTAAAAAAATTCAGAAAGCAAAAAGAATGAAAGAAAAGATCAAAAAAGAGTGGGATGAAGAAATTAGGATTATGGATAATTATGAATTTTAATGAGATTGATAAAGGCCCGGGGGTGTGGATATTAAATAGAGAACCGCCAAAAATGGAAATGTACAGAATGGAAATACAAAGCATAATAATTAATAGTGTAAATTATGAAATGGAAAAAGGTTTTTGGTGGGACATTTTAAAGAATAGAATAAAACAATTCTCAATGGAATATTCTAAAAAAATTCAGAAAGCAAAAAGAATGAAAGAAAAGATCAAAAAAGAGTGGGATGAAGAAATTAGGAAAGTAAATGAGAATGATTTTGATAAGATAATAGAATTACAGGAAGAATTGAGGAAAATAGAAGAAGAAAAGTGCAAAGGAGCAATAATCAGAAGCAGGGCTAAAGACATTGTAGAAGGAGAAAGAAGTACAAAATATTTTTATGAAAAAAGACAGAGAGCGGATATAATAACAAGTATTAAAACACAAGATGGGAAAGCTGTAGAAGATAAAGCAGGAATTTTAAAAGAAATTAGAAGATTCTATAAAGATTTATTTACTGAAAAGGAGGTAGTTTTAGAAGATGAGGTATTTTTATTAAGAAAAATAAAAGTTAAAGTCAATGAGGAAGATAAGGAAATGTGTGAGAGTGGGATGACGGAATTAGAAATAGGAACAGCAATTGATCAATTGAAAAATGGTAAAAGTCCAGGAATAGATGGTTTAACAGCTGAATTTTATAAAGTTTTTATAAGGCTGTTTTATGTCCGATTTTAAATGAATTATATATAGATATTTTCAGGAAAGGGAATTTAACCAATAGCATGAAGAAAGGTATGGTGAAAATAATTTACAAGAAAAAAGGAGAAAAGACCACTAAGCATGTTAAATACAGATTACAAAATATTAGCCAAAATTTTAGCAAATCGACTGAAAATAGTAGTACCTAATATAATTACAACAAATCAAACATATGCTGTTCTAAAAAGAGATATTACTGATGTCATTAACAATATAATAGATATAATATGGTACATGAAGAAGGAAAAAGAAACAGGGTATATAATAAGTGTGGATTTGGAAAAAGCTTTTGACAGTTGAACACAAATATTTGATAGATTTAATGGGAGAGATTCAGGTTTGGGGAGAATTTTTTTAATTGGATAAAATGCTTATACACAGATATAACTAGTTGTGTAAAAGTAAATGGGTTTTTAACTGAAGATTTTAAAATAACAAGATCGATCAGACAAGGGTGCCCTATGTCAGCATTATTATACACAATAGTATCTGAAGCTTTAGGACTGGCAATAGACCAGGAACAGAACATAAAAGGAATATGGATAAAAGGAACAGAATCAGAACAAAGTATTTCAATATGCAGACGACAACATTGATTGTAAAAGATATTAAAGGTATAGATAAAGCAATGGAAGTTTTAGAAATATATTGTGAAGGTACAGGCAAAAGTTAATAAAGAAAAAACAACATACATGAGAGTTGGATTAACGAATGATGTATCGAATAAAATACAATTTAAGGAAGAGAAGAAGATTATGAAAATTTTAGGTATAAGAGTTGGAGAAAATGAAAATGAAATAAGGGATGTGGTATGGAAGGAGGTTTTAAAAGGAATGGAAAAGAGATTGAATTTCTGGAAGGGAAGGTTTTAGTTATCAATTCTTTGTTTTTATCAAAAATGTGGTATGTACTGGGTTCTGTGAGTTTGCCTATGTGGGTGTATAAAAAAATAAATCTATTGTTTTAAACTTTTTATGGGAAGGGAAAACACCAAAGATTGCTTATGACACTTTAATTGGAAAGGTGGAGGAAGGAGGGCTAGGACTATTAGATCCATTCATAAGAATGAAAAGTATAAGAATTAAAATTGTTAATACATATTGGAAAGTTGGAAAATATGCTTGGAAGGGAGTAATTAATTATTTTTTAAATAAATGTGGAAAAATGGGAGAAGATGTTCTATGGATGAAACTAAAAGAAAACAAAGACCACATTGCAAAGACTGCTCAATCTTGCAGGCTTGCACTGCACAACATCAGAAAGATCAGGCCCTTTCTAACGGAGCATGCTGCACAACTTCTTGTCCAGGCCCTTGTCATCTCTAGGCTGGACTACTGCAATGCTCTTCTGGCTGGACTTCCATCAAGCACAATCAAACCTCTACAAATGATTCAGAATGCAATGGTCTTCAACGAGCCCAAAAGAGCCCATGTTACACCTCTCTTTATCTCCTTGCACTGGCTACCGGTTGCGGCTCGCATCAAGTTCAAGACAGTAGGCGCGTTTCCATTACCCTTCAAATTGCGCAAATTGAAATTGCGAATTGAAAATACGCCTAATGGAAACGCGTCAATTTCGCAAAAACGCCCATATATCGCAAAAAAGTTTTTACGCTCGCATGAGGTGGGTTTTCAGGCAATGCGAAAAAGGATTAATTCGCAAAACTGCAATGGAAACGGCTTTTTCGCATTTACAGGTCACATGGCGTATGTAAAAAGTCATATGATCATTCTTCAACGTACTATAACCTCCAAGAAACACTTCATAAGTGGCCGCGCTCCAGTATAAGGGGCTTTCCCTTCTATTAATGCTTAGACAATTTACACTGCACACGTCTGCCGTGCAATGTGGCTCTGATACGGTCACTGAAGCTGATAACAACATGCTTTTAAAGATGGTATATTAAAGATATTTTATTTTTGTTTATGTAAAGATGTTTTTAAAACACCAAAAGCGGAAGAATATTGGCAAAGATTATTCCCAAGCATGGAAACAAAAAAAATATGGCAGAATCTGAGAGCTTGGTGGAAAAGTCACATTTTAGAAAATGTTGATTACATTTTAAGACATAATTGTTTACTAACTGAAATGAGACTGTGCAAAATTGGTCTGGCAAGCGATGCAAGGTGTAAGGTTTGCAATAGGGAAGATGAAGGAGTTCTACACCTTTTTTTTTTAAATGTACAGAGTTACAATGTTTTATAAAAAAAATTAAAACAAATGTCAAGCAAGTTGGGAGTAGAACAAAGATATGTTTGTAATTTGGAGCAGAAGAAACTTGGTCAAACAAAAGAAGACAAAAATACCTGTGCGCAAACTCTTTAAGATAAAGATGTTTTATTTTAAATGTTCTATTTGATTACTATAATATGAAAGATGAAAAAGATGTGTTTGTCAAATTTTGAGAAAGATAATCCATTTCTTGAAATGACATGCTTTCATTTTAATATATTATTGCCAAAATGTGATTCAGTTTGTTCTTAAAATGTTATTATTGTTTAATATGTAAAGACAAAAAAAAAAAAAGAAAAAAAAGGGCGCTAGAGAGCCAGCAGGAAGTGATAGGTTTGCAGTACAGAGAGAGAGGCTCTTTGAATCCTTTTTGCTTGATTTAATCTCTTGTTTTGAAGCATTTTGTTTTTCGATTTTGGTCTTTGCTTGGGAAATTAGTTGCTGGAAAGTCAGGGTTAACTTTTGCACTTTTTTCTGCTTGAAGCATGCTGCAGATGCACACCATGGCTGCAGATAAAGAAACAGAACAAGCAATGATGAGAAAAAGTAGCAATGGAAAGAACGAAGAGGAGGAGCAAAGAAGAGGAGAAGACAAACAAGCAGTGATCCAAAAACAACAGGAGCCAAGTAAAGTCACGGGGGATCTGCAGAAAGAGGGAGAAGAAAACAGCAGAGGAGTGCAAGGAAGACCAAGAGAGAAGTACAGCGAAGAGCTGACTGTGGAGGGAACAGAAAAGATTTCAATGATGGATTTACTGAAGGTAGTAAAGAAGGAGTGTGGAGAAGTGATCGGCTGCAGAGTGAGAGGTGAAAGGATTTATGAACTCACAATGAAGGATGAAGAGGCAAAGAGGAAACTAATGGATGGAGTGAGAGTGCGAGGAGTGATGGTGCATGCCAGGGATATAATGAATAATGATATGGTGGTGTCTTTTATCAATTTGCCGGTGTACTTAGAGGATGAGAAGATACTCTCCAAGCTACAAGAGTGGAGAGTACGACCACTTTCACCAATAAAACGTTGGGTATGGCCTGGAACGGATACAGTTGATGGAACACTTTTCTTAAAAGTTTGCTTTACAGAACAGGTATGTTCACTTCCATACTCCACAAAGTTTGAGACTCTGAGAGGCACAGAATATTTTCGTGTCATCCATGATAGACAAGTACGTGTTTGCAGACTTTGTATCAAGCCAGGGGACATATTTAGAGAGTGCCCCAAATTAAAGTGCTTCAAGTGTGGTGGAGGAGGACATTATGTCCCCATAAGGGGAAGAATGGATGGGATTAGAGAGAGAGCAAGTGGATAGACAAGAAGATGGTGGAAGGTGGAACAGTGTTCTGACAGAGGAGCAAGAGGAGGAAACAACTGATGATGTGAGCGGGGGAGGGAAAGATGGAGCTGAGGATGGTGAAAGAAGAAGCAAAATGGAGTGGCGAGACAGAGCTGAAAGTATCAGCGAAGAGGATGATGGGGAGGAGATGGAGCAGTCGGAAGAGATTGAGGAAGAGGAGGAGATAGGTGAAAGTGATGTGAAAGAAAGAGGTAAAGAAGAGGAAAAGAAAGAGGCTGCACAGGAACTGATGGAAAGCAGAGGTGGAAAAAAGAGAGATGGAGGAAAAAAAGAAGGACTGAAAACAAAGATTAAAAGACTAAGTGCAAAGAGGAAATCTGAGATGCACGGAGAACAGGCTGAACAGATAAAGGAACCACGGGCGGGTATGTGATGTCTGTTTAAACGTTTTATTTAATTATATGTGTGTTTTTGTTTTTGTTTGTTTGGTTACTCTCATGGCCACTGTAACTTCAATAAATATAAATGGTTAAGGGATAAAAGCAAGATGAAAGAGTTATTATTTACATATAGGAGTGATATAATCTGTATACAGGAGACAAATGGAGAAGAGGATAAAGTAAGGGAGATGAGAGAAGAGTGGAGAGGGGACATATACTATAATAATGGAGCAAAAAATGCAAGAGGTGTGGCAATATTTAAAAAAAAAGATAGTGTAGAAGGTACAAGAGAGGTGTATAAAGATCAGAGGGGTAGGATCTTGGTAGTTGAATTTATATATGGAGGTATGAATTTTAGATTAATAAATATATATTTTCCAAATATAGAAGTGGACAGGAGGAAAATTTTGGAAGAATTAAAAGGGTTAGTTGTGGGGAAATGTATTATAGTGGATTTCAATATAAAATGTAGTAGATTAGATGTGGGCAAGGGGGTAAAATTTAGATGGGAGAAATCGAGAGGAATGTTGATGGAGATAATGAGAGAAAAGGGGTTGATAGATGTGTGGAGGTATGAAAATCCAGAAAAAGGAGAATTTACTAGGAGGCAGTTAAAGGAAGGAACTTTAAAACAGAGTAGAATAGATTTAGCGTTAGTTGAGGAGGAAA
Organism: Sinocyclocheilus anshuiensis; assembly: GCF_001515605.1. Classification (NCBI taxonomy): domain Eukaryota; kingdom Metazoa; phylum Chordata; class Actinopteri; order Cypriniformes; family Cyprinidae; genus Sinocyclocheilus; species Sinocyclocheilus anshuiensis. The sequence goes on from NW_015554149.1 coordinate 275,817, forward strand.
TCGTTAGATACATAGACGGGATAAGACGTTGTTCACTGACAAGCTGCACAAAACCACGTTCATATTCGCGCGATTTTTTGCGCAGCTCGTCAGTGAACAATGGCTCTGTGTAGTTAATGCTGCTCAATGTGAAAGCACGCACGTGATGGAGATTTACCGCTGATTACAGAACCGGCTTTCTGACAAGATGCGCATTAAATATCGCATGCGATTTATCGTGCAGCCCTATTAATTAGTATAAAATATAGTAAGAAAAGAAGGGAAAAGATGAAGGAAGAAAGGGTGCTGAGAGACTGAGGGAAGAATTAGATAAGGCAGAAGATGAGGAAGGATACAGTATGGAAAAATATATAGAGGTTAAGATGGCACTAGAAAAATATGAGAGGGAGAAATGCAGAGGAGCGATTTTAAGAAGTAAGGCAAAATATGCATTAAAGGGTGAGAAATGTACAGGGTATTTTTTAGGGCTAGAGAAAAGGAGACAAAGTAAAACATATATAAACGAAATAACTACAAAAGAGGGCAAAACAACAAAAGATTACGTAGAGATTTTGGAGAGAGTGCAAGAATTCTCTGAAGAGTTATATAAAAGGGGAGGAGTAGACGAGGGAAGTATAGATGAAGTATTAGAAAGCGTAGGGAATATTCTAAATAAGGAAGATGGGGAATGGTGTGATAGGGAGATAGAGGAGGAGAAAGTGAAAGAGGCAATAGGGGGGTTGAAAAGTGGAAAAAGTCCAGGGAGTGATGGGATCGGTATTGAATGGTATAAAACATATAAGGAACGGGTAACACCCATTTTAGTCAGTGTTCAAGGATATAGAAAGAACAGGAACAGTGCAAGATAGAATGGTAGAGGGAGTGATAGCTTTGGTGTATAAGAAGGGGAATAGGTTGGATATAAAGAACTACAGACCAATCAGTTTATTAAATGTGGATTATAAAATATTGACTAAAGTTTTAGCGAACAGAGTGAAAAGTGTGATAGGAAGTATAGTGCAACCAACACAGTTACAGCGTACCAGGCAGGGATATAGCGGACACGATAGGGACAGTTAGAGATGTGATGGAGTACATGAAATGAGATAAGAAGGGAGGAATAGTATTAGGGATAGATTGGAATAAAGCATTCGATAGGGTAGAACACACATATTTATTTAGGATATTAGAGAAGTTGAGAACTACAGACCAATCAGTTTATTAAATGTGGATTATAAAATATTGACTAAAGTTTTAGCGAACAGAGTGAAAAGTGTGATAGGAAGTATAGTGCAACCAACACAGTTACAGCGTACCAGGCAGGGATATAGCGGACACGATAGGGACAGTTAGAGATGTGATGGAGTACATGAAATGAGATAAGAAGGGAGGAATAGTATTAGGGATAGATTGGAATAAAGCATTCGATAGGGTAGAACACACATATTTATTTAGGTTATTAGAGAAGTTTGGATTTGGGGTGAAAATGATAGGATGGGTGAGGAGACTATACGAGAAGGCAAAAAGTTGTATAAAAAGAAATGGAGTGCTAACAGACAAGTTTAAGGTTTGAAGGTCAGTGAGACAGGGATGTTCCCTGTCTGCATTATTGTATGCCATTTCAGTAGAGCCTCTAGCCACTCTAACTAAGAGAGATAAAAGAGTAGTTGGTATTGAGTTGCCGTATGGAGGGATGTGTACTATAAACCAATATGCGGATGACACTACAATCACAGTGAGGGAAGGAAATAGTGTAAAAAGAGTTTTAGAGATAGTGAAGAGGTATGGGAAGGCATCAGGGGCAAAAATAAATGTGGATAAATCAGAATTAATGTATATAGGGGAGGTAGAGAGGGTTGAGGTAGGGGTAAGAGTGGAGGAAAAATATATAAAAGTATTAGGGGTATATTTAGGGGTGGAAAGCAAAGAGGCAAGAGATGTGACTTGGTGATTAACAAAATAAGAACAGTATGTGCAGCATGGAAAGGGTGGAAATTAAAATTAAATGGGAAAGTAATAGTAGTAAATAGTCTGTTGTTGTCAGTATGTGTGTATGTAATTAGTTTAATGGAAATGCCAGGGTGGGTGATGAATGAATTGAATAAAATTGTATGTGATTTTATATGGGAGGGAAAAGGGGTGAAAATTGCACAGAAAACATTGGTGGATAAGAGATGGGAAGGGGGCTTAAACTTGATGAACTTAGAAATAAAAAGGGCTGCAATGAGAATAAAAATGGTGATAAAATATATGGGAGGGAGATGGGATTATGGGTGGAAGGAATTCTTAAGGAAATATATTAATGACGTGGGAGAAATAGGGGATAATGGTTGGTATATGGGCTTTAAGCAATCAATGACGGGAGGAATACCAGAAATATATCGGGAAGTATTGGAGGCAGTTTCTGCCCAAAATAGAGTATGAGTGTGAAGACATACATGTGATTAAAAATCTACCACTGTTGAATGTGAATGAAAAAATTAAATATAAAAATAAAACATTGTATGAGTATACATTTATAGAAGGGGGCATAAAACAAGTAAAGGACATTTTGTACAGTTTCTCAGAAATAACTGCATTTATGATTCTGTGTGTGATTTGGAAGGAATGGAGAATAGAGAGAAAGTGAATAAAATATATGAAAAAATTAAATCAAGTATACCCTTGCAATGGGCTAATGTGATTAAAAGTGAATGTGTATCTAAAGTGGAAAAATGTATGCCGGAGATGTATGTGGATGATAATGGCGAGAAAAACAAAATTAAAAATATGAGTGTAAAGAATGTATACAGAGACTAATTGTTGATGTTATAAAAGAGCCAGCAGCAGAAAAAGTGTGGAAGAAAGTATTTGAAGATTTGGATGTGAAAAAAATATGGTCGAGCTTAAATATAAAATACAACAGTATAGAGTGTGAGAACAATGACTTTCTGATAAGACATAATAGAATCTACACAAATGTGGTGTTAAATAAAATAAATAACGAGGTAAATGTGATGTGTGATGTGTGATGTGTGTGATAATGGCCATGAGAGTTTTTTACATTATTTTTTGAGATGTGAGGCTTTGGTTGATTTTTTTGATTTTCTTAAAAGTCTGTTAATAGAAAACTGGGGTGTGGAAGTTGAGTCAGAGGAGGAATGGGGGAAAATGTTTCTGTTTGGAATTTTCGGTTAAAGGAAAAGAGCTGACATTTGCCTAATTAATTTTGATTTGAGTCATGCCAGACTAGCAGTAGTTCTAAGAAGGAACTATGCACATTTTGAAGGGAGGAAGATAAAAGTAAAATATATATTTAAGTTAATAATAAAAAGAGATGTAGAGTTGATTTGCAAGTATGGAGATAAAGGGGCGAATGAGTTTTTAGTGAATTCTGTGAATGTTCATATATCAAGAGTTGGGGAAAAAATATGTTTCAATTGGTAAAAAGCAATAATTTGGTTGAGATTGGCTGTTGTAAATGGAGTAAATGTAAACATTTGTGTGTATTTTATTTATGTCTTTTTATTTTCTATTCTTTATGATTATTCAAAATTAAGTATATCAATTGAAAAACTAATCATACATATGTAATGAAATGTATGTAAATGTGATGAAATAATGTAATTGAAAATCTGTGAATTGAAAATGAAAAAAAAAAAAAAAAAAAAAAAAGCCTGGCTCTTTAAATAGCCCACTCTTTGTGGCAGTCCCCGCTTATGGCCATAACACCCTGTCTGAGCCCTATCTCGTCTGATCTCGGAAGCCAAGCAGGGTCGGGTCTGATTAGTACTTGGATGGGAGACCGCCTGGGAATAGCAGGTGCTGTAAGCTTTTGCGTTTTCTTCACTACCTATCTAATACACTGGCCTATAGAGTGGCTGATCTTTAAATACATTTACATTTAGTCATTTTGCAGACGCTTTTATCCAAAGCGACTTACAATAGAGAGAGCAGCTGGGGTTGCTGAGTCTTCTGGACGAATCCAGGTCTCTGTCAAGGCCAAGATGCTAAGTGTGGAGTTTAAAGAAAAAGCAGAAATGAAGTCTGCTTTGTTGACAGCTGACTGACAATTCCAGAAAGTGCAATCAAAAATACAAACGCAAACAAAAATATAATGTAGAAATAGGCAGAAAACGAAATATTCCTTCCTAGCAGAAAGTAATAATTCAAACAGCAGATCTATAAACAAGTATTACGCAAAACACTCACGTGCAGCAGTCTGTTAGCTTCCGAGCCAATAGCCCAATCTTTGTGGCAGTCTCCGCTTATGGCCATACCACCCTGTCTGCGCCCGATCTTGTCTGATCTCGGAAGCTAAGCAGGGTCGGGCCTGGCTAGTACTTGGATGGTAGAATGCCTGGGAATACCAGCTGCTGTAAGCTTTTGTGTTTTCTTCACTACTTATCTAATACACTGGCCTATAGGGTGGCTGAACTTTAAGTAGCCCACTCTTTGTGGTAGTCCCAGTTTACGGCCATTCCACCCTTTCTGCGCCCGATCTTGTCTGATCTTTGTTTTTTGCGTCGGTTTTTGTTCCTTTTTTTTTTCTCTATGGATGGACCAGTGGTGACTGATACAGCAATGGTGGGGGAAGCACGGCGGAGGAATGACAATGGACTGGATAAAGGACAAGGAAATGGTAAGGAAAAAGATAAAGAAACAAGGAGGGAGAGTGTGAAAAGGGTGTATTTAAAAGAAGCAACGGTGACTGTGGATTTGGCGCACGTGAAAGAGGCGAGGGCCGCAGAAATCATCAAAGCAGTGACGCAACGGATCGGGGATGGGAGGATTCTGGCAGTTAGACCGAAACAAGCAAAGGAGTACGAGATAACATTGGAAAGCGAAGATGACAGAGCTTTTAATAGATGGACTGATTATAAAGGGAGAGAACTGCGAAGTGAAAAGATTACAGAACAGAGACTACGTTGTCTCCTTCATGCATCTGCCCGTCTACCTCGTTGATGAAGAGATTTTAAATAAACTGGATGGATGGGGAGTTTCCCCAATTTCAAAAATGAAGCGGCGTTTTTATCCGGGCACCAGCATTGAGGACGGGACGAGATATGTAGAGACGCAGTTCCCGAAGGAGGTGGCCTCCCTCCCTTACAGCACGAAAATAGAAATGGCAGAGGGTTCACAATACTTTCGGGTGATGCACAGCCATCAGGTGAAGACCTGTCGGCTGTGCATGAGCCCAGACCATGTGGTGAAGGATTGCCCGGAGTTCAAGTGCTTTAAATGTGAGGAGAGGCGGCACTTCACGGGGAACTGCAACGCCGTGACGTGCCCGGATTGCAATTTGGTTTTAAATAAGTGTGAGTGTTGGATGGTGGGCGAGGAGGAGGAGGCAGAGCAGCAGGTGGGTGGGCGGGTAAATGAACGAGACAACGAGTAAGAGTTGTTAAAGGGTTTGGAGGAGATGGACTGAGTTTATGGGTTTTACGTATGTTTTTATATGTTTTATGCTTTTAAGAATTGTTACTTTTAATGCTAGAGGGCTTTTGGACATAAGAAAATTTGAAAAAGTTAAAGAAATGTGTAAAGGAGAAGATGTGATTTTACTACAAGAAACTAACTGGAGGGAAGGGTACATGACTGAAATAAGGAAACGGTGGAGTGGAGGGATTTTATATAATAATGGTGATGGGAGGCTGGGAAGAGGAGTTGCGGTTTTAATAAAAGAAAACTGGTGTATCATGTAAAACAATGTATAATGACAAAGACGGGAAATGTATAGCGTTTGAAATGAGTATGAGGGGAAAAAAGTAATTATGGTTAATGTTCATGCACCAACAGAAGAGAACGAAAAGAAAGAGTATTTTAATGTGTTACGAATTTTTTTAAAGAAACACAAAGAAGTTATTATGATGGGTGATTTTAATACTGTTTTTAGTAAATTAGAAATGGCTGAGGGAATGGTTTTTAAAAATGATAAAGGAAGAAAAGAACTGAAATCATTAATGGAAGAAAGTAATATGATTGATGTATGGAGAGAAAGGAATGGAAAGACTAAGGAACACTCAAGGAAGCAGTTAGTGGGGAATTTAATGTGTCAGACAAGAATTTTATTTTATGCACAAGAAATGTTGAAGGTATTATCGGGAAAATTAAATATGTGGAAACAAGTTTTAGTGACCATAAACCAATTTTTATTAAAATAGACTGGAGCACTGAGAAAAGAGGACCAGGGGTATGGGTTTTAAACACTGAGGTTTTAAAGAACGAAGACTATGTTTTAAGTATAAAGGAAATTATTGAAAGGGAAAAAGAAAACAAAATGTATAATGAACAAGAGAATGTGGTCGGAGAATGTGAAATATTTAGTTAAGTTTACAATAAAGTATTGTAGGCTAATACAGAAAAGTAAGTAACAAATTGAAGAATGAGAATGGAAAAGATATACAAAAGATAATAGAATTAGAGGGAATATTGAAAGAAATGGAAGAGGAAATATATGAAGGAGCAAGATTAAGAAGCAAAGCGAAACATACAGTGGAGGGGAGAAGTGCACAAAGTTTTTCTTTGATCTGGAAAAAAGAAGAGGAAAAGCTGGAATGATCAAAGAAATAAAAGGAGAAAATGGTGTAGTAGTAGAAACAAATGAGGAAATATTAAAACAAATAAAATCATATTATGAGAACTTGTTTAGTGCAGAAGGGGTAAAAGAAGAAGAAAAACTGGTGTTACTGAAGCAAATAAAAGCAAGAGTAGGAGAAAAGGACAAAAAACAGTGTGACGAAGATATAAGAGAAGAAGAGATAAAAACAGCAATAAGTGGATTAAACAAAAGGAAAAGTCCAGGTATAGATGGTTTGGGTAGTGAATTTCATATAGTTTTTAAAGAATTTTTAACCAGCATCTTAAAAGAAGTATATGAAGAGATTTTTAAGAAAGGAGACATGGACAAAGAATGGGAATGGGTTTGATGAAGTTGATTTACAAAAGAAAAGGAGATAAAGTAGACCTAAAGAATTACAGACCAATTACAATGCTCAATACTGATTTAAAGATTTCATAAAAAATTTTAGCCAACAGATTAAAAGAAATAATGCCGAGTATAATTGAAAGAAACCAGGTATATGGTGTTAAAGGGGTCATATGATGCGATTTCAATTTTTCCTTTCTCTTTGGAGTGTTACAAGCTCTTAGGGTAGTCACATATGGTTGCCGCTGGCAGTCCTTGCTTACGGCCATACCACCCTGAGGATGCTAGTGAGTTGTTCAGGAAGTGAGTTGGCTGCTGTAGGAAGAGATAGGCTCTTCCATTTTGTAATTCAGTTTTGTTTGAATCTTTTTTGTTTAGTTTTTTTTTTTTGGAGTTTGTATTAGTTTTTTTTGTTTAGTTTTTTTCTTTTACGTTTCTCAGTTTAACCCCAAACAGTTTATACTGTTTGGGGTTTCTTATAACAAAATGACGGATTTAACGGACAAAGGACACGGATTGGTAAAAGGACATGAGATAGGGAACAGAGAACCAGGATATGTTGCAGACACGACGGTAAGGAATTTAAATGAAGGGAATGGAGAAAGCAGAAATGAAACATGGGCGAAGGTGGTTTCAAGGAAAAAACAAGATGGAAAAACAAATGGACAAGAAAGGAAAAGAGATCTACAAACAACTGAAGGTACTGGAACTGAGAAAGAAGTTGCAGAAAAAAGAAATTATATATCTCAACGACAACAGATGATAATTAATAGTGTAAATGATGAAATGTATGAAATGGAAAAAGGTTTTTGGTGGGACATTTTAAAGAATAGAATAAAACAATTCTCAATGGAATATTCTAAAAAAATTCATAAAGTGAAAAGAATGAAAGAAAAGAAGATCAAAAAGGAGTGGGATGAATAAATTAGGAAAGTAAATGAGAATGATATTGATAAGATAATAGAATTACAGGAAGAATTGAGGAAAATAGAAGAAGAAAAGGGCAAAGGAGCAATAAACAGAAGCAGGGTTAAAGACATTGTAGAAGGAGAAAGAAGTACAAAATATTTTTATGAATTAGAAAAAACAAGACAGAGAGCGGATATAATAACAAGTATTAAAACACAAGATGGGAAAGCTGTAGAAGATAAAGCAGGAATTTTAAAAGAAATTAGAAGATTCTATAAAGATTTATTTACTGAAAAGGAGGTAGTTTTAGAAGATGAGGTATTTTTATTAAGAAAAATAAAAGTTAAAGTCAATGAGGAAGATAAGGAAATGTGTGAGAGTGGGATGACGGAATTAGAAATAGGAACAGCAATTGATCAATTGAAAAATGGTAAAAGTCCAGGAATAGATGGTTTAACAGCTGAATTTTATAAAGTTTTTATAAGGCTGTTTTATGTCCGATTTTAAATGAATTATATATAGATATTTTCAGGAAAGGGAATTTAACCAATAGCATGAAGAAAGGTATGGTGAAAATAATTTACAAGAAAAAAGGAGATGAGAGATTTAAAAAAATTACAGACCACTAAGCATGTTAAATACAGATTACAAAATATTAGCCAAAATCTTAGCAAATCGACTGAAAATAGTAGTACCTAATATAATTACAACAAATCAAACATATGCTGTTCTAAAAAGGGATATTAATGATGTCATTAACAATATAAGAGATATAATATGGTACATGAAGAAGGAAAAAGAAACAGGGTATATAATAAGTGTGGATTTGGAAAAAGCTTTTGACAGTTGAACACAAATATTTGATAGATTTAATGGGAGAGATTCAGGTTTGGGGAGAATTTTTTTAATTGGATAAAATGCTTATACACAGATATAACTAGTTGTGTAAAAGTAAATGGGTTTTTAACTGAAGATTTTAAAATAACAAGATCGATCAGACAAGGGTGCCCTATGTCAGCATTATTATACACAATAGTATCTGAAGCTTTAGGACTGGCAATAGACCAGGAACAGAACTGATGGCTGATATCAGTGTCCGTTCATATTTAGAAATCCCTACAACGGTTACAGACCTGGAAATGGCGGACGGAAATCAGAGGGCGAATGACATCAGACTACAAAGACGACAACAAGATTGAAACGAATCAGAGAAGGAAGCGAGGAAAGAGAACAGAAAAAGGATTTATCTGAAAGAAGCAAGTTACAGTGGAAATAGAACAAGTGAAGGAGGCGAGGGCAATGGATGTAATTAAAGCGGTGACGGAGCAGATTGGAGATGGAAGGATTCTGGCGGTGAGACCGAAACAGACAAAGGAATATGAGGTAACGCTCGAGCGGGAGAAAGATGCTGATCTGTTAACAGATGGATTGACTATCAAAGGAATTAACTGTGAAGTCAAACGACTGCAAAATAGAGACTATGTTGTCTCGTTTATGCACCTGCCCGTTTATGTAGCTGACAAAGACATTTTAGATAAATTGAAAGGTTGGGGAGTTTGTCCCCTCTCAAAAATAAAAAGAAGAGTATATCCGGGCACAGACATTGAAGATGGGACGAGGTTTGTAAAAACCAGGTTCCCCAAAGAAGTAGCCTCCCTCCCGTACAGCACAAGAATGGAGACAGCGGAGGGCCTACAATATTTTAGTGTGATGCACAGTCATCAGATTAAAACCTGCAGGCTGTGCATGAGCCCTGAGCATATGGTTAAAGACTGTCCAGATTTTAAGTGTTTTAAATGTGAGGAGAGGGGGCACTTCGCAAGGGATTCAAATCACTGTCAAATCACTAGCCAATTTGGCGGGTTACTTTTCGTAAATTATGTTCACTCATTAATTTCTTGGGGAAGTTCATGCAGGCCAAATCTGCGCAGGTTTAGCGCAAATACTGAACTCGTGAGACATCATGACATTATCGAGTATATTGCAAAAGCTAAACAAAACACACCTATTGTACTATTCTTCAGAGTTGAAACTTATGGAAGTTTTGATGCTATTTCTGGTGATTGACGCTGACAGCAGCTATTGAAGAGCACAAAGTCAATCGAGTGAGCGGTGGAACCTGTTTGAGGTTAATATGCTCTGAACACGTTTGACTCGTATCTGTGACCGAAGCCGATGAGAGAGATCCGTCTCGGTGTGTTTCAGACTCGACTCTCAATGCATGAAACGAACGGCTCAGGTTTATAAAACTAATCTGTGCTGTTTAGAAAACCCTGAACTCCAAAGACGTGACTTGAGTTTAGCGTCTGATTAAAAAATCACAAATGTCATATTTTATACAACAGTTCAATAAACAATAAGTTAATATCAAGAGA
>NW_015554150.1:0-2662 GCF_001515605.1 Sinocyclocheilus anshuiensis
TTTTATGTTGTACTCCTGCAGTACCACAGGATTACCACAGGACATATGGTATACAGTATACCCACCCTTATTTAGTGTATTTATTCCAGTTTATATGAAGAGGTTCATGTAGCATGGATTCAAATTCATATACAGTGTAAATCCTTTTTAATGAACACGTTAAAAATAAGTTTGAAAAAGTTGTGGGAAGCGTGGTGGTGGTGACGCTAAAGGCGAGCGACCGTGGTGCTGTAGTTCATAGCCTAAGTTTAGCTTTTAAGTTCTGGCTCTTTTATTTAGGCTTCAAAATTAATCAAAGTTATATTATTTTGTGAAGATTATCTTGATGGACAAAACGTGTAAGTTTCATGAACTATGGTTGAACACAGAGCTTATTATTTTTTGCGATAATCCAAAAGCCTATGGAAAAATCCTATAGGCTTTTTGTCGAGGGAAGCAGTGTCACGCTAACAGCCGGTCCGCCTGCAGAGTGACGTCATAGCTCCCCCACTCTATTTCACAATATATGAACACAAGCCAAAGAGAGCAAACCATTCGAATTAACGCGCGGAGACCTTGTTAGGCGCTTGAGTTTACTTTTTGTGATGATTTCCATTAATTTTTGCTTGGTGCAATGCCGAAAAGTTGCTCTGTGGAGGAGTTCTGTACCTCTAAGTAAAAAAAAAACCTGATCTGACGATGTATATGACTGATACACTGCAATGATCTGTCGTTAGTCCCGTCCCCCTGCACCGCAACCCAGTTCTGATGGGGCTTACAGTAACCCTCCTTCGCATCGCAATCAAATAAATCTCACTCCCTGATATTTTGTGATGTCATAATCTATTAAAACATTTATATTCATATTATTATACACAATCCCTTACGAAAATTAGCAATGGTATTACTATAGTAAAAGTATAGATATTATTATACACAATCCCTTACGAAAATTAGCAATGGTATTACTATAGTAAAAGTATAGTAGGTTATCCATTTTTTTTTTTTTTTTTTTTGGCATTTTTACTACCAATTGTAGCCTATAACCAGTTTAACTACAAATACCATGGTTAAACTATGGTTAGTGTAGCAAAACATGTTGTTTTTAACATGGTTTAACCATAGTAACCAATAACCATGTTTTTTGGTATTTTATATACATCTTTTCATGTTATCTTTATTTTACGGCATGTATTTGTGAAAATGATTAGGCAGCTGCAGCACACACCACATAGAATAACGATGCGCATTTCAAGGCACTTCAGTGGACCTTAATGTTACCTGTTTTGTCAATGTTAAAAAACCTTTTTAATATATCAATAAGAAAGTACGACAGGCTTTTACTGAAGTCTTTATCACTTTATTAAAATTAAGCAAAACAAAACGACTAATGTTTACTTTCACAAGCTGTCTCGGCTTGTAGTAAGCTGTCTCTTGCTCAATTAGGTAACAAAAAATGGCGGGAAACGACACCTCTGGCCATTCCGTTGGGTCGTTTGTACAGTCACAGATACGCACAGTCCGACCCAATACGGCTCAGTTTTTATGCGTATGTTGCTCTGTCGAGCGGCAGAAATAATTTTATGTAGGCCATTCTGAGTCAACACCATGCTTTCCAAAAGGGGAAAAGGACTGTTTTCCCCCACGCCAACTCCGCCCACACAGCTATGACGCGTCCCAATTCAAAGACCGCATCCTTCGAAGGATGTAGCCTATGAATAGGCCCTTTTCACAGTGATGTCAGCTAACTTCCGCTTTCCCGCAAAGCAGTGTATCTGTACTTCCGTTATACCTTTACACCGGAGACTTCTCGGGAAAATATAGGAAAAACATCTCGGTTACGTATGCAACCCTAGTTCCCTGAATAGGGAACGAGATGCTGCGATGACGTCATCGCTTTGGGAACATCTCCGGTGTGACGAATGTCTGAAGCCCTTATGCCATCACGCCGATTTATTGGCCAATAGCCCTTTCCAGTTCAAGAATATGGCTTAATATTGAAACAATACTAAAAGGACAGCTGGGTAGTTCTACAGAACTACAATTACTTAAATTCCTCCATTCAATTTCGCTTTAACTACATGTATACCGTGTTTTTACATTTTGAATTATTATTGATTAATATGATCGATCGTATTTTATTTTCATTATAGGCTATATGCAATGTGATCTTTAAAAAACAGCTATGACCTGCGTTTTATATTTATTTGCACAAATGCTGGCATCTGTTTTTAACTGTAAAAGGTTTTGATATAAACTTAATATATTTAATATTTTTTTCTGAATTACATTAATAAAATGGAAAATTATAGACCCCATTTGATTGATATTTAAATAGTACAAGCTTATGTTGAACTATTCTTGTACATACAGGCGCTGTATTAAGCAGGACATACATTACTGAATGAAAAGGCTTTCTGTTACCACGTGTAAATGTCTAAAACGTTTGTTTATTTGAGAAATATATCTAACCAACTTCATCTAACTGCAATAAAGACAGCAAACAGTGCGCGAGAGTCGCGGGAATCAGTGACTGCAGTGCTCCGTTTTCAACTCCTCCCTCGACTTCAAGCGGCAAATCTCACCGATCGGTATTCGGTAAGTTCGTTTGAGATGCCAGACGCCTCTACCTGAACGAGGACGAGAACAGACAGCAGCAGTCATCCTCTAATCGTATTTGTGG
>NW_015554150.1:3527-7796 GCF_001515605.1 Sinocyclocheilus anshuiensis
TGTCTGACTAGGGGCGAGACGTGGGCTGATGACGTCATCGTTTCAGAAAGTATACGGATTCGCTGTCCACACGAAAACGCAAGGGTGGCGTTTTCAGATTTATCCACGGTTTTGAAAAATATCGGTTTCACTCTCCCAAAACGCCGGAACCATGTGGACGAAACGCCTGTACGATACAAAATGTATGCGTATACAGCTAAACGCATCTCCGTGTGGACAGGGCCTAAAGTGTGTTCTGTCAATGCATATTAGTGCTGTTAGTGCTCAGTTAATGTGTGTTTGCACAATTCTTCAGCCAAGTTAAAACCTCCATTTTAATGCATGCCCATTTTTTAATGCATATCCAGGCATTCACAAGGGATATAGCATATATTGTTGAATACTGTGTGTTCATGTTTCTTCTACAAAATAGTTACAATTGTTAGTAAGCTGTTTAAAAGCTTATTTTTACTTGTCTTGTGGCTGACAAGTTTAATGCATTGTCGTGCTACCATTTCTTCGGTGAACAATAAAAAAACGTTTGTGCATTGAAATGTTGTTCTTTTTTCCAATTTATTTGAAACAATGTTTAATACAATAAATCTCAAAATCTGTCGAATTACATTGACATTACATAAATATAACATTTATCATTACTTAAAAACATTTGTTCATGTTATTTGCTAATATATATATTTTTGTAGTTGTAACTTGCGATAGTTATTTTATGCAACCTACAGTATACTCCAAATAATAATTGATGTGAACTAATGATTTTGAGTAAAGACTACTAATGTAAACTTGATTTGTCTACTGCATAAACTTAAGGTTCTATGTTAATTCAACTAAAGCTGTTTAGTTTCAATTTGTGTAAAAACTAATGCATATTAGTGCTGTTAGTGCTCAGTTAATGTGTGTTTGCACAATTCTTCAGCCAAGTTAAAACCTCCATTTTAATGCATGCCCATTTTTTAATGCATATCCAGGCATTCACAAGGGATATAGCATATATTGTTGAATACTGTGTGTTCATGTTTCTTCTACAAAATAGTTACAATTGTTAGTAAGCTGTTTAAAAGCTTATTTTTACTTGTCTTGTGGCTGACAAGTTTAATGCATTGTCGTGTTACCATTTCTTTGGTGAACAATAAAAAAACGTTTGTGCATTGAAATGTTTTTCTTTTTTCCAATTTATTTGAAACAATGTTTAATACAATAAATCTCAAAATCTGTCTAATTACATTGACATTACATAAATATAACATTTATCATTACTTAAAAACATTTGTTAATGTTATTTACTAATATATATATTTTTGTAGTTGTAACTTGCAATAGTTATTTTATGCAACCTACAGTATACTCCAAATAATAATTGATGTGAACTAATGATTTTGAGTAAAGACTACTAATGTACACTTGATTTGTCTACTGCTGCATAAACTTAGGGTTCTATGTTAATTCAACTAAAGCTGTTTAGTTTCAATTTGTGTAAAAACTCAAATGGTTTAGTGCAACGGATTTCACAAAAATGCCAAAAAGAAATATTAAAAAAAGAAAATGGGGACTCAAGCAGCTTGTTCAGTCAAGTAGCTTTTAATGACGAATAGGAGCGCTGAGGCTCTAATGATCTATTAAGTATTATTATATATTGATTAAAATCATTATAAAATTATTATGCTTTACAAAGAAGAAATATAGGTAGTCTATGTAGCTACTGTAAGTTATTTTTAAAGGTGAATTCACACTTGCACAGAAAACATGCATATAAATGTATTCTCAGCAATTTGCATATTTAATTATTGGTTGCAAAATACTTGTTTTTGTTAAGCTTTGCAGGGGCTTTATTCGCATTATCCACTCACACAATAATGCTGAGACTGGGTCCTGCACTAAGTTAACAGAAGCATTTACTGCATGATGAAGCCTATTAGAATGCAGTTAGAATGCCACTATAATTATGAGGGCAAAAATATAGTATTTGTTTTTTATATTTATAACATCTGATATAGTTAAGTAATGTCATACAAGCAAGAGTGCCGTTTTCCGAATATTAGCGCATGATCGTGAATGTGATCTTGATTTTATACAGTTCAACAACCAAGAAATGAATCAATTGCAGATATCTCTAATTCAATTAGAGAGCTCTCTAATTCAATTCTTACTAGTAACAATTGAATTAGAGAGCTCTATAATCATAATTGTTACTAGTAAGAACTGAATTAGAGAGCTCTCTAATTCAGTTCTTACTAGTAAGAATGCAATTGCAGAGCTCTCTAATTAAATTAGAGAGCTCTCTTATTGTATTTATAACTAGTTAAAATTGATTTAGAGAGCTCTCTAACTGGCATTGTTACTAGTAAGAATTTAATTGTAGAGCTCTCTAACTGAAATGTTACTAGTAAAAATGCAATTACGACGAAGAACGCTGGGATTATTTTAAGCTAAAACGGCTTGCCATATACCTGCTCCTAGTCGAATGTGTATGGCAAGCCGTTTTAGCATTAAATACTTCTTGCTGTACTAGTCATAATTTAGTTTTGACTAGTCAAAATTCCAATTCCAGATATCTATTCTGCAATTTTGACTCGTCGTAATTGGAATTAAGATATCTACAATGTGATTATGACTAGTCATTATATGCATTGAAGATATCTACAATGTTATTTTGACTAGTCATAATATACATTCGAGATATCTACAATGCTATTACGACTAGTCATAATCTTCCATTGACTTCCATTGGAAAATATTTTCGGATATCTTCAAATGGGTTTTGACTAGTAGAAACTGTAATTAAAGATATCTATAATTGATTTTGTACTAGGCATGATTCTAATTAGAATTATCTCAAATTACAATTCTACTAGTGATAATTAAATTAGAGACATCTCTAACTGAATTAACACTAGTAAAAATTGTAATTCAAGATATCTCTAACTGGTGTTTGACTAGTCATAATTATATTGCAGATATCTTTAATTCATGATTTTTTAAAGATATCCAAAATACATTTGTAGATATCTGAAAGTAATTTATTACTTAACAAATTACAGTTGTAGATATCTTGAATTGGATTTTTGACTAGGCACAACTTACGAGATATCTTGAATTGGAATTCTTCCTAGTCAAAACTCATTGAAAGATATCTGCAATTTAATTATGGATATCTCAAACGATTTTTGACTAGGAAGATCTTTCTTTGGAGATATCTGCATTTAGCTTTGTGACTAGGAAGAATTTCAATGTAGATATCTGGAATTAACAATGTGACTAGTCAAAATTCCTTTAAAGATATCTCAAATGTGCATGCAAATACACCTTTGTTAAGCCCCACCTTAAACATTTTATTAACCAATCCTAGCTTGGAAACTGTTGTCATCCGCCATTTTGTCTAAGAGTTGTATAATAAAGGTCCTGCGTCTTTGGGTCATTTTAAACTGTTTTATACAGAAGTAATTCAAAAGTATGGAAATAAAAATGTAGCTGGAGCATGTTTAAAAGTAGTAGACTACACAGAGAGGACTCAGGACTCAGACAGTCCTATTCTATATCGTAATGTTGAGACGTGTGTGCTGTGGATTAGATTGTGTTAGCCTTTAGCCTTTAACGAACACATGTAAAATCAGTAGCTAAGGATTTGTATAGGCCTCATGTCAGCTGTTGCAACATTTGATATAATGTTAAAAGAATACATTGGCGCTCATCATTGAACACAGCAGAATATCATCATCATGGATCTCTTGCTATAATAAAATGCAATACTCCCACCTTGTGTGCTATTTCCTATGGAAGCTCGTTTTCTCCACTAAATAAAGAAATAATTAATAAATAAATAAATAGCGACTTTTTATTCCACAATTCTGACTTTTTTTCTCAGAATTGCAAGATACAGCTAAACACAATGCAAAGAATTGTGAGTTATAAAGTTTATAACTCGCATTGTTTATATCTCGCAATTCTGAGAAAAAAAAAAAAGTCAGAATTGTAAGATAAAAAGCTGCAAATTACCTTTATTTTTTATTCCATGGCGGAAACAAGCTGCCATAACGACACAAGTAAACCTGAATCCATACACAACGTAATGTAACCCACTAATAAATGTCATCAATGCCAGTTAAACTTTTATTAAATTGTAATCTTTTTAAAATCAGCCTTCACCTTTTTTGACTGCATCTGATTATGAAGCATTGTTCTTGTCCGTCATGCATTTATTTCTACTATTTTTCATGTTTTTGTTGTATAATTCCATTGTTCTTCATTATGTCTAAATGTATAATAAATAAATTC
>NW_015554150.1:9111-12386 GCF_001515605.1 Sinocyclocheilus anshuiensis
ATGGTTAGGCGGAAATTCGTGTGTGGGACGAATACATTTCTAAGCTTAATTTTACTGCTTTATGAATATAAAAACCAAAAGGAATGGTATTCTTTGTAAAGAAGACACTCCAAGCTTTCAAATGAACCCATATATGGGCTGATACCATATAAGGAAGGCTATGTAAATGAAGCATAAACATTTTTAACGTCATTTTGGAGAGCATATTTCCAACGTGTTTTGCCTTGAGTAGGCCTAATGTAACCATCCACAGACATATGTTTAATTTCATGAATGCAAAATCAGAGGCATTAAAGTGCACTCACCGCTCAAAATACCGTTGATTTCGTCAACTCACGAATCCTCTTAACCACTGAAAACGGATTGGAGATGCTTACTTTAATTGCCTCATAAGCCTTCTGCATGCTATATTTTTTTCAACGGCTTTGAAAAAGTGGTGGGGGCATATCTTACCCGTCCCACCCGCAAATTACGCCTATGATTAATTATTAATTATAAAACTTTGCTTATGTTTTTACTGCAATAATTCCCCACATTGTCTTTTGAAGAACGCATATTGCTGCATAATATTTTGAAGTCGCGCATGGATTCTATTTTCCACGCTTACATACAGTGATGAATGGACTTAAACCATCTTTGTACACCGCAAGGGTAAACTGCACATCTGAATTTGGGTTTTATTCTCTCTAGTCCGATCAGGCAAGCACCTAACCCCTGTGAAATGGTTCTGTGAGTGCGGTGGGTTTGTTATCTCTGCAGTATTAAAGCAGGCAAATCTGTCGAGCAAAAGGAATTTAAGTGGATATAATAAATATTTGCTAAAACTCATGTGGTCCTGTGTTGAAAATATATGTAGGCCTACGTTTCTATTGTTCAAAACTATGAACAGAATTACCGCTAGCAACTATAGCTAAGCAAAACAAGCAAAAAGGACATGCACTGACGTATTATATGACAAATCATTACGTAACACTGACATCACAATGTATTATCCCTCATGAACAAATATTACATCTAATGTTTGCATACATATAGTGTACCATTACGACATTCTTCATGAATAAACTTGACGTCTGACGTTTGTATACGTTGGTATATACGTATACAAACGTCATATGCATTCGTGAAGGATGTTGTAATAGTACACTGCCATATACGTACAGTATGTAATCGTCAGACGTTATATTTGTTTGTGAGGATAATGCATTGCTACGTTGTGTGTGATGTCAGTCTTATGTCATGATTTGTCATGATTTTTTTTCTCTCTTTAGTTTAACGGTCTTTCCCGGGTAGAAACCAACAGCTTCATGGCTCTTAGAAATTTTTTTGCACACTGCCAAAGGACCTATTCTGACTGGGTGCAGCTGGCTTCTTCTAACCACACTGATGAAGATTTGAATGTTGTGATAATAAGTTATGTCCAAAATATGCTGCGTTTATAAGAACGATGACTGACTTAATGCAACTTGAAATCATTAGACTATATGGAAAAAATGTCCTCTTACAATAGCAATCAGTGGATGTTGAATGGATGGCTAATAAAACGTATGTTGATTAATTTAATTCCATTATCTGTAGGTGAAAATACAGGCCTATTTATAGTCCTAATTTATAGTCCTAAACATGCACTTTTCACTTTGTTTTATGATCTTTCCTGATCATAATGCGTTTTGGCTGACTTAATGCAACCTGAAAATCATAGATTATATGGAAAAAAATGTCCTCTTACAATAGCAATCAGTGGATGTTGAATGGATGGCTAATAAAATGTATGTTGATGAATTCAATTCCATTATCTGTAGGTGAAAATGCAGGCCTATTTATAGTCCTAATTTATTGTCCTAAACATGCACTTTTCACTTTGTTTTAGGATCTTTCCTGATCATAATGCGTTTTCCAAATGTCTCTTGCAAAGTCATGTCTTCAGAAGTCAACTGATAATTTAAGAAGATGTCTGTCAGAGCGGTCAGGAATTATAATGATCTGTCATGAAACTACAATGGACACGCGCATGCTTTATTATATCTTCTGTGTCATATGTATCATATAATGTATATAATAATGTATTATATAATAATATACTTATTTCTGGTCCTTTGGTAGCAACAAACATCAATGGCCTGTGCCATCAGAAAAATGTTTCAATGCAGGACAGCAGTTGCAGTTGCAGTGATGCAACAAGACAATTAACCAAAGCACACAAATGGCTATATGTACAGTATATATGTGGCCAAATATGTACATGAGTCAATGTACAAAGTTGAATGTACAATAAAGGTATTTGTTCAATGTGTGTGATGGTGCATATGTACAAAAGTTAATAAAGTCTTTTACAATTTTCCACACAACAAGTAATATTCACATTACCTAAATTAAGTGGTCGTCCATAATTTAGTTTGATAAAAGCATGAGATACTGAAAATGCTTCATGTTTTTCATCTGTTGTCTAGAAGCAGACACACTGCATCACTGATATAATGATATAATGCAGAATAAACACACTGCATCACTGATACACAATACTCACATGTGACATATTCATGAGCATCTTTAACTGCAGTCTGGTGAGGTCTTACATGACAGAGTGACGATGAGGATGATGAAGATTGACAGCATGTTGTGAGTGTGTGATGTGAACAGACTGAACAGAGGAGAGCGATCATAACTCCAGCTGTGGTAAGAGAGCATAACTCCAGCTGTGGTAAGAGTTTAAAGGTCTATTATGCTCTTTTACAAAGTCTTGGTTTTGTTTTGGGGGTGTACTAGAACAGGCTCTCATACTAGGTTCAAAAGCATAATAGGACCCCTTTAAAACAAACTGAGGCATTTCTCCCGTGACCTGTTTATACCAGCGTCCACCATCAGTAGAGCTGCCTGTGTTACAGACCAACGAGAGCGTTTCTCCTTTATTGACTGATTAATGGAGGATTCTGAATCACTACAGTCACTCCACTGACACCTGCAGAATAAACACTGCATCGCTGATACACAATACTCACATGTGACATATTCATGAGCATCTTTAACTGCAGTCTGGTGAGGTCTTACATGACAGAGTGACGATGAGGATGATGAAGATTGACAGCATGTTGTGAGTGTGTGATGTGAACAGACTGAACAGAGGAGAGCGATCATAACTCCAGCTGTGGTAAGAGAGCATAACTCCAGCTGTGGTAAGAGTTTAAAGGTCTATTATGCTCTTTTACAAAGTCTTGGTTTTGTTTTGGGGGTGTACTAGAACAGGCTCTCATACTAGGTTGTTCGAAAAAAACATT
>NW_015554150.1:12681-13292 GCF_001515605.1 Sinocyclocheilus anshuiensis
CCAGACACTGTGACATTCCCCCGCCTCTACGGAGCGGATACCAGATGCTCCACCAGAACACACAAAAGTTCAGGAGGGAGGTGGAACTGAGGCGGACCAGGGGGAGGGACGGCGGGCCAGGACCATACAATGGAAGGGGGCCAGGGGACAGAGATAGACCAGGGCATGAGCACAGAACCGGCAGGGTGAAAGGCCAAGGCGGGGCCGGCAGGATGAACCAGCAAGGCCCCAACCACACAGGAATCCCAGCAGATAGCCAGGATGGAGCCGGAGGAATGAGCCAGTGAGGCTCCTGCCAAACAGGAACCCAGGCGGGCAACCAGAGCAGAGTCGGAATCCTGCCAGGCAACACTGGTGGGACAGAAAACCCTCTCAGCGACTCAAGGAAAACAAGAGCAGAGAGAGTTTAGTACCAGCCTCGACGGCTGCAACAGGACAGGCCGATTGCTCCACAACGGTCCTTGTGAGCTCCCGGACTGGAACGGGCTCTGGAGTGGACCCTGTGGGCTCCCAGACTGGAACGGGCTCTGGAGTGGACTCTGTGAGCTCCCGGACTGGAGCGGGCTCTGGAGTGGGCTCTGTAAGCTCCCGGACTGGAGCGGGCTCTGGAG
>NW_015554150.1:14344-20923 GCF_001515605.1 Sinocyclocheilus anshuiensis
GAAGAGAAGACTACAAGGCTGGCCGTGCAAAGGCTATTTCTAACAAAAAAATGGGTAAATTCCGACTTTGCTATGACAATCTGGCGCTTCTGAATCAGCGACTGTAAGTATGTTTTGTTATTAGTTACTGTTCAAATGCGGAGTTTTGCGCAGCGCAGAGTAACGCGTCGTGTGTGTGTGTGAGGGGAACAGGGTCACATCACAGGAGAGACCATTGTGCTGTTCCAAACATGTATGACTTCCTGTGCTCTGTGGAACCGCTTATTTTGAAAAATCGCTGAATGGTTCATTTCCACACAATAAAAACATTTTGTTACACTTGGATCTTTCTCTCCATTGTAAGCTTTCAAATCTCATGTGTTCCATCAAAGAAACAATATGCAGTATTGTATTCAGTATTGTATTGTTTAAACTAGAGAATTGCAATATTGCCCTTCTTCAGGTTAAAGAATCTAAAATATAAGAGGCCGTTCCCACAGAACTTGATTTTGCTTTGAAAAACATGAGACACGGGTAGCGGAATGGTGGTGGGAGGGAGGGGGGTGCAAGATCTGAAGATAATTTTTTTTAAATGTTGAACTTCTTTTAACTTGAGTGCAAGATTTTTAGAACCATGCCTTGCACAAGTTGCAAAAGATGCCAGGCCTGAGCGCAAAGCTCAAAGACGTCCATCTAGAGCAGAGGTGTTTATTAAGTTTACAAACGGTTTACTAAGAAGGACCAAAAATTGAACTTAATTGAGAGCTCAAAGTAAATGTTGCATTATATTCTAGGTGGTGAACAGCACATTTCAGGGGCCAGTTTTATGGTGGGGCCCTTCTCTGACCACACCAGTGGACAAAGTTTTGCTACATTTTGATTGGATTTTGTTGGACTAGCATAAGCAAACTATTCAACACCATCAGATAAAGATGCTAGGACAACAGCCAGGCAAGAAGACGACCTCTGGTACCAAGCCCGGTTAGGACAGGACTTCACATTGGTCAAAATGCAGTTTCTGCCCTTCACACACCAAGAGACTGATTCCTAAGGTTTGGCCTGTGACCGCCATGAAAATTCCTTAGGATCTCCAGATGCAGCAACTGCGGGTGAAACAAAGCGAGATCCAAATCCATTCAAACCTTAAAACTGATGCAAACTACAACACGCCCATCTTATAAATATTCAGAGAAATAAGTATTGCGCAAACTCAGCTGTTAATGGACAAATTAATGCATGCATGACAGTTCAGTCTTTTTCAATCATGTTTGGACAATGCGTAACGTTGCCAAAGGTATGCTGGTTGTGGTTTGGAAGTGAGAAATGCACTGGTAAATCTTTAGTGAAACTTTTCTAACTTTGTGTTTGGACTATGCAAATAAGTTACACAGGAGGAAAGAAGGATGGGCCAGACCGAGTCCCCCCACTCTGATGGAAACAGCCAATCACAGCACAAAATTGCAATCTCCTCCTCATCGGAAATGGGTAAAGGTACCCTTCCAAAATACATTCCTTGTTCTGAGTCTCAGAGACACTAACAGACACAAGAAGTTCTGAGTCTCCGGCCTGCATGGTAGGAGACAATAGCAGATACACCATTCTGAGTCTCAGTCCTGTAAGGGGAGAAAGAAACAGATCACCAATGTTCTGAGTCTCTGGCCTGCGTGGTGGGAGACAATAGCAGATACACCATTTTGAGTCTCAGTCCTGTAAGGGGAGAAACAGAAACAGATCACCAATGTTCTGAGTCTCTGGCCTGCGTGGTGGGAGACAATAGCAGATACACCATTTTGAGTCTCAGTCCTGTAAGGGGAGAAACAGAAACAGATCACCAATGTTCTGAGTCTCTGGCCTGCGTGGTGGGAGATACTAACAGAAACACCGTTCTGAGTCTCCCGTACAAAGAGACAATAGCAGATACACCGTTCTGAGATCAACAAAGTTCTGAGTCTCAGTCCTGTAAGGAGAGAGACACTAACAGACACAAATCGTTCTGAGCCTGCAGCCCACTACAGGGAAGGCAACAACAGACACACCCATTCTGAGTCTCCTGTCCAGAGAGACAGAAACAGACATTCCACACCCCAAGTCTCCAGCTTTTGAGACAGCAACAGATTTGATCATGTTCTGAGCCTCCAGTGAGGAAAGAGATACTCTACTTTCAGAGTCTTCATCCAGCAAGACAACAACAGATGCAGCACGTCCTGAGTCTCCTTCCTAGAGTGACAAAGTGGATTGACCAAGTTCTGGGTCCCTAACCCAGAGAGGCAGAGGACACACAGACATTTGTAATAGAGATGCACCGATGTATCGGCCAACAATCGGTATCGGCCGATAGAAGCAATTTTTCGCGCTATCGGCCATCGGCCGATTGTTTAAAAACATCCGATGATCAGGGCCAATATATCCTGTCAATCAAAATTGGCGGGAATGCATCAAATACGTGCTGTGTGTAAAGATGTCTCTTGTGTGGAATTACTTTGAAGTGGGTGACAATGACGACAAAACTGCAGTTTGTAAGCTATGCACAGCTAAAATTATGGAATTATTATGGATTATTATTAATTTTAAAGAAGATATAAAATGCAGAACCACCAAACTATCGGTATCGGCCGATAGCACGCTAAACAATCGACTATCGGTATCGGCTGAGAAATTTACTATCAGTGCATCTCTAATTTGTAACAAGGTTAAGCTTGTAAACAAGGTGAGCAAACCTTCACTTCAAGGTACTTTCGTCTGCGTGTTCCAGATTAAGGACCTTCTGCACCTACTCCAGGGCCACATCTGCGTGTTCCAGATTTTAGGACCCTTTGGTGCTCTAGGAGATCAGCATCCTACAGTGCTTCGTGGTCAAGGCTGTTGAAATGAATTCCTGCTCCGTTCCCCAATGCAATGTTACCAGCACAACCAGTGGAAAAAGTCACTGCCATTGGACTGCTCACTCGACCACAGAGAATGGAAATATCACTTATTCATGGCCTAATGATTAAAGAGTTGGACTTGTAACCCAAAGGTCACGGGTACCAGCAGGGATTGTAGGTGGGGGGAGTGAATAACCAGCACTCTCTCCACCTTCGATACAACGACTGAGCTGAGACCCTTGAGAAAGGCACCGAACCCCCAACTGCTCCCCGGGCGCCGCAGTAAAAATGGCTGCCCACTGCTCCGGGCGTGTGTGTGGGTACTACTCACTGCTGTGTGTGTGCACTTGGATGGGTGAAATGCAGAGCACAAATTCTGAGTATGGGACACCATCCTTGGCTACGCGTCACGTCACTTTCAATTTCATTTAGTAGTTGTTGATTACTTTTGTCTATCTTTTGTTAATAACATTTATTTGATTACACTGGGGTCTTCCTTGTGTTGATAACACAGTAAGAGGTTCTACAAGTTAGATATCCCACCAATCTTTCTTATCTGATGTACTCATAACTGCACCTAAAGTGACACGTGATCCAAAAATCACAACATGAGTACCCGTCACTACATTATTTCACCTCCCTATGTTGGCAAAAGCAAATTCACTATACCTATAATTATTTGATATTAAAATTCAAATTGAAAAATAAAATATAAAAAATATAAATAATAAATAAAATATATAAAAAAATAAATGTTGAAAAAAAAAAACATTTGAAATGAAGATATTCGTCAGTGGCATGTTCCCCACACCCACTCTTATGACTTATAATATGGCATGATGGGCCAAATCAAAGTGTATCAGGGGCCCTGGTTTGGGAATCAACGTGTATAGCCATTATCTTCTGCCATCTGAATTGCGGAGATGTACAGTACAATTACTCAATTTCCATTCTTCAATTTGTGTTATGTCATAGTTTTCTAAAATGTGGAAAATAGAATAAATTATGAGTATGTGCGTCCAAATATTTGACTAGTACTGTATACCATATATTTAAGAAAAGGCAAGCCAGAGGTGGAAAGCATGAACCATAAACAAAGACAAACCAGATGCGTCATTCAGTTTAATCTTCATCCTTGTATTTGATGAACAACATGTGCAACAGTCTCACATTCTTACATTCTGTTAGTATGTGGCATCAATTCAATCTGAACACCACTGTAAGTACATTCTCTTGCTGGAGGTCTATTCATTCAACAGTCAATGCCCAATATTACAAAATCATTATTTATAATTTACAATTTGCTGCTTAAATTATTGGCCCCAAAAATCTTAGTCACTTTTATATGTCATACTGGTGTGTGACCCATCAGGATGTGATCGGCTGTTCACAGATACCAGTCATGTCAAGGAAATAAAAGGACAGCATTGAAAGTCATCAGATAGTCCAGACCAAAAAAGGGACACTAAAGCAGAGCTAGAAATTGGTGCAGGAAATCAGAGAATATGATAAAAATGTATGAGAGGCTTTGGACTTGTGCTTGGTAACAAGTGCGTTATCCTTTCCAAAAACTATTACAATACTTAAAGGTGACACTGATGCTGTGGGAGTCGAATTAAATATTCTTAACCTTTAAATTGTGCCATTTATTTGTCATTTCTTATAAAGCCAGCATCGATTTGTATCGCCATGTAATGCATGGTTGACATTCACACATATGATTATAGTTCAAGGGCGTTCACACACAGTGATTTTATGACTGGAGGTCGTTGAGTGGCTGTATTGGTGGTCATTGTGGATGCTCTTATTGCTAAATGCCCTAATGTTATTGGTGCGCTGCGCAACTGGCCAAATTTTTTGAAAATCTGATTACAAATGGGGTGTAGTGTCGGTAAATAGTTTCTACTTAGTTTTTAATTTTAACCCTATATGTGCACAGAGACAAGATACAAGTTTCCATTTTTGAATGATGAATACAGACTACTGCCACCTGCTGGTATGGAGATACTTAGTAATGTGTTCAAGCTCAAATTTTTGGTCCAGATGCAGGCGATGCTAGGTGACACCACAGTTGGTTTTCGCCAGTGCTATTTCTTTGACATCGGCTTGGTGTGTCTGGATCTTAACAGACTTCTCCATTTCGCATTGGTTTTTGTTGCCACTAGTACTTTGATGTTGGTTTGGTGGGTCTGGACCTTAACAAACTTATCCATTTTGCTGAAACTCACCTACAGTATCTCAGGAGATGGATCACATGTGCACTAGTGTCTATTGGTCTCCACATTACATAACTGCTCATTTGTATAATATTGAACTTTTCTCAACTTTGTCACATCACTGGATACGCCACATTGCTTCAACATTGGTCACCATTGTTGAAAATGAATGTTTTTTGTCACTGGAAACCGCTGTATGTGTGAACGCCTCTTAAGAGTGACTGCATAGAGCAAAATCAGGAAGCTGTGAAAGGAGAAAAAACAATTAAAAAAAGTGTGTTCCAGTCAAGTCAGTGGTTAAATTGTCATTTCAAAAGCTTGTTTGGATCTGCTCATAGGAACGGGTTCTGATTGTGTTGGTCTGGATCTCCAAGCGTGGATGTCGTTGACAGGGGTAGCAGCGGTTGCGGCAAGTTTCCAGGGACCTGCGCAGACTGTGTGAAGGTAGTAGGCAGGAAGCTGGACTGGTTGCTGGCAGCCATGGGCAGAGAGGCATTAAATGGGAGGGATGTGGGTACAGGAGATGTGGAGCTGGGGCGCATTTGATTAAGTGTGAGATGGGGCGGCTCATGTTGGAATGGATTAGAGGCCGATGGAGCAGCTATTCCTAAATGGGAAATTAAAATATTATGGATTTAGACAACGATGACAACAAGAAGTTTGATAATAGTCCAGTGCTGCATTCAAACCTGATAAAAACGGGTTGAAGTTCTTGGAAGGAGGGTTGGAGGGTATCAAAGAATCCAGGTTGACGAGTGATGCTCCCGTGGGACCCAGAAATGCCTCTGGAGTACTGCAGGTTCGAGGAGCTGTTTTTGGTAGACCTTCGCCAAGGGAAGACATATCGAAAGGCTCAGGACTACTATGGCCATTTATATTTGCCTGACCTCCATCCATAGCTTCATCAAAAAGATCGTCATCTAAAAATATGAATAAAACATAAAAGTAATGAGATAAATAAATAAATTAATTAATACAAAATGCACACTACCATTCAAAAGTTCGGGGTATGTTCAATTTTTTTGTTTTTTAAATAACTCTCTTTGCTCACCGATGCTGCATTTCTTCAATCAAAAATACAGTAAAACAGTAATATTGTGAAATATTATTACAATTTAAAATAACCATTTTCTATGTGAATATATTTTAAAATGTAATTTATTCCTATGATTGCAAATCTGAATTTTCAGCATCATTACTCCAGTCTTCAGTGTCTAATATGCTGCATTGCTGCTCAAGAAACAATTCTTATTATCAGTGTTGAAAACAGGTGTGCTACTTCATATTTTTGTGGAAACTGTGATACATTTTTTCAGGAATCTTTAATAGAAAGTTAAATTATAAATGTCTTTACTGTCACTTTTTATCAATTTTATGTGTTTTTGCTGAATAAAAGCATTAATTAAACAAATCTTACTGACCCCAAACCTTTGAATGGTAAATATAAAATATTTTTAAATGACATAAAATCAAACTATTCACAAAAAAGAAAAAGAAAAAAAATACATATATTACAAATA
>NW_015554150.1:21249-45406 GCF_001515605.1 Sinocyclocheilus anshuiensis
TATATATATATATATATATATATATTACAATAGCAATGAGTGATTATTAATATTAATATATTAAAATTAATAGAAAAAAATATTAGGTTAAGAAGAGCAGTCATTGTGATTGCCTGAGGGACTTCCTGCCCGAGGGGATGGAGTTTTGAGAGGGCCAATAGATCCTTGTTTGTCTACTTCTAGGGGTGAAAAGGGATCCACTCCAGTTCCTACAGAATTTACAACAAATCTAAAATGGTTGGACTTATATAGGATTAATAGCATCTTCAGTTAGTGTATTTAGTATATTTAGCATCTTTAGGTATGACCAGCGATCAAATCTACATTGTTAACTAGAAGTTGAAGTTTGTACCACGTGCAGGGGAGATCCAGGTCTGATTCATGGACACAGGGCTTGGGGCATTCTGAGGGGCATCCCATGGGTCAGGATGTGGCTGTCGCTGCACCCAAGGCTGGGAAGGAACACTTGATGCAGGAGGCGCCATCCATGAGCTTCCATGTTGACGGCTTAAAGAGCTGGGCTCTGCTTCAACACAATCCAGCAAGTGTGTGGAATTCAGATAGTAAGGTTGTATTATTAAGGCAATATTGCTGGAAATTTACATTCATTGTGCTTAAAGGTGCACCAAGTAAATTTTTGTTTGTTTTACAACAGTAGTCATGGACTTCATACTGACACATATCAGTGCAGATCAGTGGCTCTTAACCAGGTGTCTGAGGCCCACTAGGGGGCCTCAGCACAATACCAAAGGGGCCCAATAATGGCTTAAAATTATTTAAAATAAGACAAAACAAATGATGTGCAAGACGACTAATTTAATTAACGTTTAAACCGAAATGTAGTAAATGACGAGGCGACTAGTCTAACAAACCCCGGAAGACTGTATATGCAATCCATTTTAAGTAGCCTACTTATTTTATGAATCAAACATTCAAATACCATACTAAACCATGTTAACCTCCTGTGTGTCCAGGTTTGATCGCACTTCTCGTGTATGAAAATAACTTATACACATGACAGAAATTATTTTGTTTTCCGCTCCAGATATACACTTTTCAAAATAACATTGATTTTAAAGAGTAACATTAACATGACTGCAAGTTAAATGTAGCCTTTGTAAAAATATAATGCAAAACATAAATGTGCAAAAAAATAATTTATGTATTGTAAATGACTAGTATTTCCAGTGTCGATAGCAGCAGCAATATCAGCTAGTTGACTAGTCTCACACATCCCTAGTTTAAAATAAGCTAAAACACCTAAAAATCAAGATGTATACGTGTTTCTTATTTTAATTTGCTCCCTTAATAACTGACATTTTTACTTAAAAACCAGGGTTCTTATGATCTTGGACAAGCTGGAAAAAACTAATCTAAACTGGTAATAAAAAGTATAAACCAGGAAGAACAATCGTCTACTGGAATTATGGAATTTAATTATTTTAGTTTATTTTAGTTTCTATACATAAGTTTGAAAATGAGCAGCTTTGACATTATAGGAGAAGTATCATACATTTCTTGAGAGGCCTTCAAATATTGTATTTGACGATGGGGGCCCTTGGAGTCAAAAAGGCTGAGAGTCACTGACGTAGTTGCAGCAAACTTTTTTGGTTACCAGTGTTACTGAGGAACGCCCATACTAATCCCTATTCACAGGCGTATTCATCGCCCATGATTCATTTATTTTGCAAACTGAAAGAGTCCAAATGCAAGTAAAAACTGGCCATGACAAGTATTATGTTAGTTTGCCACTAACTTTAAAGGATATGAGAAACAAAATGATATATATGTTGACACAATGACCTGTGCTAAACAATTCCTCTGTCAAAGGGGGGAAAAAAGTATTTTTAAATAAAAATAATGATCATGCTGCATTATCTTGCTTATGTGAGGGCAACCTGAGTTCAAACCCCACTTTGGTCAAATCTACCCCTTTATAATTTTCCTACCGTTTCCTTTCAACTGTCCCATGTTCTGTCAAAAAAATATTAAAATTCCAGTAAAATAAAATAAATGAAAAATAAAATTTCTAACTGTTAAGAAATATTTATGGCCAAAATACGTTCTCAAATGAACAGCCATTGGCTGGTGTAGCTAAAAAAGTAATTTTCGTAATGTGATCCGGCAGTCACCACGAAGTGCGACACATTTTATGCACTGTATTATTTTATATGTATCTAAAATACTTAGTGGGCCTCTAATGTTTAAGAGTGCATTGCTGATATACAATCATATGAGCTTACCTAGACTATCCCAGGGGTCAGACCTCAGAGGACCAGCCTGGGCTAAGCCACTATGGCCTCCAGATGAATCCCAAGAACTGGCAGCAGAGGGCACATCAGGAGCTGGAGCAAAAATATCGGCAAGATCCAGCATGGCAGACTGCCAAAGGAAAGGACAGAAAAGCACTTTCAGCACATTCAGAAAGATTTTTTAGGTCAATACAGCATGCATCTATACACAAGCGTTCACAAAAACCTTGCAATGGGGACATTTCACTGCAGTACAGTACCTTGAATTTATATGACAAACTAAAAATGAACCAGCTTCAATTAACAGACCAAAGCACATTAAGTCCTCTCCAGTAGTGGTCAAAATTTTTTAACTTTTTCCCGTATGTTTCGAATGGTGGTCCACACCACCTGGTACCTGTCAGTGTCAATGTCTGTTTTTATCTTTGTCCTCTTGTTTACCGTAGGAACGGCTACACATGATTTATCAATCTGTTTATCTGTTCTTAGTAAAAGCATTCAGAAGACTCATTTATATGTGCTTATAAAGAGCGAACAGGTTAAAAGAGTCTCATACTCTTCCTCCTTTGGCCTCCAATTCTCGTTTGCTCTCCTCAAGTGCTTTCTGGAGCAACGACTCGTCTCCCTGCCGACTTTGCTCCTCCTAGTAACCAACAGACATAGAAGACATGTCAGAGTTCAAGACATCCTTAAGAACACAACTAGAGCAAGTATGCACAGTCACACTATTATACTTTTTTCACTATTTCATGTAGATGTGTATGACCATTTAGTTTATATAACCATTTCCACCCCCTTGCTGACCCTTAAAAACAAGCCATTTGTTTCTGCTGTACTCTTTGTGGCAAAATGCACGTTTGTTGTCAAGTTCAATATAGTTTCAATTCCCTCATCCTTCAATAAAAGACTGTTCAAAGCTTCAAAGTCATAAAACAATCCGCCCTGAAATACACCATTAAAACTGACAGAATGAGACTAAAGTGACCATCAATGTTGTCAAAAACAAACTTCAGGTGTTTTCCTAATGCTGGGATATGCAGAGCCGTAGGTGCTACATACAACCAGGAACAGCACAAGGTTTGACTAACTAACTGCACTTTTCATAGTCAACAGCTCTTCTAGTATCGGAAATAATAACATTATCCTATTTATTCCATATTTCCTCACTATGGTCGTGTCTGAAACCTGTTTTGCTGCCCAATCAGTCAGTAACTAAACAGGTAATGTTTTAGTATGAAGGCACCTCCTGAGGAAACTGGTCTGGACTGGACTGAACTCACTCCCAACACACCATAACATTATGTGTAATGATCAAGAACAAATTTAACTGAGAGATAACCAAATGAATATTTAATGATTACAGTGCTTTTTTTCTTAGTAGAAATTGAATCATGAGTGGAAAAACTATTTATTATTTATAAACTAATTTAATGTACGGCTGCCTTAAAAAACGACCAGATGAAGATATCTGAGTAGACAGTATGTTAGGAAAATGTGAGACTGAATTTGAATGTGCCTTGATGCCTTCATACCTCTGGATACTGCCTGCAAAACCAGCCACTTTTCCTCTTTTGGACACAATCTATGAATGGGCAGCTCAAGGATTTCAGAACAAGTCATTTTGGCAGTTTAGTTTCAATAAATGGTCTTTTTGGTTTGGGAAGGACGTTTTGAGTTCTAAAAATTACAGCAAGTTTTCAAAGTACACTGAACTCAAAGAACACAAGGAAGATCTGATTCCATCATGAAATGACCCCTCTAGGCTCTAGGCTACTTGTGAGATTCATAAAAATGTACAACTGTGGTACAAATACCTGTGTAACTGTTTGCCATTGAAAGGTTGAAACAACTGAAGTATGGCCATTTTTGTTTCCTTAGACATAATACCGATGCAATTAACAATAAAAAAAAATTTGATAGATGCTGATAGTGTGTAATGTGAAGGATATTTTTTTAATTAATAACTATTTGTAAACTTTTTTTGTCAATCACAATTTCAAATTTACAAAATAAAGAAAAAAGCATTATGCATTTTGTAGAAAATGTAGAACTTGTCCCTCACTTTCTGTTAACCCTGCTATGCTGTGACATTTGCCTTCTTAAAAATGGTTTGATATTTCTAAAATCATAAAACTCTTCATGACTATATGGTTTAAACAGAAATAGGTTTTCTTTATCAGAGTTTATTATGTTTCATTGTGTTTACACTTTGGCATACCCTTGTGAAAAAGTAAGTGTGCTTCGTTGTATTGAATATGCACTTGTAGTGCTTTAAACCTTAAAAGTATATTAAAAACAAGTATACTTGCAGATAATGTAATATTAATGAAATAAAATGGCTATAATACATATACATACTATATTTCATAATTTAATAGCAATTAACATGCAATTAATTGTCTGAAAACATTACATTCAGTTCAGACTTAAGTATACTCTTTTAAAGTATATTTTGCTAAAGTGCATACTAAAGTGTACTTCTTTTTCAGAAGGGTTGCCAAGCTCTTTAAATACTATTTAAAAATCTATGTAAATAACAACACAATAAATAATTATTGGTGCTTTTCCACATACTTACAATTGAGGGTAGAACATTAAAAATTTGCCACTCAAGACCCCATATTTGTGAATATCATCACTCCCAGTTTTAGATGTGGGAAATTAGTTCTTGCATAGATGAATAGATATTGTTAAAGTTTTAAAACTCATGACCCAGGGTCATACCTGCTGATGTTCCTCTTTACTGATAGTGAGGGCCAGCTGAAGCTGTGCCTCTTCATCCATGTCCAGAACAGCAGCAGGAGGAGGAGCTGGCTAGAGAGATACAATCAGACAACATGCAAGCAGTGTCACTTACAACATACAGGCATGTTACTGAAACTACTGGGCAACTTATAGGTGATGGGGAGGTGTAGCGGTGACTCCTGGGATTGCAGTACCTTGTGTGCCTCCTCCTCACTGAGACTCATTGCGATCTGAAGCTGCGTCTGTTCATCAATATCCACAGCAGGAACGGGCTGGAGGAAAAGAGGAACAAGGTTAGAGCGGAGCAAACGAACCTGAGAGAGCCAATCGAGTTTTAGCTAAAAAAAAAAACAAAAGTGGTGCAGTTATTCATTAGAGGAATAAATTAAAGACTTTTCCATTCTCCATTTCCATTTTTTTTTTTACCACATAATTTTTTGCTTGGATCAGTGAAAAGCCCCAGACTATAAGCGAATCAATGTTGTCATTCAAAAAATCTTACCGATCACAAATTTTTTGAACAATAGTGTATTAAAAGGCTGATGGGTCTTGGACTAAAGTACTGCACATCCTGCATAGCACATATTCCCTAAACATCAACAGAACAACAGAGCAGCTCCACCCGGTCAGATTTATGATCGCTGGATCAAAGCACCAGTCCAGTAACGCACTCAGAGTCATTGTAGCTTCAGTTAGACCTGCATTATCAGTGAGTGAGGATGCTAATGCGATCTCTTCACACACTGGCAACACTGTCAGATGGTGACCGAGCTCTTTCTGGACCATGCTGAATGGAGACAGCAACATGTCGGTCTCACCTCAAGTGCACTACAAAAACAAATCATTTGCCCACATGCTAATTGGAAATTTGGTGCTGTACTAAAGCCTCTGGCTAAATAATGAGTTGTTACCAACTTCTAATTGAAGAGAAGTGGCCTCCATGAAGCGCATTACAAAAGGCCATTTTAATACATTAAATCAAAGGTCTCAGATTAGATGAAAAGTTTCATACAGCCTCTCAAGTGCTAAAGACCCCATGAAATTGCTGCTTCTTTCCTGTCTTGATATATGATAGTGTTCTATTGATAGTGATCCTTTTTTTTTAAATAGCCAATTTAATTTAGATTTTCTATTTGGAAGCAAGTGATATAATTTAATTATTTATTTAGTTATTTATTAGATGCTTTTATCCAAAGCGACTTACAAATGAGGACAACAGAAGCAATCAATTGTAGTATTAAAACAACTAAAAACAGATCCAAAACTAAAAGCTAAAACTTTATAAATACTACCTATACACATTTTAAAAATAAAGAGATTAAATAAAAATGACAAATGCATACAACAAAATTTCAAAACTTAACATATAAATGAAAAACAAAAAATAAAGCTAAAAACAATTCAAAATATTAAAGAACAAAAGGTATAAGAGTATAATAATGATTCTAACAACACTAAGCCAAACACCAAAAAAACAACTACATATGTGTATGTACAACCACACACACATACATATATACTGTATATGTACATACACATTTATAAATTCAATATATATATTATTTCATTTCCATTTAGTTTGTTGAAGTATTAAAATAACTCAAATTAAATTAAACTAAAAACTTAATAAAAGACCTATACAGACATAATAAATTCAGACATAATGTAACTAAAATTAAAATAAATAACAAATACAAATAATACAAATCAAATTACCCT
Organism: Sinocyclocheilus anshuiensis; assembly: GCF_001515605.1. NCBI lineage: Eukaryota > Metazoa > Chordata > Actinopteri > Cypriniformes > Cyprinidae > Sinocyclocheilus > Sinocyclocheilus anshuiensis. Next base: position 27,966 of record NW_015554150.1, read on the forward strand.
TTTTTTATACCCGTCTAACAAAATACTAAATTGATTCAGCTGGACACACTTTCCCTATTTTCTCTGCAACAAATGGCCAAGCAAGCACAGACACTGACAAGATACGCCATACAAAACGAGACCAAACGCGATATCAGCACGTCTCCACACAGTAAACAAAACAAGCGTTTCCTAGCAACGACTACTGCACTAAACACTAATGAGACAAGTAAATACACTTACGAGCTGCTTTTAACTTCCGCTGATAAAGACTGCTTCTCTCAAAGACTATTTCTTTACACTGTTTTCTGCTGGCACTGGAACGCACTTTCCTTATTTTCTCAGCAACAAATGGCCAAGCAAGCGCAGACACTGACAAGATACGCCATACAGAACGAGACCAAACGCGATATCATGGGAATATAATGGGAAGAGAACAAAAAGGAGGGACTAACCCAGTGAAATACCATTTTTAATAATAAGAGACAAAGATTTGAATATGCCTGTGAGCAAAATCATAAAGATATTTGGTTTGTTACGTTGGACCTAATGTACTTTTTGTGTAACATCCACAAAAGTCCAATTTTCATTTAATAGTTTATCCATATTGTAGTGGACAGCAGTTGATGATTGGAAAGCGTCATTTTGATTTGATCAGGTTTTGTGGACAACAAAGCACACCTTTTGTCTTCAGATAAAATAGCACTACCTCTTGTGGAGAGGGAGTTAACATTAACATACAGTAGCCCCAGCTCAGGAGCGGCTTTGTCTCCGTTTCTCTCATCAAAGTGTGAATGATCGTAAATTCCCCTCACAGGAGATACAAGTTTTGCCAGGTGGCCAAAGCCACAAAGGAAAGACACATATTCACATGCATTCACACAAAATAGAATTCAAAAGTGAATAAACCTTCAAATCCATTTATAGAACTGTATATACTTAATGAGTGCTGCAGGTGATACAACAATGTATGCAACCTTACCTATTAAGGTATATACAGTATATATGAATGCATGGGTAAATTTTCTGCATTACCCTTTGATGTTTGGTCTTCATATTTTCAACACAATGTGTAGGTTAATCTGGAATTGGTTTGGAAAGTGAATTACGCATAGGAAAAACCTTAAAGACATTGTTCTAAACTTGGACTTTAAGCTATGCAAATAGACCTAATGTCAGAGGGGCCATACCATGACCACCTCTGACAGCATCGGCCAATCAAAACGCTGGAACTGAAACCAACTTGCAAATCCCTCCTTCTGAGGAAGGGGTTCTCTTCAAGACAAAGAAGTGTGCTAAGCTGTTGTTGCTAAGAGAAATGTGGTAAGCCAAGATATGCTAAGCTGCTGTTGTTGTACTACTGAGAAGCAAGGAAATTCTGCAAGGAGTGAATTTGGGGAGTTTGGAAACTGCCACAGCAACAACGACCACAAGCTTAGTGCCACAATCTTCTGCAACTACTTCAGAACCTTCTCTTTAGGGATCCTCCGTTTGCGAGTTCCAAACTGCTAGGATCTTCTTCCACAACTTCAGAATCGTCTCATCAAGCGATCCTTCTCCTGCGTGTTCCAGGTTGTTCGGATCGTCTGTACAGACTTCAGAACCTTCACCTTCAAGGCTCCTCCGTTTGCGTGTTTCCAGACTAAGGACCTGCTCAGGAGTTCATCATTCACCAGTGCTTCGTGTTCAAGACTGTGAAACGGATCCAACTCCTTTCTCCCACTGCAGCGTGGCCAAGGTCAACAAGTGGAAGATGTCTCGGCCCAGACGTGCAACGTAACTATCACTCTTCCAAACCTCTTTCCAGAGACCATTGACATTAGAGTGTATTGTCAGTTTATGATTATCTCATTTGCATTAGATTTTACATAGCTGATGTCAGTTAATAACAAATAACCTCTCGATTTATTTGTTGAATCTTAATAAGGTTTGCCTTATTAATTCCAGGAAACTACAGTTTATCGTTACATAAGATAATGTCCATAGTAACATCCAACTCAGTCACTTGCATCTATCAATCTTTTGCACTTTATCCATTCATTGTACCCATTTAGTAGCTGTTAGTTACTCTTGTCTATCCTTTTGTTAATAAAACCCCTTTTATCACACTTGTGTCTTCCTAGTGTTGATAATTCAGTAAGAGGCTGTACAAGTTAACGATTCTCAAAGATTTTCATGTATATTGAAACAAAAATGAAGACTTCTTTAATGCAACCTGAAATATTTTTTATTTGTTACTACTAATTGTTAACTACTAACTAGTAACTAACTTAGTCAGTTGGTGTTGCTGTTGGACAGTGTTACTTTAGAAAGATTAATTGATTTTGTTACTTTTGTACAATAAATAGTTGGTCACACTTTAGTTTGGTGACTATTAACTATGACTTTTGCCTCAATAAACTCCTAATTTGCTGCTTAGTAAGGTAGTTAAGTTTAGGTATGGGGTCGGATTAAGGGATCTAGAATATGGTCGTGCAGAATAATGCATTAATATGTGCTTTATAAGTACTAATAAACAGCCAATATACTAGTAATATTCATGCTAGCAACTAGTTAATAGTGAGAATTGGTCCTTAAAATAAAGTGTTACCAGATATTTTTAGTACCATGTGATACCAAAGTAAAATCTGCATCCTGAACCAAAACCACTAGAGAACCCGTGATCCTGATGCAGTTAATAATAGGTGTGTGTGTGTGTGTGTGTGTGTGTGTAACAGTGTGTGTGTGAACCTCACCTTCTCGCTCTCCTCTCGGCTCATGGCCAAGGCCAGCTGCAGCTGGAGTTCCTCCTCTCCGCTCGTCTGCGGCCGGGCGCGCTCCATATCTGGGGCCAGATGAGAGGAGGAAGAGGAGGCTGGGAGGAAGAAAAAGAGAAAATGCTTGATTCAACCTCTTGCTTTGGATGAGAAAGGACTGGCACCACCACTGAATGTTAAACAAGCACCCAAATCACTGTTCTTCCATGCCCGGGCTGGAATTGGTTTCCTGTGCCTGTTTTACTCTGCTGGTGAAACAATGGGGTGTCTGTGTGGGGCAGGACAGGAGGGAAGGGGAAAATGTGGCTTACATTATAATAAATATAATATAAAATTTAAAACTTTTGTAATTTCAATGAATCACTAATTTTTATTATTATGTATAATGACTAATATATAATATTATATATGTTATTATGCATGCTATTTTCATGTCTGTACATTAACCCTGTTGTTGTATTTTATTTATTTATTTTTGTACTGTGAATTACAACCTTGTCTATATATACTTTTTTTCTTCTTTCTTTTTTTTTTTTTTTTTGAAGAAGAAGATAGAACTGCTTTCTCAGAGAAAACAGCCCTGGACCAGAACAGAGGAAAGAACTAGAAACTGGCAGTGCCGTTTTCCAGTTGTGATCACTTCCACTACAGTGGCTCTGAATGGCCGCATCTGGCCTGGAATGCACTTGTGTAGAGATACGGTCAACTCCACATGACCACTGGCACCTCTGTGGCACAAATCACAACTTTTCACCTCATCAACTCTTTGCAAGGCTCATGACCATCTAACCCTGAAAACAGTGACCATTAAAAGGATAGTTCACCCAGCTTTATAATGGCAGTGAATGGGTGTTATTTTTCAATAGTCCAAAAGACGTCAAATAAAGCGAATCAATCCATAATAAAAAGTGTCCCAAATGGCTCCGGGGGGTGAATAAAGTCCTCCTGTAGTGAATCAATGCGTTTGCCATGTGGGGCACTTTTTATTATGGATAGATGTGCTTTATTAGAAAAATAACACCCACTCACTGCCATTATAAAGCTTGGAAGAACCAGGACATTTTTTAATATAACTCTGATTGGATTCGTCTGAAAGAAGAAAGTCATATACACCTAGGATGGCTTGAGGGTGAGTAAATTATAGGGTCATTTTTTTGGGTGAACTGTCCCTTTTTTAACACATTTTTCACTAAGCACCCACGGAAACACAGGATGGGAAATTTCTGTACTTTCCCAAAATACCTGGCATCATTACAAACATGTCGGTTTATTTTAAGTAAAAGTGAAACCACACTGCTCCTTATGTCATCAAAGGTTTGATTTCAGTAGATTATCGAATGTCAAAGAGTTCCTTGTAGAAACTGAATATGTGGTCTGTCATACTGTATGAGAGAGGCCCTGAAATGTAGAAAAAAACATGACCATAAAATTGTACAAATTACACATTTTAATCAAATTAATTACATGATAAGCATATATATATACACCACCAGTTTGGGGTCAGTAAAATGTTTGAATGTTTTTGGTAGAAATCTCTTAAGCGCTCCAAGGCTGCATATATTTGATAAAATGTGCTGCCTCATTTTTATTTATTTTTTTTCAGGATTCTTTCAAGAAATTTCTTTTCTTTTTCAGAAAGTTGGTGTTCAAAATAACCAAATTTATTTGAAACAGAAATCTTTTGTATCATTATAAATGTTGTCACTCACTTTTAAACAATCAATTGCATCCTTGCTGAATAAAAGTATTAATTTCTTTAAAAAAAATGACTTATCCCAACATTTAATGCCATATTTATATGTATATTTTCACTATAAACGGACTGTAGATTCACTGTAAATGCAGTGATAAATGCTGTAGAGGCACATTCCCCACATGCATACACTGGAGTTCAGCTCTATAAATATGTGAGGAATTCAATGAGGCAGAAAATACAACAGAAAATGTTCTGTGTTTCACGGTGTTTTTCTCTGTAAATATGCAGAGGAATAACATCGTTGATGCATTTATTATTATTATTGACGCGTATTGACATGCCATTGATTTCACAGCTCAAAGCTCATCAGTTTCAGTTTCTAAACTGTGGGCCAAACTGAAGAAGCCAGGCAGCAGGTAAGCAACTACTGATGTATGGAAGCAAGCTGCATCAAAATTCTCTGTGTGAAAGTTTCATGTATGTCCGACAGGTGAAAGATACAGTTTGGAAAGACATGAGATTGAGTAAATGACAGAACCGTCATTTTTGAGTGAACTATCCCTTTAAAACAGCATTGCTCAAAGACAAAAATCAACCTGAAGCCTTCAAAAATTAACATACATGTAAGAAAAGAGCTTCATAGAGTGAGTAAATGATTGGGAAGAATGTAGATGCATATCCAGTCCATAGTTACACATGCATCAAGTGATCAGATCTATACGGATGAGGCACTTCACATTAAAACCATAGGGATCAAACTCTCACAAAAAAGAGGAAGTAGAACTTCCAAAAGAATTAAGCATTTAGGTTAAAAGCACAAGGCAGTGTGTGATACACCTCTCTAAGTAAACAGTGTGTGTACACATTTGTCACTATTGACATAGATTACTCATTGGTTAAGTTAACTTCAGCAGCTGATTGATTATAAAACCATTTCCAAATCCTCAGTCAGTGAAGGAAGGAAGTACTCTTCATTTCAGTGAAATCAAAGTGAAACAAATATGTGCTCACTCCTGACAAACATTTAAGGGATAGTTCATCCAAAAATGAACATTCTGTCATCATTTTAGGGATGCGCCGATCCGATATTCATATCGGGTATCGGCTCCGATAGTGCCATTTTTCTCGGATCGGGTATCGGTCAGAGAGAGCCAATCCAAATCCGATATTTTTTTTATTTTATTTTTTTCGATTGTGCGAATTATTCTGTGTTACTTCTGAAGCCATACGATAGCTTAATGTGAGCTACATATGAATATTTAAGTCCTTACAGAGGCAAAAAAGGCGGATCGGAGCATCCCTACATCATGTACGCATCTTCTTGTCATTCCAAACCTGTATGACTTTCATTCACCTTCAGAACAGATTTTTGTAATGAATCCTGAGAGATTTCTGTCCCTTCACTCAAAGTCCATTCACCCCAAAACTTTGACGCTTCAAAAACTTCATTCTTGCATGTCAAGCAAGCACATTTAAGCTTCCTGTTACCATATTTAATGTGCTCTATCCCTTGTGAAAAAGAAATATGCTTAACTGTATTTTGAACGTGCACTTGTAGTAATCTTAAATTACAATCTTAAAAATTGTAATCTTAAAAGTGTTTTTTTTTTTTTTTTCAATTTCATACCAATTGTTCAGCTGATGAAGTGTCTTTCTGAAAAGAACTCTCAGTAGACAAAACCTCCATAAAATAGTTTTGAAAGTTGTGAGTTGGCGAAAAAATAATTTTCATCCGGGTTAAATTCTATTTGGCATCTAACCTGACTAAGGTCTATTGGATATTTAAATGTTCATCTAACACTCGAAAACGAACTTTCATAATGTACATTATAATGTTGTGATGCCTAAATTATAAGTTTAAGAATTTCAATATCGGTGCATCCTTAAAAGTAAATTGTTGATCCATGCCAATTAATGTGGATCCATTTATCCGCTGACCTAAACCCCATAACTCAATATACTATTGAACTTGCAGTTAACATATTGCCATATCTAATCACAATGTTATAGTTTCAGTTTTGACTTGGATAAGCAAATACTGCCTTTCAGGCTTGATCTCTGGATCAATACACACAATAGCAAGACTATATTTCTATCAAAACAGTAAAAGGCAATGGTAAATTATTAAATTATTGTGCATAACTTAATATTCAACTGCCCCAATTTGTACCTACATATCCTGGCCATTCATGAACAATATGAACAGTCATACTCACAGTTGACAGAGGAAGGTGAGTGCCTCACCCTGCCATGCTCTTCCCCATACAGCACTTCCACGCTGGGCTGAATGGTGTGACGTCCAGGATAGGGAGGTGGTAAAGATCCATAACCCATGGCACTGCTGGTTCCCGTCACACGCTCACGAGTCTTGTGCGCCTGCGATCTCTCCTGCTTGAGCTGCTCGTCATCCCTGAGCAGAGCCACCAGCTGCTTGGACTTTTCCCGTATGCCCATGCCCTGGTCCTGCCCGTCCCGGTCGATGTACTGGAAATCCCGCAGAGTCTGGATGGCGTAGATGTTCTCCTTGCACTGCTGGGCCACTCGCTCTGATCCTGACTTGATCAGATAGTCCAGCAGAGTGAGGGCCTTGTAGACATGCCGCCAGTTCTTGCCGTGGTCGTTGAGCCTCTTCCAGATGATGCCCATGACCTCGGTCAAGGCCACCACGTTGAAGGTCAGGTCTGCGATTTCCATCAAGAGCGAGGTCGGAGGACCCCACGGATCGTTGGAGGTCGCCTCCCTGACCTTGATCTCTGCATCCGTGTAGTTGTTCACGATGTTCTTCATCTGGCGCCGTAAAGAAGAGGTCGTCATGATGACTTTGGGTGTGGGATGATGAAGATGGTTTGTGATATAGAAGAGATGCGATGCAGTGTGTGCCGCGAAGACGCAATGGCCAGGAATCTCCAGCAGAATCTACAGCTTTGTTAGCCTAAAAAAAAAGAGAGAGACATGCCTCATTGCAATGGACTGATTCCCTGGACATGCACCTGATATTTCAATGGATTCATTAGCTTTTTGGCAAGCCTATCCTTCTGGAAAAGAAGTGCATTTTAGCATACTTATAGAAAGAGTACTTATTATCAGTGCTGGGTAGATTACTTACAAATTGTAATCTGTTACTGATTCCAAATTTCATGACAAAAATTGTAGTCAGTAACGTAATCCATTACATGTTTTAGGTAATACAATCAGACTACCTTTTGACCTAACTCATTTATCACATTGATTTAAATAGGATAATTTTGTACTATATTGATATAAAAATACAAAGAGTAAGAAAATATTAAATTCGTTGTAATTAACAACATGAAGTGCATTAAACAGTATATTATGTCAAGGTTTCCCAAACTGGGGATTGTAAGGGGGTTTGTGAGTTTAATGAAAAGCTAATAATTAATTAAATCATAAAAATTAAAAAATTTAAATAAATTATTTTAAAATAACATCAATCAAAATAAAAAAACTTACAAAAAAAATTAAATATTTTATTTGTTATATACTTCAGTGTGAACTGAATGTAATGTTTTTGGACACTTAACTGCATGTTTTTTACAATTAAATTAAAATGCATTATAGTGTAAATTTACATTAAACCCCATCAAAATGCTTTTTTGACCCACTTATGTATGGCTTTAGTACATCTTTATATGTAATTTCATAATTACTTCTGTTGTAAATATTTTGTAAGTGTTGTAATAAGTTAAAGTGTACTGCCGAATGTACTGACAAGCATTTATGGTAAACTATAATATACTTTAATATAATTTAATATCATATTAAAACTTCTGTGATTTAAATATATTTAAAATTACACATTTGTAATGAAGTTGCAATTTAGTACATTTAAAATATATTAAGTTTAAATGTAATATCAAATAGCATGTTACAGTTAATTTATAATCAAGTACTTTACATGTGCATTAGTATGTTAGTCAACACATTAACTGTATTTCTTCAAGGCAAGACAAAAGATTATTAAAAACATAATTATTTACCATGTACTTTAAAGTAAAACTTATAATCTGACATTATTATAGTGCACTTTTTAAAAGTGTACTTAACTGTGTTAATAGTCATGAAAGTATCTCTCTTTAAGTTCACTTACGTGTCCTTTTATTTTATTATATCAAACGCAAGTCCAGCTTCTTAAAAATATACTTTTAAGATTTGAAGCACGCTACAATTGCACATTCAATAGAATTAAGCACACTCATTTTTCACAAGGGTACCATCTGACAAGTTCTTTTAATGTGAAATCAAAAGACATAACTCAGCTCCACTCTACAAATTAACACAAACCACCTGCATTCAACATGTCTTCAAAGAAATGAGCACCAGCTGAGGAACGCAGATTTGAAAGAAACATCCCTGAAGAAACTTCTGCTCTTTTCTTCTTTAACAGTTAAGCTATTTGTAGCAATAATCTTGGATGTCAAAGGTGCTTTTCAAAGGTGTGCCATTCAGTCAAATGACTGAAGTGTGTAATTTCTGTACCACTATTTGTTTATTTCTGTGCCCAGCTGTGGGTTTTACTACCTGTTTGTCCCAAAGAAGACAGGGGAGTATTTAGTACTTAAAACCTGTTTGAAAAACTGCTTGATGACGCTAGTGATGCAGAAATTGCACACTTTATCAGTTTTACGTGAACGGCACATGTCTGAAGACAAGACCAGTAAAACTCTGACACCCAACTTCCCTGATACAAATAGCTTAGAACCAGCAAAACTTGAAATTCACATTAGGCACGACTGTTATGACTACGTGGACATTACACTATATCACCCAAGGTAATGTAGGTTGTCAGTCTAGACTTAAATATAGAAAGAGGAAAATATGAACATGCCTGTAACCATGAACAAACTACTAAGTTAACAAGTGCTATTGGAACATCCTCCAGGTCACTGACACAACTGATCAAACACAAACCTACAGTATCATCAACTGCCTCAAAAGGGGCTTTCACACCAGAGGAATGTTTTCAGAGTTCCTAGAACTATTGCCGGAAGTAGCCACTTTTTGGCATGTTCACACCAAAGGAACTGGGAACGATGTTAGTTCTAGGAACACCTTTGGAGGGACTGAATTAGCTCCTACTTCAGAGGAGGGTTTAACCCAGCACTGTAGGAACAACCAGTGGTGTAAATGTACATTGATTGGATGAACACATGCCATATGAAACAGCACACGCCATTTTTAAAGACATGCAAACACACAGTTTACACTTACTCCACAAAATGAACTACATGATGGACAACAGAAACTGTACAAATAACACATTCCAAATCAACAAGACAGTGCTGCAGGAGTTACTACTAGCAACAGCAAAATACCTATTTAGGAAAATGACATACTTTCATTTAAAAAAGTTATAAAGTCTTATAAAACCACTCCAATTCTACAAGGATCAATGGGTCTCAGTGATGAAAATTTGTGTGTAAAACATTCATAAAAACATTTTTCTAAAGATCAATCAATTAATCAATCAATAAATATAAGAAGAGATTTGGATGGACAATGGTTGAAACATTTACACAAATTCAACCGGTGTTTTATGAATGAGGCCCATGATATTTTTTTTTAAATACACAACAGATCATGTGTAATGGGAAGTGTATCATATTTGTGATTTACAGTTGTGGTCAAAATTTTACATACACTTTGCAGTATCTGAAAAATGTAATTTATTTAATCAAAATAAGAGGGATCATACAAAATGAATGTTATTTTTTATGTAGCACTGACCTGAATAAGATATTTCACATAAAAGATGTTTACATATAGTCCATAAGAGAAAATAACAGATGAATTTATAAAAATGACCCGTTCAAAAGTTTACATAAGCTTGGTTTTTAATACTGTGTTGTTACCTGGATGATCCACAGCTGTTTTTTTTTTTTGGTGATAGTTGTTCATGAGTCCCTTGTTTGTCCTGAACAGTTAGACTGCCCACTGATCTTCCTTCAGGTCCCACAAATTCTTTGGTTTTCCAGCATATTTTGCGTAATTGAGCCCTTTCCAACAATGACTGTATGATTTTGAGATCCATCTTTTCACACTGAGGACAACTGAGGAACTCATACACAACTATCACAGAAGGTTCAAACGCTCACTGATGCTCAAGAAGGAAACACGACGCATTAAGAGCTGTGGGTGTAAACTTTTGAACAGAATGAAGATGTGTACATTTAGTTATTTTGCCTAAATATCTTTTTTTCTTTCTTTCATTTAGTACTGTCCTTCAGAAGCTACAGAAGATACTTACATGTTTCCCAGAAGACAAAATAAGTTAAATTTACCCTGATCTTCAAATTCAAAAAGTTTACACCTCCAGGCTCTTAATGCATCGTTTTTCCTTCTGGAGCACTAGTGATCGTTTGAACCTTCTGAAATAGTTGCATATGAGTCCCTCAGTTGTCCTCAGTGTGAAAAGATGGATCTCAAAATCATACAGTCATTGTTGGGAAGAGTTCAAATATGCAAAAGATGTTGGAAAACCAAAAAATTTTTTTTGGGACCTGAAGGATTTTTCTGAAGAACAGAGGGCAGTTTAACAGTTCAGGACAAACTGTTCAAGGGACTCATGAACAACCATCACAAAAAAAAACACACAAAAAAAACACTTGGATCATACAGGTAACAACACAGTATTAAGAATCAAGCGTATGTAAACTTTTGAACGGGGTCATTTTTATAAATTCAACTATTATTTTCTCTTGTGGACTATATGTTTATTTTATTTTATTTATTTTATTTCAGGTTTATTTGACACGGACAACGCACATCAATAATGCATAAATGTACAATGTGCCAGAATTAGCCAGAAGGCTATTTTACATCTGCAGTCCCTTGACTGATGGTAAACGATGTAGACATCTTTTATGTGAAATATCTTATTTAGGTCAGTAGGGTACAACGGGGCTAAAGGCCCACCTTAAGAAACCATGTGCCATTCACTGCGCCTAAAATGTATAATTGCAGGAAAAAAAAAATGTTGTATTGAACATTAATGGAGCAACAGATTTAGTGTGAAAATAAATCATTCAAGTTGTTTATTTCTTTAAAAATGTATGAGGTGGCAAGAGGGGCCTTTTAACCTACACACGTTATTATTTTTTAAATAATGTCTAAGTTAATACTTGTTCAAAACAATCACTTTAGCAAAGTTTACTATTTTCTGCTTATCTTGAAAAATAAAAGAATAATTTTTTTTCAATAAATATACTGTCATTAAAATATGTTAATATAAAAAATATATATTTTAAAATACAGAAACAAAATCGTTTTAATAAGTAAAGATTCTGAAAGTATTGAAGGAGATCCAATAATAATTGAATATATATTTACAGTAGTAACAACAAATGATATTTTATTATATGATATGATTAATATCATGTTTTTAAATATGATGGTTTCATTCTAAACAAGGTGATTATCTCTAATATGGACACCCAACATAATATATGATATATACCATCTGAATCTAACCATGTCGTGTCAACAAATGGAAAAGTCAGCCCTCTATTAATTATAATGTTAATTACTGTGTGCCTTTAGCCCCAACAGCAGGGGTGCTTTTTAAGCTATTCTCATTTGCTACTTAAATCTACAACATTTAAAAAAAAAAACATAAAATATTAGATGAAGTAAGCACAGAATCAACTTTGCGCTGCTGCGCGCGATGCGTCAAAGATCAGACAAATATACACGTGCATCTTGAAAAGCAGATGTTTTGGAAAGTGCTACGCCACGTTTTTGTGCCATCTAGTGGTTTAGATGAAAATAATATCAAAGGCGCCTTTTACCCCGGGGCCCCGTTGTACCCTACTAAATAAAAAATAACATTCATTTTGTATGATCCCTCTTATCTTGGTAAAATAATTAACATTTTGCAGATACTGCAAATTGTATGTAAAGTTTTGACCACAACATCATTTGTAGTCTCAAGCAAACAAATGTTCATATTTTGAAGATATATACAGTTATAATATCTTGAACATTATCAACTCTGTTGGTAAACTGTAAGAAATATCTCTGGGGGGGAAATAATAAAAAAAATATTTTTTAACTTAATTACAAAGAAATAGCAAGTAACACCTTGAATTAAAGGTGACATTTTGGAGTAGAAAGACTGAAGTAGTATTTTCTTGTAAAACACTCCAATAATGTTCACTTCGATCATCTTTTTCTTTTTTTTTTAACAGTGTTCTGTTAGAGAGACTGTATGACTATGGGTTTGATCAGTCAAACCAATGAAAACTATTATTTTTTATCAGACTGGACTAGAAATATTAAGGTTTATTTTATGTTGTTGATTACACATGTCATTGCACAAGTCTGTACGTTGTATTTTGAATGGTAAAGCCATAGAGCCACTGTTAGTTTCCTCTGAAAAATTATTAATAACTTTATATAGAACCTGAATAAAAAAGACACGCACACATCAAAGCCATATGCTTCATACACCACTGAGAAACTGCTCTCATAGTGCACAGGGTATGACCTTGATGTGGTGACACATTCTACTCTCTGGATTTAGACGACAATCAATAACAGCAGTTTGCTCAACGTCACATTTCTGCTGTGAGTCTGTTGGGTCACAAAATGCTGCGCAAAGAGGGTAGAATTTCAAAAATAAGCACTGCTGGCACCTGAGCACAATACACAATGAGTTCCCTCATCAATCTGAATGCAAGGCGACTTTACAAAAATTCAGTCTACATATCCAAACACATCAGAGGGTAAATAAAGCACAAGAAAGAGTGGGGTTGTTTATAGTCATTTTTACTTTTTTTTTTTTTTTATATGGTCAGCTTTGTATTCGGCTTCATATTCTAGAAAGTACTAGAAAAAATACTAGGAATTAATTAAGTAACTACATGAACTATGAACTACATAAATTAGAAAAGGTATGTCATAATGACATCATCATGCTTTCAGGAAGTAAATTCTGTAATGACAAGCAAATATCTCGTTTATATATATATACATTTATATATATTTAGGACTGTCCTTTAGGACTTAGGAAAGGACAGTCCTAAATATATATAAATGTATATATATATAAACGAGATATTTGCTTGTCATTACAGAATTTACTTCCTGAAAGCATGATGATGTCATTATGACATACCTTTTCTAATTTATGTAGTTCATAGTTCATGTAGTTACTTAATTAATTCCTAGTATTTTTTCTAGTACTTTCTAGAATATGAAGCCGAATACAAAGCTGACCATATAAAAAAAAAAATGTATATATATACATATAAAAATAATAATAAAAAATATAATATATATATATATATATATATAGGGGACAGTCCTAAATCAGTAACTATGGTTTTGTAGTAAGTGATTTAAAAAAAAAGTGATTCTATTGGTAGAATTTTTTTTCATAATTTAATCTCATAATATATTAAAAAACTGCCTGAGATGGCACAATGCAAAGAATCTTTTTAATATGAAAAAGATATCTATTTAATTGAAAAAAAAACTACAGAATTTCCACATGAAAAGTTGTAGGCTACTATGGATTTGTTTTCTACTTTTGTCTAAATGTAACGTAACGTTGCCTATATCGCGTTATATTTCAGATAAATATGAAAATAGATACCTCTGTTCTCTCATAAATTAGTTTACTTAGCAGTCCACTTCAGAAGAAAACCACTGTCAATCCGGGTGGAGAACCAGCTCTTCCACAATTCATATGCCTCTCATGGGTTTGACTGAAGATTTTCATCTGGAAGGTAAATCACATCCTTAAAATCACTCAGATGCTTTCCGATGTTGTGGGACAAGAATAAAGAGCCCCTTTAGCAGCGATCGCATCTTCATAATGCGGTATTGCGGCAGTGGATGTGAATGTTGAAAGCGACGATTGCTTGCGTGACTCAGCTGGAATAATAAATAAGATTTGGAAATCTGAACGTCCTTTGTGTCCTTACCTCTCATTGCTTGACATAAAGGTCCCAACTTCGGGATCCTATCGGTAGCTGTGCTCCTCTCGACATCTCCGCATGTTTTCAGTGTTGGTAGTTTTGGATTCTGGCTCAAATGCAGCAGACGTTCAAATCAGTTAAGCGCCTCAAAGTTTTGCCTGTGTGTTTTTGCGGTTTCGCTTTGTGGAGGCCTATCCGGTTAGGAGTTATTGGTACATAGCCTATCCCGAAAAAGTCCCGGGCGCCAACCTCGCTGATACAGAGCCCCCCTGTTAAAGCCCAGTAAAGTGAACCGAGGGAAGAGGCTAATGGAGGGAGGGAGGGCTGCTCGAGCCTGCAGAGTCAGAGTTAGTCTTCTTTAACCCATTGTGCTCCGAAACGAGACATACGAGCCTGTCACTGGCAGAAAGCAAATTACTGCTAACCCTGAATGTCCAGATTTATCAATCAGTTCTGCCTGGAAATGTGCTCTCAGATGCCACTTTCTACCAGCAGGGTGCTCTTCTAATGATTTTTCTGAGTTGTAAATAAAACAAAGATTATTTGGAGTGTGTTTTACAAGACTATATTATTTCAGTATATACTATTTCATACTATACTATTTCTTTCTCTCTAAATCAATCAATCAATCAATCAATCAATCATTCTATCTATCTATCTATCTATCTATCTATCTATCTATCTATCTATCTACCTACCTATCTATCTATCATGTTTAATGTGTTACTTGTCGTTTTTTGTAATTATTTGTAAAAAATGTACTTGCAATTTATGAGTGAAAACAGTTTCAAAGTAGGCTATAGTTAAATTCTGCACTTATTTATTTGTTTGTTTGATTGTTTGTTTACTTTGAAATGTATACAAAATATGTTTTGCATCTCTAAAATTATATAGCTTATAGGATATATTTTCCTTTTTGAACAAATGGTCAGTAAAAGGGGGTGCTTAGAATGAAGAAAATAGTTATCATTAATGGTCAACATTTTTTATAGGAGATTTTCTATTCATTTTCTATGTGATTTGCCATTCTTAAAACCCTGTTATCAAAATTTAGGACATGTCTAAATAGTTTAAATCCCTGATTTGAGTGGTTTTGCATGTCTACCAAAAAATAAATAAATAAATAAACATCACAATTAAGACAAAATATATTAAATTAAAGAAACACTACAAAAGCAGAAACAGTTTTCACTCAGAAATTGCAAGTGAATTTTTACAAATAATTACAAAAAATGACAAATAACACATTAAGATGAAAGATGAATTTGAAAGATGATAGGTGAAATTGTCTAATGTGCTCTATTGGAAATGACAGGGCAGCTCTAGTGCCAGATTAAAGGGGGTGGAGATGAGGGGTGTTAAATTACTTATGACTCTTCCAACATATCTACATACCGCTTTTTCTCATGATTTACTCATTATTTTCTAGAGAGGGGTAAATATGCAATGAAATGGCTCTATAGACTAGAGAAGTGTTCACCACACAGACCAGGGTCTGAGAGTAACGCAATTTCAATTCTCTGTGTGTATGTGCTGTACATGTGGAAGAATTGACAATAAAGCAGACTTGACTTGACTTGACCAACCTCATCTGTTTTATGCAATCCTTGCAGCCACACAATGATCTACACTGAACAAAATTATAAACGCAACACTTTTGTTTTTGCCCCCATTTTTCATGAGCTGAACTCAAAGATCTAAGACTTGTCAATTCTGCTTCTCAAAATTGTAGTGAGAAGACAAACAGTGTTTAATCCTTAAACAAATTACTCTTTGACACTTCCCACAAAAGGGTACACTCGTGTCACATAATGTTTTTGTTTTTTTTTTACAATTAGACAAATTCTTATTGTTTTTATTATACTTCATTCTTAAAGTAAGGAGTATCTGATATGTTAGATATTGTCATACTTAAAATGGGGATTTTACATGTATTGCAAGAAATAAAATCAGGTACATCTGTTGTATTTAGACATTTTAGTAATAATATGTAGCAATACCATTCAAAAGTTTAGGGTCAGTAAGAGTTTTATTATTTAAAAAAAATTTAATTAATACTTTTATTTAGCAAGGATACATTCAATTGATAAAAAATGACAGTAAAGACATTTATAACGTTACAAAAGATTTCTATTTCAATTTTCCTTATATTTATTTTATTTTTTATATAAAAATTATAATGACCTGTTTTGGTTATATTTACTATTAATTGCAGAAGGTGCGCTCAGCAAAAAATCTCACAATACTGAAAAAAAGTCAGAATCGCGAGATATAAACTCGCAATTGCGAGAAAAAAAGTCAGAATTGCGAGTTTAAAAACCTGACAAGATCGTGAAATCGAAAGTGAAAGCATCCAAAGCCCAGCTTATAACATGTCAAAAGAGGAACTCCCATTCACAAAATTCAAATCACAAATAATACTACTGATGAAAAAGAACGGGTTGAATGTTAACTACTTTCGTTTCCATCTAACTATAAACTACGATAAAAGTTCATCAGCATGCATTGATTAACAGCATGTTGTAGCGCAAAAAAAAAAAAACGTGCTTGTGCAGCCAACTGAGAAAGTTAATCGCAAAAGAGCGAGCAGTGGGAAGAATGAGCCTGGAGCCCTGAATTGCCCAGCTCCCCAAAAGGGTCTGGCTACAGCTGGCGCTTGCACTCTCAGACGTGCATTCTCAGACTTGCACTCTCAGACACTTGCACTTCCGCTAGCGACGTCACTTGCAGTCTTTATTACTTTGTATTTTGTTCTATTTATTGATTACTTTTTGTTTGAATCTCTCAACATTTTACAAATATACAGGGTCCTGCAAGTTGAGTTGAGCGGTGTCCCCACCACTTTTCAAAGCAAAGTTACGCCACTGATCATCACTGTGTCTGTCAGGCGACTCTGTTGCCCTTTTGGGCTTGAACTGATGGTAAAACTAACGACATTATTAACTGTCTTGATATTTACTTTGAAAGTTGATGCTTGCGATTATGGTAAGGGGAGTTACATTTCCGACGAGTGCTTGCGGTGTTCGGCCAATCACAATGCACTGGGTCAGCTGGCCAATCAGAGCAGACTGC
>NW_015554150.1:45599-46146 GCF_001515605.1 Sinocyclocheilus anshuiensis
ATTTAGTGATCAAGTGTAACACCCTTATGGAAATATGATAATATTTTGTAATTATCATTTCAATCTGACAAATGTTCAAATTGTTTGTCATAAATCAACATCTCAGGAAAATGTTATGGGGTTTCAAATCAAAATATGACCCTCTGTTATAAAACAGGACATCAGTTTCATACATGTCCACTGTAGAGGACACCAGGACTTAAAGCATGTTTATTACACATTTTGGGAGACACAACAAATGAATAGAGAAAAAATAATGTATCAATATTCTTATTAAATATTAGATATTATTATGAAAATCATGCTAATTATTACTCCCATTATTGCACTTATGTGTTCATTCTATGTTGCCCCAAAAACACATTAATATGCAAATTACATACAGTTTATAGATACATTGTATATAATGGAACAACTTGTTTATGGCCATTTTACATACATTTTGCATAAAGAAAAATGGGTTTTAAAAATATCTTTCATAACATAGTTGAGAATCGTCTTTATATAAAGTTTGTTATAAAAAATTAAAATTGATTTGTGATTAAAA
>NW_015554150.1:46303-59912 GCF_001515605.1 Sinocyclocheilus anshuiensis
TCACATTCAGGGCTTTCCAGAGATACCAAATGATTGGATGTTTCACCATGACCACTCCCTCTCCTTGGTCTTTAAAAATGGCTGACATTAATTTAGTGATCAAGTGTAACACCCTTATGGAAATATGATAATATTTTGTAATTATCATTTAAATCTGACAAATGTTCAAATTGTTTGTCATAAATCAACATCTCAGGAAAATGTTATGGGGTTTCAAATCAAAATATGACCCTCTGTTATAAAACAGGACATCAGTTTCATACATGTCCACTGTAGAGGACACCAGGACTTAAAGCATGTTTATTACACATTTTGGAAGACACAACAAATGAATAGAGAAAAAATAATGTATCAATATTCTTATTAAATATTAGATATTATTATGAAAATCATGCTAATTATTACTCCCATTATTGCACTTATGTGTTCATTCTATGTTGCCCCAAAAACACATTAATATGCAAATTACATACAGTTTATAGATACATTGTATATAATGGAACAACTTGTTTATGGCCATTTTACATACATTTTGCATAAAGAAAAATGGGTTTTAAAAATATCTTTCATAACATAGTTGAGA
Source organism: Sinocyclocheilus anshuiensis (assembly GCF_001515605.1). NCBI lineage: Eukaryota > Metazoa > Chordata > Actinopteri > Cypriniformes > Cyprinidae > Sinocyclocheilus > Sinocyclocheilus anshuiensis. The sequence goes on from NW_015554150.1 coordinate 46,887, forward strand.
ATCGTCTTTATATAAAGTTTGTTATAAAAAATTAAAATTGATTTGTGATTAAAACAAAAATCCGACTGTTTTTGCCTTTTCATGTCTATTCATGTCTTTTTATTTCTTAAAAAAACAGGACTTTTTAAAGTCCCGATGTCTTCTACAGAGGACATGGCATAACATATTAATAAAATATCATTTTTCAAAAATTGTATTTTTCACATTTTTTCTTATGCTCTAAACCAGTTTATATCACGGGTGTAATATCACCCAACCGGGGTGCCGTCTGTCGAGAGCATGGGTGCCATGTAAAAAATCATTTTTTAATATTGTTAAATTGCTAAAATGTTCAAAAAAGCATCTATTATATAATATCCATTTCTGATGTCGCCAATAATTAGAGATGCTTAAAATTTCCAAAGGGTGCCGCGACTAAAAAAAGGTTGGGAAACACTGCTCTAAACAATGTAATGACATGACAAAATACTAAATTCACAAAACTGTTTTTTCCTGGTAGTCAGGAGGCTATAGAGTAAACTCTATTTTAAAATACATATCCAATGTGGTAAACTTATTTTAATGTTTCATTTACGCATTGTTGCTTGATGGACCTGTTTTTGCATTTAACATAACCTCTCCTCCTGTCTATCCATGCTACGTCTTCATTTTCCCTGAAAACAGACTGTGGGCCAATTTCTTTGTTTCATAACAAAGGCCCGGTGATGTCATCAGAGTGCACATGCAGACAGAGCAGAGGAGGAGGAGGTTAAAGGGCCGGTGGACAGCAGCAGAGAGACTCTCAAACCCATCACACCCCCTGGCACAGACGTTCATGAAATCTTTTCATGAAATTCTTGAAATGTTTAAAAAATACATACATTTTTGCCTGACAAACAAGAGAGGAAATGCAGAAACACAAGTTGGCCTCAAACCCATCATGCCTTTGCTGCCCTCACATGGTAGCACTTGGTTTGTATTACAAAAAATATTTTTTCTGTTTATTATCATATTAAATGTTATAATGCTGTGTTAGTTCAATATACCAACAATTGTGTAGTAGTAGCAGACATAAAAGACTAAGAATACAAATTATTCTTAGTGTGAATATTCATTTGTGTTAAAATTATCAAGCAAGCTTTTTTTTTTTTTTTTAGGAACAAAAGTAAAGCATCTAAAGCAAGGTTTTCTTTTGCAATACACTATTTTTTAATTGAAGCAACAAGAAGAGCAGGCGAGATGGATTAATACATTTTTAGTTCTAATAGGTCTACAGATTAATTAGTATAATTAATTATAATTAATGAAAATTAACCCTCTGGTGCTTCTCGTGTGGCAGTCAGAAATAGCATTTATGTACTATATTTTAGTACTAAGCAAGTGTGAAAATGCACTTTTGAGCTGAAAATGAAATTTCCAACTTATACTGTTGACCCAGCAGCACAATTAATTATTAATATGGTTGCACTGTGTGATTTGACAATTTTATTTACACTGTTGTTGATTTTGTTGTCACATTTTGTAACTTACTGTCTTAGAAGTTACTCATTTATATCGCAAACTTACTGATTTCAAAATGTGTTTGGTTCTGTAGTTAAAATGATGTTGATTGTTAAATAAATGTTAGTTAATTGTTACACATCACATTTCATTTTCCAGGTCTGTGAGTGACGTTTTAAGGTGTTTTGTGCATTTTGGTCTCATGAGTGTTCATGCGATCTTGTCATTAATTTAAGACAACATGCATTTTGCTTTCAAGAAACAAGATGAAATTTCAACCATGTAAAGAAAGCGAACAATGTGCACAGAACTCTTTTTAAACTGACTCAGTATAACATATTTTGACTTAATCTAAATAAGTAATTGTTGCAATGATGGATCATTTTAGACTATGGCAACTTCACATTTTATCTTCAGTGAATACAATTACTTATAGTGAATTCTACTAATGAGAAAACATGCGTGCCATACGTGCCTCCAAGTTCTCTGAACATCTCAGCACAATGGAAAGAAGGGTCATAAAACTGAACACAAGGCCTTACAGAGGAGTGCGTGATATTATGTCTCACAAAAGGCATGTCCTCAAGCTTTTAAGAGCTATGGAATAGATTCTGGAAAGCAGTGTTATAAAGTGCAGAGTTGCCATGGTGATGTATATTCCATTCTCAGCGGAGAACATTTAGTCTCAAGCACTCCAAGGTAAGCATTGTAGAAGAAAAGCAAAGCACACCGTGCACCAATTCAGTCCATTCAGAGTAGCCTTGACTGAATGGAGTGAAGCTGAGACTCTCAGAGATGTAAGTGTTGTTTATGCAGCAGAAGGTGAGGATTTGTCTTCAGTTAAGTAATGAAGTTGCCTTGATGTGCAGATGCTCTCATATTGCCAGAATGTTCTTGATAATTCTTGATATTGGTGATATTTCACCCAAATATTTGGGCCTTTTTTTTTGGAACATTTAAATGTTTCGAATTATTACATAATTTTCGTGACAATTAAGCACATTTTAACCACGTTTTAATTTTCATTACAAATACAAACTACAATGTCAAATTAAAAGTTTTACTTTAAAATACATTTTAAATCATTATGTTTTAGCAATCTTATGTTTTAAAGTACACTTATTATGTGTTGACTAACATACTAAAGCACATGTAAAATAATTGATTATAATTTTAACTGCAGTGTGTTATTTAATATTACATTTGAAGTTAATATAAGTGCACTAAATTAATAATAAATAACATACAAGTTTCAATAGAAATGGCATTAAAGTATATTTTATTTTAAATGTTTGTCAGGACATTCAGAGGTTCACTTTAACCATATTTCAAAGACAATAGAAGTAATTATGAAATTACACATAAAGATGTTCCTAAGTCCTACTTAAGTAGGTCAAAAAGCACTCGAAAGTTCAGGGCTGCGTTCAGCCCCGACAAAAACGGTGCAAAACGTTTTTTAAACGGAACTCTGCATTCAGGGGCGTAGGCAGCGGACGGGCCCGCCCACTTTATTATACACATATAATATTTGTTAAATAATTATTGTTTAATCTATTTTAACACAATTAGAGAACCATTATAACATCTCAAATAACTCAAATAAATCAAATGTTTTTGCATAATTCTTGATGAGTTTGATTGACAGCAGTGTTAGTCAAGCGTTATCCAGGGGATCCAGTTTCGGGCATGTCGCGCATGTAAATTCGTGCGTGTTCACCCATTCAGTTGGACTGTAATTTGCAGCTGTGTTAGAAAATGTTAGAAAAACAGCAGCAATGCATAATTCTGTAAAAGACTTTTAAAAACTCGCACTGACGAGGGAGAGAGCCCGTCAATCAGCCCACAAGTAATGGTAAGACTTTCAGTTCCCTTTCAGTCGGTCACTCCCGACGTCACGTCGGATGACCGACGAATTGGGATCTCTCGTGCTGGCGGTACGGCACTTCAGCGGCGGTGGTTTTCCCGTGTCAAGTGGGTTGCACACATCAGGAGGGAGTAAGCCCGTCCATCAGCCCACAAGTAACGGTAAGACTTTCAGTTCCACGCGCGAACCGGTTCATTCTGTAAAGCCGGGAAACACTACTGTCAGGCCGATTATGAAATATCATTTGAGCTCAGTCAGTGTTTTCAGTCGGTTTTCAAAGTCGTTTGGTGTGCGGTGTCTAAAGAATTTAAGACCAGCTGTTGCCAGTCGTCCTCACAAAGATTAGCCTATTTTTTATTTATTTATTTATTTTAATTTTATTATTATTATTATTTTTTATATAAATGTTGTGACTGACGCCGGCGATTAACTGCACCTGTTTCCTAATTTGTAGGCCTATTCATTAAAATAACGAATTAACAAAAAAATAAAACTAAATCACAAACATGACATTTCTGAATAAAATAATTTTATAGCCTACACTTTAGTTATATCTAATTTGGCATTTTCAATTAACATAGGCCTGTTACATTCTTCTTATTAGCCTATTATGCCTATTATTATTAATTTACTTTTATTATTAAATTAATATTACAATTAATTTGCCCCGCAATAATTTCATAGCGCATCACTTTCATAGAGGATAATAAAGATTAGACTATCTTATTCTCTTTAAAAAGGTCTTTAAAAACAGGTTTAATATACAATGAATTATAGGCCTATAATTAAAATGATTAACACTGCAGTCATCGATGAAAAATCTTTATTTCAAGCACCGACTTTTTTAAAAAGAGAGAAAAAAAACCTGTTTAACACGAAATACACGAGATTTTGTGAACATTTTATTTTCACAAAATCAGAACTGACCGCCACAAATAGCCTAGATTTTCTATTCTACTTCATTGAATAAACTGAGTCACTGCACGTTTCAAAATTAAAATGCAGCGCGGGTGTTTTTATATCAATGTATGGTTGAAAAGAACCGACCGTCTTCAGAGAAGCTTTGATGTCATTTTCATTTCGTCTTTCCTAGCGTTTGTGAGCGCAGCGCTTATTTGATTACAGCCCTTACCGGGGAAACCGCTATATCTCCGCTCCCACAGCGCCTCCTGCTGGCAAAGAGTCAATTTGCATTTGCAAGTCTGTGGGAAACACTGGTGTCTGTCAGCAAACATAAACAAAAAGCATGCTTCAGAACTGTTTTGAGAAGGTGCTTTGAATCATTGCGCAAAAAAATCAACATCATATATCGGCCATCGGCTGCCCTGATTTCTAAATATCGGCATCGGTCAGAGAAAAACCCTTATCGGTCGACCTCTATTGCTGACACTTAAATGAATTGTTTTGCCACTTTTGCACTTTATAAAAAAAATAAATAAAATTATTTGTTATGCATGTTATGTATGTTTATTCAAAACAAGTTTTGTAATAACCAATTGTTCCGGTCCGGGCCTCTGACACTGATGAAAATTCAGATTTGGACCTTTGAATATAGACTTTGAGAACCCCTGCTATATACCGTTATCAGCATATGAAGGAGATTCATCTCTCGTCGTCACTCTGAGAGAATATGCGCCGTTAATGCAGCGTCAGATGCCGAAAGCGCCGTCAGTTTTTACTTTCACTTTCTAGTGAATCGACTGAGATTAAGAGGTTCACCGCATAACTCTTGCGCAAAGTTTGCACGTTGCTTGTGTGATATCCATTGGCTCGCCTTCCTGGTTTAAAACAAATATTTACAATATTGCAACGTATCCAGCCCCCCAACCCTTGAGTTCGCTGTTGGGGGCCGCGGATTTGTGCTACACCACTGGACTCCGTCCATTAGTTAGCCTAGTGCCCGCTAACTTTTGCCCATGCCCGCCCCCCCACAAAAAACTCGTGCCTCTATACTGAGAGCTGCACATTGACGTATGTATTTCAAAAACAATATTACACAACAATTGGTTCTGGTTCATTTGTTTAATTATTTGAGCAGTGTTACAAGAGTGCTTATATTTAGCACAAAAGCACTGGGACTTTTAACTGTCCGTACCACTTTGCTTGCCTTTCTACAGCATTCCAGACCTGAGCGGTGTGGACCGTTCCAGACAGGCTTTTAGTTATGTTTCTTTGTGACATGCAAATCTTGGTTGGAAAACCATTGATAATAATTAGAAATGTTTCTTGAGCAGCAAATCAGAATGATTTCTGAAGGACCAGGTGACACTGAAGTGTAATGATGCTGAAAATTCAGCTTTGCATCACAGGAATAAATTACATTTTAAAATATATTCAAACAGAAAACTGATATTTGAAATTGTAATAATATTTCACAATATTACTGATTTTACTATATTTCTGATGTAATAAATGCAGTCAAAAACATTGGAACATGGGCGTCGCTAAGCCATTTTTAGGGGGGCTAGGGGGGCTTCCAGAGCGAGAAACAGAGGACAAGGTGTGTGTTTATCTATAGATTGTTATAATATCTGCATCTGTGCAGTTCTTTGTCATAAATGCCGTTTACAAAATATCATGGGGGAGCAATCGGTTCCCCATCTACTGTAGCCTAAGTTTTCGCTGCGTTCACCCTTCACACAGGTTTCCTCCAGTGAAAATAAAGCACATATGAACGCATATACTTTATAAAACGATGTTGTCATTCTCATTTCTATATATATATATATATATATATATATATATACCCTCATTATAAACATTAATTTACAAACAAAATTCATTTTATGGGAGAAACGGATAACAGCAGGTTACCAGTTTTTACAGTATTCTTAAATTTGTCAAGCATCTTTCTGTCCAAATTAAGCTAGAAAATTAATACTTTTTACTTCATCAGTAATGATAAGTAGGATCTAAGTCGGTATTATAGCTGCATTTAACTGACAATACTCTGTAGCTCTACATAACAATGGCCCAGATCCAAGTAACACTGCGGTGGGCAATACCTTAAATAGGCAGCAGAATTGTTCAGATTCACCAGACGAACCCAAAGCGTTGAATGACGCACCACACATCCATCATTAGCATATAAAAAGCACTGCGGGAACCGCGTACAGCTCACTGAACCGAGAGCACGGGGTGCTGCGCGTCCCCTACCGCCGTCCTGCCGACCACAGCACCAGCCTTTCTGGATGATACCAGCAAGGGGCATTAAGGTGAACACAACTGATAAAGCTCTTCTTTCAGTTGATGGCACCGCGACGCTCTCCTGCTGCAGCTATCATTCCGAAGGCACCGCAACAGTTGATATGCATTTGCAGTGCGCGTCGCACTGGAGACTTCCACAGCCAAAGGCGCGAGTAGTGCGCTCCGCCAGCACTGGAAAGCGACCCTCGTCGTCTGAACGCAAACCCCGGAGATCTCTGGATTCTTTCTCCGCGCCTCAGCTCCATAAAACAAAGCACATGAAATATGAGAGTAAAAACGACGAGCTGGTCAGCGTAAAACCCAGTCATTACCGGCGCATAGTTGTGCTCGGCGCCCCCCGAGTGTGGCGCGGTGCATCCGCTCGCCCGCAGACCGAGTTTTAGTAGCGATCTGCGGCGCGTGATGGGCCCGAGCACCCCTAAACGAAGTACACCTATTGAGAGGTGTCAAATACAGTAATAGAGTAACGCTAGGGACTCTGTTTCAAACCTATGAATAATAATTATTCAACTATGTAAGAATTATTATATTCTATAAGTCCCTGGCTGGACCAGAGGACAGATTCTACACATTGACAAAATATTTGTGAAATGTATTTATTATAACCCTGTTGGAAAATCGGGTTTAAGATGGTATAGCTGGTCAAAAGTGGTCATTATCTGATGTAACCTAGTTGAGAAACTGGTGGATCAGCAACAAACCAGCTATTGGCTGGACATATTAGTTGTTTTTTTAGAACACTGTGGCTGGTTAACCACACTGTAGAAAGTGGTAACCTTCAATTGTTACCTTAAAGAGCTATTTCTACCAGAAAAACATGAGTTTTGTTGGTATAAATGAATGCATTTAGGCTGGTTCATTGGTGTTAATTCATATAGTTGACTTGAAAACCAGTCAATATGCCTATAGCCTAGATGTTACCGTTTTCAGGTTACCATTTTTTTCAGTGTAACTGGTGTAAACTGGCCATTAGCTGGTGTAAACTGTTAGTTTTGACTATAGCTAAAACAGTTCCAAAACGCACCTACACTCTTAAAAATAAAGGTGCTTCACGATGCCATAGAAGAACCTTTTTGTCTAAATGGTTCCATAAAGAACCTTTAACATCTGAAGAACCTTTGTTTCACAAAAGGTTCTTTGTGGCAAAAGAAGGTTCTTCAGATTATAAAAAGGTAAGAAAGAGATGGTTCTTTAAAGAACCATCTCTTTCTTACCTTTTTATAATCTGAAGAACCTTCTTTTGCCACAAAGAACCTTTTGTGAAACAAAGGTTCTTCAGATGTTAAAGGTTCTTTATGGAACCATTTAGACAAAAAGGTTCTTCTATGGCATCGCTTGAAGAACCTTTTGAAGCACCTTTATTTTTAAGAGTGTACCAGCTTAAACTGCGTTTTCCAACAGGGACATTTTGTAAAGCGAGTATGCATTATTTCTTTATAGTGAATGTATTACCTCAAATTTGTTTCCACATTTCTTCCACTAACTATAAAAGACACAGCGACACGCATTTTTTCTTGAAAATATACCCGTTACCTCAAATTTATTTCCACTTTGTCTTGTACTACAGACAATAACAAAAGTTGTCTCTAAAAACATTGACTCGTTTTTTTCTCAAAATACATGAGTTTGTTCTTGAACTCAGGGTCCTTGCAAACAATATGTCCCCTCCAGTTGTAGAAATTTCGAACACTGCTAATAAGAAATGATTCCTGATCAACCAAATCAACATTTTCGAATGATTTCTGAAGGATCGTGACACAAATCAGGAAGAATAAATTAGAAAATGTAACGTCACCTAATTAATATTCATGAGCCGAGCTATATTTATACCGTGTCCCCAGCCTCACCTCAGTTTTGCAGACAGACAGCATCACGACTCTGCTTTAAGGAGAAACCAGTGTACTCACAGTATTACCATTTATGGGTGAACAACGGGAAGAAAGGTGTGGGTGGCGAAGCCATCCTCATCATCTGCAGTGGCTCGAGTCATCATCGCTATGCTAACGTAAAATTCTCTCATATTAGTAAGAAAACGCGCCCACGCACTCGTATGTGTGAATCCCTGACAATACCGTACAGTCACGCTTTGCATAATATACATTATACAACACGATGCAGCTGTGTTGAAAATCACGAAAGAGATGAATTCCCTTTAGACTTTGAATATTCATGAATCCAGGGATGAATATGCCTACAGAGAAATGATAACCTACTTTAACTGTAGGAGAAGTAAGCATAGCACAAACGTTTTAATGCATACACGGATATTTGCATAACTATTTGTTTGGTAGCGTTACGCAGAAGGCGTTCAGTACCATGGATAGCGAAGCGATCGTTTAAGTTGGAAGCGTTTTCTGTTATGAATAGCTTGAAAATGTTATCTGAACTACATTACTAACTTTCAAAATTATAACTAAGCTAATTAAATATATTTTAATTGTGCCTAAACAAGAGATAAGAGCTGTGAATAGGGAGCAAAATAAATAATTCATGATTCTTCAGTGACCTTCTCTCTAACTGATAATGTGGGTGGTTTGGAAAAAAGCAACTTCAAATGGCAGATGCAATGATGAGAAATCACTTCTATGCCAAATTACTCAAGATAATAGGGGATAACGTCACATCAAATGTCATAAATCAGAGAAGGCAATCATCTAGTTTAGTGTGTTCATCTTTTTACAGATTCCTGAATGTGTGTCATGTGATGTAACCAAGTAAAAATACTATTTTTTCCATACACCTTGAACTGTACACATCTTAAGTTTATCATATATTCTTTTTTATTTTTCAATATAAAAAGTAATTAAATGGAAGTAGCAGCAGATCTCCCCTTCCATGCTGTAACGTACATCAGAGTACAACAAATTAATACCAAAGAAAAAAAAATGTATAGCTGTTGATTGGACTTTGAGTTGTGGGTGTTGTTTAAGTGGACTACAGTAAATGATTGGAGATGTCCTTCATACGTCACCAGAGAGAAATCTGTCGTTTTCAATGGAAGTTATGACATTTTGATTAATGCCAAAAAGCTTTTTAAAAAAAATGAAGCATATGCACAGGAGAATTGTTCACATGAATTCATAACAGGGTAATTTTCTATTTCACGCGAACATTAAACATTGTTTTCCATTCAAGGATTAAATTTTTTTCTTCAATATTATATGAAGATCATATCATTCTCACATATTTACCCTATGTTATATATTTACCCTTAATTCAGAAATTAAACATGTTCACCATAGAAAAGAACACACTGTATTTGTGAATAAATTAATAAATAACAAAAAAGTGTCACGTCATTGACCCATGTTCATTCTTCAAGAATACGTGTTTCTCCTCATGGGAGTTTGTTTCATTTTTACCTTATTACCTATTGCCTTGTGTGCAATCTCTTTCTCATATTTCTCTGTTGCAAACTGTCATCTGTCTCTCTGGAGGTCTGTCTTTCTGCTGGTGTATTGCTTTTTGAAAAACATCTCTAATTCAAGCAGCATTGTGGGTAAGATGCTGTCCAGCAATGCTAACCCTTCCCAGGAGCACCGCAAACCCCTAAAACATAAAGATAAGCATCAGTGGGGTACTGATCTATAACTGAAAATGCAATGTATAATCACACTTGGTTTATTTAAAGAGTAAAAACGTACAAATATTTATGCAGTAAACATTAGCTGTCATTAAGTATTAAAAGTCCCCCTGGCTTGCAATTCCTGAACATTTTCTAACTCTCCAAAAGTTTGTTGAAGGTCAGCTTCTGGGCTGAATAACTCCCAGTGCTACAATATAAAAAAAAATAAAAGGCATCAGTCACTTCATCAGCTTTATCTAAAATGGCACCCCAATTTACAGGGTATCTGCAGGATTTTTAAGCTAAAATTTAAGACTTTAAGACCTTTTTTGAGACCTGCACAAATAAAACTAATACCATACGAGTGGGGAAGGGCAATGTCTATGGTTACATATTAAACTCTAAGAAGACTGTACAAAGCATGATTTACAGTTCATATACAGGTTTTCACAAAAACAAAGTTTTATAAAACAAACTTCACATTTCAGCCTTAAATTATTTATCAATTATTAGCGATCATGTTTATTTAATGAAATCACGGCCTTTTGAAGTTTAATCATCACATTAAGCTATATGACAATTCTTGTCTTTCCATCCCCAAATTTAAGACCTCCTGAAATCATAATTAAGACTTTCTTGTATCACAAAAAAGTTTATTTTCTTTCCTCTCAGGTTTTCTGCAGGATTTTTAAGCTCAAATTTAAGACTTTTTAAGACCTTTTTTAAAGGGGTCATATGACGTTGCTAAAAAGAACATTATTTTGTGTATTTGGTGTAATGCAATGCGTTTATGCGGTTTAAGGTTAAAAAAAACACATTATTTTCCATATAATGTACATTATTGTTTCTCCTCTATGCCTCGCCTTTCTGAAACGCGTCGATTTTTACAAAGCTCATCGTTCTAAAAAAGCGAGGTGTGCTCTGATTGGCCAGCAATCTAGTGCGCTGTTATTGGCCGAATGCCTCAAGCGTGTGACGGAAATGTTACGCCCCTTAACATACTGTGATGCCGTCTCCCAGCAGGACGAGACAAAACCAATAAAAACCATTACAAATGAGGCATTTGTTGCATCCAGTGGGGACATAATTACTGATTATAATGACTTATACTGTCTTTTTACGTATCGCGCTGCGTAAACATAAAACCATGTCTGCATTTGTGATCTGAGAAACAACAAACAAGCGCTACTCTACACTGCTCAAAACTCGCGTTTGAATCATCAATGGCAAATTCTTTAAATATAAAAAAAACTTACTTCCCTGCTGTGGAGAATAAAAGTTACGCCTTCTTTCTTTGCGCGAACATTTCGCAAAGTTATGCAGCATTATGCAAATCTTCCCACATCGTGACGTAGACATGTGGGGGCGTGTTAGAAAGAGCCATTTTAGGTAGGTGTGGTTGACTTAACTTTTATAAGGAATATCTCTTTGGATTTGAGACTTTAGTCTTTGCAACTTTACAGATCTTCTTTATGCACCATTAATACCATATGAGCGGGGTAGGGCAATGTAGTACCATATTAAACTGTAAAATTACTGTAAAAAGCATAATTTTAAAGTTCAGATACAAGTTTTCACAAAAACTAAGTTTTATAAAATGATAAACTATACATTTCAGCCTTTAAACCATTGTTAAGAAAATGGTTAAGAGTTAAAAGTATTAATTATTATATTAAATTTAAACAATTATCATCAATAAATAATTATATTAAATAACAAATTAGGGGTGTGCGATATTGACAAAAAATTATATCTCGATAATATTCTGTGATTTTATCGATAACGATAATTAGACGATATTTTGCTGAGTGTGTTATTGTGCGGGTATCTTAAGGACTGCCGTGGACAGCTGACTCCTGAAGTTTTTGATATTCTGTCAAACATACACATACTCCAAGACAATCATTACTTAGTATAAAAAAAATAAAAGATAACTGATATACAATCATAATAAATAAAAATAAAAAATTTGCTAATATATATATATATATATACAGTGGGTACGGAAAGTATTCAGACCCCCTTAAATTTTTCACTCTTTGTTATATTGCATTTACACAGTTTAATGCAGCTCTGAGGGACATTAAATACTTTAACCTGCAATTACAAATGCATAAATAATGTTTTGACATTTTAAAAATAAAACATTGAAAACTGATGTTTGAAATTATTTTAAAAATGAAAAGGTACCTTAAATGTTAAATTAAAACCGCCAGTAGGTGACATAAAGTCACTGTTAATAAGGGAGTCATTGCGTTGGAACCGAATCATTTAAACGGGGTGATTCATTCAGGGACAAAACAGAGTCCTGTTGCTCAGAGACGCAAAACAGCGCTGTGGTTGTGTTTGAAATTATTTTTGTTGGAGAAATGGAGCAAAAACAGGAAATATGGTGTCTAAAACTTAAGTCTCTTAATATGAACTACTTCTTTATTGAACTGTTGTATAAAATCAATATCACATTTGTAATCATGCTTACTTTTGGAGAAAAAAAACAAAACGGCACTCTTCGTGTGATATTAACTATATGAAACGATATAAATATATACATTTTCTTACCCATATCTTAAATTATGTGATAATTCTAAACAGGGGTGTAAATTTTGTCTAACAGTTGGGATACAAATAATACAGCTAAAATTGTACTTGTAAGGATATGTAAACACAGAGGAAAGCCTTACTACTATTAGTGCAGCAGGGAGACCATGCCAAATTAGACAACGTCAAGCTGTTGTGGTCACGCCGAGACAGCGCTCGTGTCCGTTGTATCCGTCACAGTGTTGCCAAGTCTGCGGTTTTCCCGTGGAATTGGGCTACTTTATCACTGTTGCCCCGGGTTGTTTTTCATGTCCGCTGGTTGAAGCGACCTCAATAACGTGATATTTAGCCCCTGGAATGCGAATTTTACCAG
>NW_015554150.1:61112-61377 GCF_001515605.1 Sinocyclocheilus anshuiensis
ATGTCCGCGGGTTGAAGTGACCCCAATAACGTGTATTTTAGCCCCGGAACACGATTTTTACCGGGGGACCCGGTAGCAATTTGGGTAGCAATTGGGAGTTTTTTGTTGTAAAAAAACCTGGCAACCCTTTCTGTCAAGCAGGTAATTATTGCTAACATAGTGACTCATCGAAAAATACATTGGCATTCATCCGATGTTTAAGTTAATAAAATAGCCTTGACAGCCTTACTTACTGGAGTTCCACAACTATTGACTTTGTTCTCTC
>NW_015554150.1:62083-62585 GCF_001515605.1 Sinocyclocheilus anshuiensis
AACAGCACTCTTCGTGTGATATTAACTATATGAAATTATATAAATATATACATTTTCTGCCCCCATATCTTGAATTCTGTGATAATTCGAAATGCATTTTAATAGACGATTCATGCAGTGAAAGAACACACTCTAAATGCACGTACTAGTTTAACCTATATTAACTGACTTCATCAACTAATGTATGTGTGCAGACTGTGCACTCTGTAGGTGTGTTTTCGCAGACCATATATATAACACACCCTACTGTTTAGATTTTTAGAATCTTCTTATCGATTCACCAGTTCACATTTAAAGCTCTGCGTGTTTGCAGGGTAAAAACATGGGTCGATTTTTGCATTGGTCTGAACTGTGAACAAAACAACAGTTTTATTGAAACTGCTCATTCATTCTCTGCCAGCAGGTGGAGCGTTTACAGAACATGCCGGTTCTGTGATCAGTAGTAAAATCTCTATCACCTGCTTTCAGATGGAGCAGCATTTACTACACAGAGCCGTAGTTC
>NW_015554150.1:62828-63056 GCF_001515605.1 Sinocyclocheilus anshuiensis
TGGTCTTTCCGTCCCCAAATTTAAGACCTCTTGAAATCATAATTAAGACTTTCTTGTACAATTTAAGACTTTTTAATGCCTAAATTTGATACAACTAAATTTAAGACTTTTTAAGATTTTTGAAGACCCCGCGGAAACCCTGCTCTCACTGTAAAAAAAGATGAATCATGGGTCTTGTAATTTTCATTAAAAAAATTAAGGTGATAATTAAAAATAGTGTGTATATTG
>NW_015554150.1:63416-63772 GCF_001515605.1 Sinocyclocheilus anshuiensis
GCAGACCATACATATCGCACACCCCTATGTTTAGATTTTTATAATGCATTGTCTTCTTATCGATCCACCAGTTCACATTTAAAGCTCTGCGTGTTTGCAGGCTAAAAACATGGGTCGATTTTCGCATTGGTCTGAACTCTGAACAAAACAAGTTTTATTGAAACTGCTCATTCATTCTCTGCCAGCAGGTGGAGCGTTTGTTAGAACTATAACTGTTTCCCCGGTAACGGCAGAACACAAAGCAGCGCAGCACCGGCGCTGGTTTTTATTCAATGAAATCATAATGTTAGCCTTTTGAAGTTTAATCGTCACATTCAGCCATATCGCAATTCTGGTCTTTCCGTCCCCAAATTTAA
>NW_015554150.1:63782-64151 GCF_001515605.1 Sinocyclocheilus anshuiensis
TGGTCTTTCCGTCCCCAAATTTAAGACCTCTTGAAATCATAATTAAGACTTTCTTGTACAATTTAAGACTTTTTAATGCCTAAATTTGATACAACTAAATTTAAGACTTTTTAAGATTTTTGAAGACCCCGCGGAAACCCTGCTCTCACTGTAAAAAAAGATGAATCATGGGTCTTGTAATTTTCATTAAAAAAATTAAGGTGATAATTAAAAATAGTGTGTATATTGCTTTGTTCAATCAGCAATAGCTTTGCTACATGACCTATCTGGCTGTATACAGTCTTTTAATTGTACAATTTAAAGGGGTGGTTGATTGCGATTTCACTTTTTTAATGTTAGTTAGTGTGTAATGTTGCTGTTTGATCATAA
>NW_015554150.1:64242-65175 GCF_001515605.1 Sinocyclocheilus anshuiensis
TCATTCAGATCATCAGCTCAGTAAATACACTTATTTTCACATATATAGTTATGAGAAGTGTTATACATGGACGCGCGTGTGTTTGCCGAACTGTATTAAAGCTTTAATCAGAATAAAACCGTATATTAAAAGCTGTAGCATTTACAAATAACAGTGTATCTAAAAGTATGAGACAGTTTATAAGACAAAAAATCTTAGGCCTACCATTAAAAGCCGTGCTTGCACAGGTTCTGCGCGATCCTCTTCAATAATATCCTCTGCGTCTCAATCTGGCTCAAATTGATAAGCAATATAGACGACGTCATTGTTTACAATACAACTGGAGCACATGTCGCTATGTTGAGGGGCGGTACGATTAGACGTGCTAGAGGCGGTTTAGCCAATCACAACACACTGGGCCAGCTAATCAATCAGAGCCCATCGTGTATTTCTGAGGGAGGGGCTTCATAAAAGCAGGAAATGATCAGTGCGTTCAGAGGAGAAGGGACAGAGAGGTGTGGAATAAAGGTAAATTATGTGAAAAATAATGCGTTTTTTAACAAACGAAGCATTAACACATGTTAGACTGCACCCCATAAACACAATCAAGCCTATAAAAAAAACAGTCAACCACCCCTTTAACTCAAAGTCAAATACAAACAGGCCTTACTCAAAATCACGGACTTTTGAGAATCAACTTAAAATAAATAAGCACATTTCACTAATAATATTAAAATCATTGTGTCATAGATTAAATAATTTAGGAGATTTTACATTATTTATTCAGTTAGATTCCATTAAAAAAAAATCAAGACTACTCAAAAATATTATGTGTAATATTAAGCCCCGTGAAGCCGTGGTTTACGGTGAATTTTTAACTTTTAATTGTTATAAATTCACTGTAAACCACGGCTTCACGGGGCTTATTGCTTTTATAAAACGGTTATTCCATAT
>NW_015554150.1:65228-65800 GCF_001515605.1 Sinocyclocheilus anshuiensis
AGCAGGCGCTTTTATCCAAAGCGACTTACAAATGAGGACAATAGCAGCAATCAAAACAAACAAAAGAGCAATGATATACAAGTGCTATATTAGTATATTATTATGGTGTTATATTTCAATTTCACAAAGAAATGTGCTGCAGTTTGTCCAAGCAATAATAAAAGGACACATTTAATTTATAATTTGTCTTAAATCTCATTTTGTAAAAAAAAAAATCGTGCAATAGAAGCAATCAAAACCAACAAAAGAGCAATAATATACATTGAAATAATATATTTCAATTTCACAAAAAAACATGCAGCATTTTGTCCAAGCAATAATAAAAGGACACATTTATTTATAATTTGTCTTAAAATCTCATTTTGTAAAAAAATAAAATAGTGAATCGAATCGAATCGTGAGATCAAAATCGTGAATCTAATCGAATTGTGAGTTGAGTGAATCTTTACATCCCTACTGCAAATATAGAGAAACTGCTGTCTAGCCTACTTAAACCCATTCAAACATATTGACAGCGCGGAGTTGTTTGGAACTATTGAGAGCTCCATGAACCACGTGTGTGTTTACTAATA
>NW_015554150.1:65857-90459 GCF_001515605.1 Sinocyclocheilus anshuiensis
CTTATTTATTTGATTTGGGGTTTGTTTTAAAATTTCAATTTAGTTGTGTTATATTTCAATTTCACAAAAAAACATGCAGCATTTTGTCCAAGCAATAATAAAAGGACACATTTATTTATAATTTGTCTTAAAATCTCATTTTGTAAAAAAATAAAATAGTGAATCGAATCGAATCGTGAGATCAAAATCGTGAATCTAATCGAATTGTGAGTTGAGTGAATCTTTACATCCCTACTGCAAATATAGAGAAACTGCTGTCTAGCCTACTTAAACCCATTCAAACATATTGACAGCGCGGAGTTGTTTGGAACTATTGCGAACTCCATGAACCACGTGACGGCGACATCAAAGCGTGTCGCAACTCTGTTTCTCAATGGCTCTGGTTTGTAGAGTAATTTACAACAGCTTCTAACGTGGCTCAGCCAATCAGAATCAAGGACCGGAACTATCCGTTTTATAACATAATTTTTAAAGGGGTCATATGATGCGATTTCAATTTTTCCTTTCTCTTTGAAGTGTTACAAGCTCTTGGTGCATAAAGAAGATCTGTAAAGTTGCAAAGACTATAGTCTCAAATCCAAAGAGATATTCCTTATAAAAGTTAAGTCAACCATGCCTACCTAAAACGGCTCGTTCTAACATGCCCCCACATGTCTAGTCTATGTCACGATGTGGGAAGATTTGCATAACCAGTGATCAGCCGTAAAACAGTGATTCTGTCCAAATTCCCTTTAAAATCTTAAATGATTCCCTTTGAGCTAAATTGAACTGTTTCCCTTACATATTGTTGCCGCCGCCACCATGCCGTGGAGACGCTGTGTTTCGTTGTGAAAGCGAATCTACTTTGTTTGGCCTTCCAAAAGAGGACTAGATTCGAATTGGCCCGGGGTCGTCACATGTGGTTGCCGCAAGCCCGCCGGCCGTGCCGTTTTCAAGCCCACCGGCCGCCGCTCACTCAGCCCGCTGGCCTCCGCTCACTCTAGGCCGCCGCCGTTCACTCTAGCCCGCCGTGCGTGACGCCGTGTTTCGTTGTGAAAGCGAAACTACTTTGTTTGGCCTTCCAAAAGAGGACACGACTAGAAATCAGTGGTTAAGTTGTATTTACAACACTGTTCCAGAACACTTCAACCCAAATATTCAGATGTGTGCAGCACATTTTATGGAGGACTGTTTCCTGATCCTGGTAGAGTAGACTACAATGCCGGCTGACTCACAGCCTGCAAGTACGTTTTTTATATTTAAAGAATTTGCCACTGATGATTCAAACGCGAGTTTTGGGCAGTGTAGAGTAGCGCTTGTTGTTTGACATTTCTCCAATCACAAATACTTTTTTAGCAACATCATATGACCCCTTTAAAAGTAGATAGCTCATACCATGTTTACAGTATTTCTTTTCATGCAAAACATAACTGTTTGAAATGTTTTATAGTTGTAAATCCTATGTTGCATTAAGCAGTGCTCCACTGTACCTGCTGGGTGATTCCTTCATTCATACGCAGACCCATGACCAAAACCTCCTCCAGCCTGCAGATCCAATTACGATCTGATTCAATAACTCAGCAACAGTCTGTTTAATCGCTCGAACTACAGATGAGAGATTCTTACAGGCCGCCGTGGTCGAGCTGTATTCGGCGGCGTGTCCCGTGACCGTGATGCTCTCGCATCCAAACATCTGGTTCTAAAGTCTGGGTTCGAGCTTCCCTCTGAACTCCTCCCACTGCAAGCGGCACAAACCGTCCATGTGCCCCTAACAAACAATACTGAATACAAACCAAATAAATCTTGTGTGTGAAAGAATGTGTGGGTTTTCTCAAGATTAGCTCACTGTTCAAAAGTTTAGACTTAAAGAAGTCTCTTATGCTCAGCAAGGCTGCATTTATTTGATCAAAAATACAGTAAAAACAGTAATATTGTAAACATTGTATTATTTCAATTTAAATTAAGTGTTTTCAATTTGAATATACTGTAAAATGTAATTTATTCCTGTGATGCAAAGCTGAATTTTCAGCATCGTTATGTCACATGATCCTTCAGAAATCATTCTGATATGCTGATTTGATGATCAAGAAACATTTATTATTATTACTATCAATGTTGAAAACAGTTGTGCTACTTAATATTTTTGTGGAAACAATGACACATTTAAGGATTCATTGATGAATAGAAAGATCAAAAGAATCAAAACAGAATTTATGTAAAATATAACTTTTTGTTGTCATGTATGTTGTTTATAAACATTTTGTACATTATCAGTGTCTTTACTGTCACTTATGATCAATTTGATGCATCCTTGCTGAATAAAAGTATTAATTTCTTTTAACAAAAATCTTTTGAACAGTAGTGTATGTGCATAAATGTACCTGGTCCTACACCAATGTATTGACATCCCCTCCAGTACCCGATATTGTGTTCACTGACAGCGTTCTACAATAAACACAATCCATAAACAAAGATTTCCACATCTCAAATACTTATATAATATAGCATTTATTTATTTGATCAAACACACGTCCTTGGTGCTACAGGAACTAGAGGAAATACTATACGTAATTCTAACTTACATTTTTGGCAAAGTTGGACACCTCGTATTGACGAAACCCAGCCTTTTCCAGGACTCCTCGTGCTGAATTGTACATAACAGCAGTGACATTGTCACCAGGCACGCTTAGTTCACCGCTATCAACCGGTTTAAAAAGCTGCATACCCCTTTCCAAAGTCAGCTGATACAGTGAAACGTGATCGTCACAAACCAGCAGCAGTTTCTTCAGCTCAGTCTCCCATGACTTTACACTTTGGCCTGGAAGAGCAAACATGACATCCACTGACACGCGTCCCGGGAAGAGCGTCCTGGCCTCTGACACGGTCCAGAGAGCATGCTGGGAATCGTGATCCCTGCCTAGTATCCTCAGGTGACCGTCATTCAGCGACTGTGAAGAAATGCATTCGATCTATGGAGCCTCTACGTAAGTTTTTTGGACATACCTGACCTAACATACCTGAACTCCAATAGAAAATCGGTTAACTCCTGCTGCCGTGAAGTCCTTCAGACGGGCCTTTCCAGCAGGTGTAGGGTTCACTTCCAGAGTGACCTCGGCATCATCTGAGAGACCAGTGTGTTTGGAGACCGTCTCCAAGACAGCAGCGATTGTGGAGGGCTGAGCCAGGCTGGGTGTTCCTCCTCCAAAAAACACTGAGCTGATCCTACGGGACAGTACAGAACTAATTAAAGAGATACTACCCCAAAAAATAAACATTGTGTCATTATTTACCCATGTTGCTCCAAACCTGTATTTAGTCATTTCTTCCAAAAGTGAGAAAACTGAAAGAATGTTAAGGGATTTTTTTTCTTTTTGTGTTCTGAAGTATACTTATGCATATCTCGGTATCTCTGCACACTGACCGTGACACCTGACTGAGTTGCAGTGAAGTCTGTGTCTCTTTCTGCAGGCATTCCGTCATAACCGCATGGTTTTGATTCTGAAGAATATACTTGTTGAAGTTGCAGTAGGAGCATCTTTTCAGGCAATAGAGCCACTGTAGAAAATGAGAAATACAGACAGACAAAACAGAATACATTTAGCATTCAGTACATTTGCCAGTGACAATCAGGTTTAGACACTCGCTCACATTAACATAAAGTGACGCTTCATCTCTGGCGTTATTTTAATGACAAATGTCGAGAGCGCATTATTGTAGCGCGAAGGCACATTAATACAATGCGCGAGCGCAAATCTCTCCGCTCGCGCTTGGATTTCCTTTGCTCTCGCACAAAACCGGACACGCGCGCTCAGATACACGCTGCTCTCGCCCGGAGAGAGTGCACGCACTTAAAACATGTCTGCTCTCACTCAAACTGTGTCCTGTGCACTCTCAAATCTCTCTGTGCTCATGCGCTATAGATATTAATTCTTTTCGCACCTGAATTAAACATTGTCAAAGGTTATCATTATGCACTTTTAAAAAGTAGTCTCAAAACAGATTTGTGCAGGGCCTTTCCTTGATTTTTTTATTGTTGTATTTTTGTTTTAACATAAACTGGTTATTGTAGCTACTTTGTTTTACTATATCTCTTTTATGTTTGTATTTTGATCTTAAGTATAGGTTTAGGGAATAGTGCATCTGACCCATGTCTAAATAGTTCTGTCTTAAATCAGAAGATATATTTATTTATATACACACACACGTGTGTGTGTGTGTGTGTGTGTGTGTGTGTGTGTGTGTGTGTGTGTGTGTGTGTGTGTGTAAAAAACACATTCTGAATTGCACTTATATATATTAAAAATATATTTTTTACATAAATGTATCTGAACGAAGATGGAACATTATTTCACCTATATTTTGACCCTTTTTTTTTTTTTGTAACAAAAGTTATTTGAAACATTAAAGTAGACATTTACTTGCATTTAATATGCCTTATACTGGCTATATTGAATCACTTTTGTACATTTCATTTGATGCCGACACCAAAATGGGACATCTAGTCTTTGACCTTTTTTAAATAAAGCTTTAGTAAATCACCAAATTAAAGAAACTTCATGTCTTTTTTTTTTTTTTTTTGGGTTTTTTTTGGGGATGTCTTTTTTTTTTTTTTTTTTGGTGCTTTTTTGGAGCGTGACCTGTTTTCTTTTGCTATTTTTTAAATGGCTTTCTTGTTTTAATGGTGACAACTTTAAGTAGGCTTTAAGAAGCAGAAACTAGTGCACAACTGCAACACTTCACACTAGTTAACACCACCAAGCTAAAACAGAACAAACTACACCACAACCACGAGCTCACCTCACTAAAGTTCAGTTTTGTACAAAAATTGACAAAAGAAACAGGTTTCTTTAAAAATGCATTAGTAAATTTTTCTCTTAAGATATGAAGGCTTGTTTCAGGGCTTGTGCAAAGTAGAAAACAAACTGGACCAGAGAGAAGTGGAAGCCCCGTTGCACAGCAGACAACTCTATACACTCTCTGTAGATCTCTAGCTCACTCCTCTTAAAAATCTCAAGTCAAGTCAAGTCAAGTCAAGTCTGCTTTATTGTCAATAGAAAAATCTCTTTTCATAGTGATCTCATAGTGATTCCAAACGTTTGCGGCGCTTATTCAGTCTCATTCGACCTTTTGTGCCACTTTTTGATTTAAATTTATATCTGACGTCACGCAGGCCGCGCGGGCTTAATAAATATTGTTAAAATAATAGCTATTGTTAAATAATATCCACATAATCATTTAGGTGATACCAGTTCATATAATAAAGGTTAACGGAATAATAGAAAATAACGACAGAAATGTTGAAAACAAGTTTTACCGTTGGGAAAAGGACATGCATGTTATATGGGGGGAATTCATGTCAATTCTCAGAAATTAACTCATTAATTAAAAATAACAGAAATAATGAAGTATAGGGCAACACTTCTGACAGAGCTATAGGATAGTTCACCCAAAAATGAAAATTCTGTCATTTGCTCACCCTCAAGTTGTTCCAAACATCTATTAATTTCTTTCAACTGTTGAGCACAAAAGAATATATTTTGAAGAATGTTGTCGGTAGCCATTGACTTCCATATTATGGAAAGAAAAATGCAAAATGCTATGGAAGTCAATGGCTACTGCCAACTGTTTGGTTACTAACATTGTTGAAAATATCTTCTTTTGTGTTCAGCACAAGAGAAACTCATACAGGTTTGGAACAACTTGAGGGTGAGGAAATGACAGAATTGTAAGTTTTGGGTGAACTATCCCTTAAATGTTAGTTCAAAGTCCCCCCTGACCATTCTTTAGATTAGGCTGCATACCATAAATTGACTCCTGCTATTGAATGCTACATGTCTAATGACTTATTATATAGTACCACATTGTGATATTTTTTTTTATTGCAGTATTGAGGCACATAGACAGTATCATAAGTTGCAGAATGTAAAGCCATCCATCTATCTCGATGTGTCTCAGAGTTGGGAGAACTGGGGTGGAATTCAACCCAAAGTCATGTAACCTCACCGTGAACATCAACATGATGCACATCTCACCTCTGGCCTGCACAACGGTATCAAGCTAGCTTGCTTTTGTTTCTCTCTCTCTCTCTATTTGTTGAATTTCTGTGTACTAAATCTAAAAAAAATGTTCCCTCTTCTTTTAGGGTTTGTTTAATGGTGTTGGAAAAATACTGAAGCCACAAGGATTGCTTCTGACTTATGGGGTATTTGCAGAATGTTAAGCTAAAACACCTTCAATTAGTAGGCCTATGCATTTGGTTACATCTATTGGCTTCTAATGGCTTGCATCTGATATTGTTTTGCAGCCTTATGCTTTCAATGGATCAATTATCCTCAGAGCAATGTTGACTTTGACCACAGCTTGAGATACAGGTTAGTGATAAAGGAAATTGCTGGCAAAGTTTCAGCATCTGTATTGCCTAAGATTCTTGATAAAAAAATTATAATAATTTAACTGGTGTGAAAAGACATGCTTGCAAAAAAAAAAACAGGCCTAAACATACAGCACTTATAGTGTGTTTAGATCGTCACTGCACTTCTCAGAAATGTTATTTTTATCGACTTACACGCCAAAAAAGAATCTTCTTAGTATTTTTGTCTTGTTTTTCAATACAAATATCTATAATTTTTTTTATCAATTTAAATTCAATCATGAAAAATGACTTAAGATGTACTGTTTCTGAAAAAACTATCAACATTAAATTAAATACAATTTTGTTGTTTAAAACAAACAAACAAAAAGTTTATAAGTTTATTTTTCTCACCCGACTGACAGATATTTTTTCTTGTTTTAAGCATAAACTATAAATAGATTTATGATTTAATATCTAATAGACCTAATAATAATTTTGCTTCAAGTAAATGTATCATGTTTTAGGAACGTTACAAATACTGAGAAAGTCAATCAATTTTTTGCAGTCTGAATCCCAAAGGATAACATCAAAACTCCTAATACAAGTTCTCTTACAATTTTACCCTTTATCATAATGTTTTCAACAATTTTGTTTTACAGACATCCAGAGTGGGGTCTAAGAGATGTGTCATTCCTGAAAACGCTAGGCCAAGAAAATGGACTGCGATTGGAGGAAATTGTAAGCGTTTTATTACTAAAATGTATAGCTTAATTCAAAACCTGGTATAGCGCAGTGCATGCTAGATGAAAATATACTTTAAGATGCTATACATGGTCCATGTCAAGCCTCCCTTGCCTATTTCTGTTCACTAAAATTCTTCTTCTGAAGGTTTTTCCTGGAGGCTATAATCCATTATTTGGCCATGATCCATTGCAAATTAATCTGACATCATGCCTTATACACCTAGTTCTTGCTATTACATATGATTGACTTGATTGTGTGATTATTCACCACTTTGAGTCATCAAAAGCTTGTAAATGCATGTTTCTTTTTTATTTTCCAGGTTGATATGCCCGCCAACAACAAGTGCTTACTTTTTCACAAGGACAGCGTAGTTTAATATAATATCAGTTTGTACAGTATTTGAGTGAACTCTGCAGTGTTTTAAGATACTGAATAATACTTCAGCTTTGCTGAAATTTGTCATCACTCTCTTTCTGGAAAAGATGTGTTCTTGTTTGATGTATTTTTTCACACCAAAGGAAATGAATAATAGTTTAGACAAATGTTTAAAATGATGTGCACATAATATTGACCGAGCCGGGCTGAGATCCGAATATCTGTTAATTCATTTGATCATTATCATTGGTTTCTGGATTATAGATTTGCAGTGTTATTTAAAGATTTACCATGTTAACCGTAGTTTCTGCTAAGAATGTCTTGCAAAATCCAATTGTTCCAAAAGCAAGAAAACTGATAAAATGTTTTATCTTGAATGCAATGGGAGTTGCTTTGGGTGTGCTTTTGAGCCTAATGCATAAATGTAAATGTTTATTTTTATCACATCGGTGGGTAATATCAATTCAATCACAGTTACAACGAACATAATGTTAAATATTTGTATGCCAATACCTAAATATGTAAATTCTCACATTAAGACAACATATTTGTGACTTTTTGTTTGAAATTTAATGAAACACTAATGTTATCTGCACTACACAGTTAATTGCTGCACTTCCATGATTCTCCTTGATCAATAAATAATATCAGTGTATTATCTTGTACAGAGTCTGTTTATTGACTACAGATTTTGTATTCCTTGTCCTCTGATCGGACTCTTATCTTAGTTTTTAAGAATGATTTACCGGCTATCGTAAGTAGGAACCAAAGATCATGATCTGAAGGTGTTACACAGAAAATTGCCCCCAACATGGGATGTGCGGCGCATACGAGTCGATTGCAGTAGTCGGCGAAAGATTATTTGAACACAACCCGATTTATTATACTGTGCCGTTTTGATCTGATTTCAATCTAAAGACTGTAAATAGACTCGCCTGTCGAAAATCATCCAGAACAGGAAACAGTTTAAGCCACGGCAGAGCAAGTTGAGAGTCTATTTTTGTCTCCTGTCTTAAAAGCACAGTGTGTCAGTTCGTATGAAGCTTTTATTTCCATAAAGACTTGAATAATGTCAACGACATCGCTGGATAAAGAGCTACAGGAGCGTCTGAGAGAGGCCAGTGCCATCGGAGACATTGATGAGGTGAAGACTTTAGTGGAGAGTGGAGTCAACATCAACTCTCAAAATGAGATTAACGGATGGTGCGTATTGACACTCACCCAACAGGCGAAATTACTCTCTGTTTGATTTTCTAAGCGTATACAGTTATATTAACGTTTTCTTAAACAGCAATTCGCCTTTATTCTTAATTCTTAAAGGGGTCATATGATGCTTTTTTAAAGATCATTATTTTGTGTATTTGGTGTAACAGAATATGTTGACATGCTTTGCCTGACAGTGAAGACATTAGTGGAGTGACCAGATATGTGAACAGGGGGCGCAGTGTCCCCCTTCATAAAGGAATAGTTCACGCTAAAATGAAAACTAGTACTACTACTCACCTTCAAGCCATTCAAGATGTAGATGAGTTTGTTTCTTCATGGGAACAGATTTGGAGAGATGTAGCATTACATCACTTACTCACTAATGGATCCTCTGGAGTGAATGGGTGCCGAAAAAATGAGAGTCCAAGTCCAATCAGCTGATAAAAGCATCACAATAATTTGCATGAGAATGAGTCCATAACATTTCCTGCCTGTTGTCTTCTCACATCAAAATACTGACATATTTGTTTAGAACTGCTTTCACTTGTATACACTGCTTGATCTGTGCATATTTCTCTCCTGATTCAGACAAGATTACTTTTTTTTTTTTACTGTAGAAAGCGATATTATGGGCAGAAGTATTTTAGCGACAGTTTCAAGCTAAAAACATCTGGATGGATTTGTTTAAGAACGTGCGAATTTTCAATTCATTAGAGACGTCAATTACTTGTGCATTACTGTTGTTTTTATCAGCTGTTTGGACTCATTCTGACGGCACCCATTCACTGCAGAGGATCCATTGGTGAGCAAGTGATGTTAATTTCTCCAAATTT
This sequence comes from Sinocyclocheilus anshuiensis, assembly GCF_001515605.1. NCBI lineage: Eukaryota > Metazoa > Chordata > Actinopteri > Cypriniformes > Cyprinidae > Sinocyclocheilus > Sinocyclocheilus anshuiensis. Next base: position 75,347 of record NW_015554150.1, read on the forward strand.
GTTCCCATGAAGAAATAATAATAATAAATAATAATTATTTCCATCTTTCGGATGAGACGTTAAACCGAGGTCCTGACTCTCTGCGGTCATTAAAAATCCCAGGATGTCCTTCGAAAAAGAGTAGGGGTGTAACCCCGGCATCCTGGCCAAATTCGCCCATTGGCCTCTGACCATCATGGCCTCCTAACCATCACTCTGTCTCCTCTCCACCAATAAGCTAGTGTATGGTGGGCGTTCTGGCGCAATATGGCTGCCGTCGCATCATCCAGGTTGATGCTGCACATTGGTGGTGGTCTATGTAAAGCGTTTTGAGTGCCCAGAAAAGTGCTATATAAATGTAAGGAATTATTATTATGAAGAAATAAATTTTTTTATAAACAAACATGATTGAATTTAAACTAATTTTGGTGCAAACTACTCCTTTAGTCCTGCACCAGCTGCTCCTCAATGAAATCGTTCCTTCTTTCTTTACTTTTCTTTTCTTATATTAAAATACTTTAATTTAAATATGCAGAATCAACACTGGATCAACCAATGATGTGAATTTGGGGCGGGGCCAAATGTGTAAGACAGTTTCTAATTGGTTGTCTGTTGCTAATCAACTCGCTACCTTCTTGCACCTGATTGTTTTACATTGTATAGCATGCACATTGCTTAAATGTTTAATATGTAATGTTGATTAACTAAGGTTTAAATGTGGCCTTAATAGGATTTAAAATGCATAAGCCCAGGGTCATGATGTAATGCAGAAAGCCCTTTATAATGTGCAGAGCAGGACTGGGGAAAATTGAGTAGTTTGAGCTCTGTAGATAAGCCCTTACCTTTCATCTAGCCTGGTAGCATTCCTGACATGCTCAATTAGACAGCTTGTCTTTAAGCTCTCGGTTTTCTCACTGTGGATATTTGTTGAGCAACTCAATGGAGGTGTTAGATTTGTCCTGACATTCATGCTAAGTGTTGACTGCTTTGTTTTAGTAATGCCTGAATGCATTCAAACTCATTTGACTGATGCAGTGCACGTTGCAAACCATGTTTAAGTAGTTCTGATGTCCCTTGTTCATCCAGGACGTGTTTGCATTGGGCCTGTAAAAGAAACCACAAACACATAGTGGCCTATCTGCTGAACGCCGGAGCCGACAAAGACATTCTAACAGCGAAAGAAGAGTTAGCCATTCAACTCACTTCCAAACCTGAAATCAGAAGACTACTTGGAGGTATGTTTTCAGAAATCCTACCTTCTGTATCACAGGACATGATGTGTTAGGTGCTCTGATACTTTCTATAAAGTCTAGATATTTACAGTCTATTGCCTAAATGTTATGTTTACTGGAATCAGTACACTAGAACAGGGTTTCTCAACTCTGGCCCTCGAGGTCCACTTTCCTGTAGCGTTTAGCTCCAACCTTGGTCAAAATCAACTGCCTGTAACTTTCTAGTGATCCTGAAGACCTTGATTAGCTTGTTCAGGTGGGTTTAATTAGGGTTGGCGCTGGAGGGCCAAAGTTGAGAACCTCTGCACTAGAATATAAATGCGTGAGGATGGTATGCATAAATACAAATCATGACTGATTCAAATGCTCATATGCATTCATATGACTCATATTTATGATGCATTTGCATATTAAATCAAATGTCTTAAGTCTGTTTTTGTTTGGGATGCACATTATTTCAGTATCATATTGGTTGTCGACTAATGTTAGAGATTTATTGTTGTTATTATTTATCAGTATTGGATAATTGATTTTGCATGTAGAAATGTTCCCTATTTCAATATATAGATTACCTTTGCTGCCACTTTAATCTTTAAAAACACTAATTTAACACTCTTTAATCTTTAACAAATCTCAAAATTAATATTACTTTTTGCTTTTATTTATTTGTATTATTAATAGTTTTTATAATTTTGTGTAATCTAAATTTATCTATAGCATTTAAAACTATTGTTTTATTTATTTATTTTTTGCATGTTTTGTCAGTGTTAATATGGTCAATTTACAATGCACTTTCCTGAGAAATAAAGATAATTGAGATTACAAAAAATAAATAAATAAAGATAAAGAATTTTTCAGAAGATCTTTAAAACATGGGGTTACATTTAATTTAATTTTAATTTTTATATTGTGATGCCAAATTTGTAGCATTCAAAACTATTGCTTTTAGTTTTTAAACATTAAAAACTAAAAGCAATAGCTTTGAATGCTACAATTTTTTTAGATAAAATATTACAGAATTTATCAGCCATAACATTATACATTTTCAAATTTTGCATCACTATTTTTTGATAGTATTAATTCTTGAAAACACTAAAATACATATTTAAAACATTCCATATTCCATTGTTTTGACATCTTGATCAACTTTTTAAAGCTTTAGCTTAAAATTAACCTTTACAAACACTACAAATTTAATAACATTGTTAAATGTAACCTTTAGTAAATCAAAATGAATATCCATTTTCATACTGTACATTATAATATTGTGATGCCTAAATTCACTAGTTCAACTATTGAATTTACTTTGTAGTGTTTTATTTATTCAGTTATTTAGACAAAATATTATAGAATTTTATTACTGGCAATTTATCAATCATTGGCCATAATGGTATAATTTATAATTGATTTATCAATTTATTATAACATATAGAATTTTTTGTACACTGCAATACATTTAGTCATACACTACAATACACTAAAATACAAACATGAAAACAAAAAACCTTCCTTATACGGTCCGTAAGCACTTTAAATGTCCTTACCCTGTCACATTCATGCTTGTCGTTCCGTCTCCAGTGGAAGAGGAAGACGTGCCTGAGGTGAAGGAACCAGAGCTGCCAATCATTCCAAACTATCTTTCCAACCCGCCCTTCCTGTACAGCAAGATGGACAAAGATAACATGAGCATAGCACAGCAAAACGGCACCAACAATCATTCAGAGCCCCTGGAGTCGGAACCAGCGACTTTATCGCCGACACAAGAGCAGCAGCTTCCGCCTCAGCATCAGCAGCCCAAGAGCCTTTACTCAGACAGCCAGAGCCAGCAGGAGTTACCCTACATCCCCGTGGTGGAGCAGAACGGCGGCCTGCCCATGGAGCTCTCCTCAGAGACTCATCACACCAACCACTGCGAGTTTACACACCCTCATCCCATAGCACAGAACGGCCCAGTGTGTCCCACAATTCCTTCTCCCAGCGGAAGCAGCGGCCAGCCGCAGGTTCCCAGTGCCGCCGTCACCCGGCAGCCGTCCATCCCGCAGCAGATCAACTGCTCCCAGCTCGGTGGCTCCATGCCGGCCTTCCAGCCCTTCTTTTTCACCAGCACTTTTCCTGTTAACGTACAAGGTACAGTGAAGATTTATTAGGAAGCTTGTTGGTCAGTGAACTAGTCAGTGAAGAGTATCTAAAGGCCCTTTAATATGACTCAATGCACCTCCGCTTTAATAATAATAATAATTATTGCATTTAGCAGATGCTTTTATCCAAAGCGACTTACAGTGCATTCAGGCTATACATTTTTTACCAGTATGTGTGTTCCCTGTGAATCAAACCCACGACCTTTTGCGCTGCTAACGCAGTGCTCTACCACTGAGCCACAGGAACATTTTAGCTTTGACCTCCACATGAAAAGCGTTGCAGATAGCATTGCTGAAAGGCGATTTTATGAGGTTGCTAGGTAGCAAGAAAGCAGATCGTGTGGGATACACTGTAAATAATGAAAATGGTGAAAGAAAATGGAAAAAGTAACAATAATCTGTTACTATAAATTACTATAGTTTTACTTTAAATTGCTTTTATGAATTTAAAATTAAAATTCATAATAATATTAAATTAAATTTAAAAATAAATTTATACATTTTGTTGTATATATTATATAATAACATTTATAGTAACAGATTAATGCTAATTAATTGTCTTACACACACACATTCTTTTTAATCTTTAATCTTTTTAGTCTCTTGTGCTCACCAAGGCTGCATTTATTCAGAAACTGAGTGAAAACAATTTAGTGAAATATTATTACAATTAAAATAATTGCATGTGTATTTTAATATATGTTCAAATGTCATTTATTCCTGTGATCAAAGCTGAATTTTCAGCATCATTACTCCAGTCTTCAGAGTCACATGATCCTTCAGAAATCAATCTAATATGCTGATTTGCTGCTCAAGAAACATTTCTTATCGATGTTGAAAACAGTTGTGCTGCTTAATAGTTTTGTGGAAACGTTTATACTTTTTTTTTCAGGATTCTTTGAATAGAAAGTTCAAATAAAACTGCATTTATTTGAAATAGAAATCTTTTTTAACCTTATAAATGTCTTTACTGTCACTTTGGATCAAATTAGTGCATCCTCACTGAATAATAATATACATTTTATTAAAAAAAAACAAACATCAAAGTGACCCTAAACGGTAATGTATTTTACTCAAAATCACAGCTGCTCATTTACATTTAAGGTATTGTACATACATATTGACTTTAAAAAAATGCATATCTCATAAATTCGTTCTTTTCAACATGACTTGAAGGCAGCAGTAGATCTCCGCTAACAGGTTTGCGCACTCTTTCTTTAAATGCACATGCACTCAAACAGAGGAATGCAGAGAGAGATTCCTCAAGTCACAATCTCAGACTTGCTGTCTCTTCTCAGAGCTCGTCCTAAAGGTCCGCATCCAGAACACCAATGTCAGAGAGAACGATTTCATCGAGGTGGAGCTGGACCGGCAGGAGCTGACGTACCGTGCCCTCCTCCGCGTGTGCTGCCGCGAGCTGGACATCAGCGCAGAACACGTGGAGAAGATCCGCAAGCTGCCCAACACTATGCTCAGAAAGGTGAGGCCTGAGAAAAAGAAAGCTAAGTCAAGTCAGCTGCCTCACAGCCTACTGCCTACATAGGGTAGTATCCTAACAGAGATGGAACCTCATAAGTGACTGATTTGGATGCTCTACATATGCAGTACACAAATAGCAGCTACACTTACATTCAACAAGTTTGGCATTAGCATTTGCTGACAGACACATGAAAATGGGTAAAATTGTCAGTTTTAATTAATTGTAATTTATTTCAATTATTTAATTATTTATTTGAATAAATTATTTTCAATTACAATAATTTTGTTTTTCATTGATAGTTTTTGGGTGTTTAATTGGAAAAATTACAAATATTTTTTCCCCAAATCGTGCAGCCCTAAACCTTAATTTACAAGTCAGGAACAATATCTTAAAGAGGAAGGGGGAAACTTAAAGGGATAGTTCACCCAAAAATGAAAATTGTCATCATTTACTGATCCTCAAATTGTTCCAAACCTGTATGTTTCTTTCTTATGCTGAACACAAAAGAAGATATTTTAAAGAATGTTGTTTTTTTTTTAAGTTGACGGTAGCCATTGACTTCCATAGTATTTTTTTCCATACTATGGAATTCAATGGCTACCATGAACTGTTTGGTTACTAACATTCTTCAAAATATCTTCTTTGGTGTTCAGCAGAAGAAAGAAACAAATACAGGTTTGGAACAACTATAATGGCAAGCAAATGATGACAGAATTTTAAACTTTTGATGTGAACTATCCCTTGAATGAATTTGATTTAAAACATGTTTAAATATAAATTTGTGTTCCCCTAATATTTGTTTTCTGTTGTAACCATCTAAAAGCAATAAAACATTTGTAAATTGTACATTTATAAATATTATTATGGGTTAAGAGTGTTGTTGGGCACGACAACAAAGTCATCCTGGTGGCAGTATTGTTGTTTGATCTTGCACTTGTATTAATACAAAAACAACACTTCATGCACAAATGCATATTTCTAGCTGTTGGAGGAATATGGATTTGAATCTGTTCCTCGTGGTTTAGTTTGGGCCTCTTAAACATCTTGATGCTACATAAAAGTGACATTCTGTTTGGTTAAGCAGGATCCTCTCCTGTTTAAGCATGTCTACATCTACAGACAAGGTTTGTTGAGCTGGTAAATCTGAGCAGTGCTTTTTAACATTGAGTAGAGGCAGTTCTAGCTGCAAAAGGAGCGACAAACAAGATTCTTATGGCTGAAATCTGACAGTACTTTTGGCCATTTTATTATATTAAACTGCAGACACTGGTGGAGTTGAGTTTTTAGTGTTTTTAAACAAAAATGATGGGTACAAAAGCCTCAGGCAAGAATTCTTCTTCAATGTACTGAGCTGAACAGCCCTACTGCATCATGGGATGTTTCATTTGAGCGAAATATTGCAGTGGCGCTTGCTAAGCTCCATCGTACATGTTTACAGCTCCATCGTACATGTTGATTTCATTGTTTTTTTTATGCGCATGGTTGTCATCTTAGGAAGATTAAGTAAAGCACTCGGCAGAAAATGTATCCATTTAAGAGAAAAGTTCTGATTGGGGGATTTCTTAACATATGGCAACCACATACATGAACGCTTCTTATCAATGCAAGATAGCACAACTGTCAAAGGAAAAAATATATACTATATATTTTCTAGAACCAGCGTGCAAATATCGAGAGAAGCATAAATTGTGATTTATCGTACAACCCTATTTCAGATCATTCAACACTGCATCTGTCTAAATGTATACATGTTCTTTTAACAGGATAAAGATGTGGGACGGCTACAGGATTTCCAGGAGTTGGAGGTGGTGCTGGAGAAAACCGAAAGCTTGTCACTGTTCTCTGGAGGTCAGGGAGGTCTGACTGACAGGCCCTGCTACAACATGAAGGCCTCCAGGCTCACCTACTAGCTTCACTTTAGAGACTCACAGTTTATCTGCGACCTGTTTCCTGAAATCCCAAACGCATTTCGGATCCCAAAATATGCTTCTGTGTTGGGTTGGTAAATGGTTCATATAACATGTTAGCCTTATTCCTCGTCTCCTTCATTAACAGATGCATCCTTAGTGCCTCCTCCTCCATTGTAACCATTGATAGCTTGTTCTTGTTGATTTGAATAATCAGATCCATTCAGCTTACGACTGGACTTTGGAAAATATTGAAATGCACCACTTTTGCATACTGTCGGCCGCTGGCCGTTCAGATCTGTCTCACTGCCTTGCCTTCATATTGCCTTCAGGCATTTCATCGTACATCCAAACAAATGTATACTGTCCTATCGTAAGAGGTCTGTCCAACACGCTGGCCAATCAGTTGTTTAGTGGTTTGTATGCCTGCATTGATTGGAGGAAGCCATGCTTATTTCATACCAATGCTTTGAAATCAAAACATATTTTGTTTGCCAGACAACTCTCTGTGCAATTTACCAAAACCTTGCCATTATTGGGGAAGCGGCCTTTATATTTAACCCTTGAGAATTCAGTGCTGTATTTTGAATGCTGTTCCATCAGTCACTGTAAGCCAAATAACTCGTTCTATAAACTAGCATGGACTGATTAAAGTAGATCAGCCTCATGTGTGAACACAAAATGTCCTTTGTTTCTCTTGAACTTAATGTAGCAAAAGATTTCTTCATTTTCCCCTAGGAGGAGCTGAATTGGAGATGAATAATAGGCTATTTAACCACTGAGAGCTTCCAGTGAGCATCATATTGACTTCCCTTGAGTGTTTAGTTTTCACATATTTGAGAAGCAGGATCTGTATTCAAGATATAGCGGTAATAGTAGTGCCATTTTACTAAACACTTTGCTGCTTTGTTGATTATGAGCATAAAATTAATTTCTGGTCGCAGTTTTGGTGGGAATGCTTGAGGTTAGTTTTAGAAGCGGCGCATAAACACTACATTGTTGTAAATTAGCTTTTGGACTTGATAGAGATTGTGTTACTGTGAGAAGAATTTCTAAAGATTTGTCTTATGAATTGTTTTTAGTTTTCTCTGAGGGTTTGACTGTCTAACTAAGCATACGATCGTTAGACTTTTGTTAACAATATGCTACTGTTGAGATGTAACATTAGCCCCTTGGAAAGACATTGATAAATTATTGACATTAAAGTTTTTTTTTTTCTTATTTTTTATGTGCAATTTTTTTGCATTGTATAATACTGGAATCTGAGGATTAAAAGTATTATACACTTCAGCTGAAATTAAACCATGTCGATTTTTGTTCTTTCATATGTTCTCAATTAACTAAAAGACAGCTGGAAAACCATTTAAAGGATTTTCTTTCTTTTTAATGTGTGTGGTTAACATGAATGACAGTTTACAGCATATATTAACCTAGATTAATGCAATTTAAAATAAAAAATATTACGTTTTTAAAATTGTTAAAATTCGTGTGTGTGTGTGTATATAAAACTATTAAAATACATTATATAATATTTTATAGTAATATATATATTACATTTAAACTATATTTATTACATTTAGATTATTTTTCATTTAAAACATTTAAAAGCTTTTATGTTATCGTTTTATATAGAGTAAAGATTTTTTTTTTATGTGTGGGTTTTTTCAATCCTTTAAAGTTAGAGAAACGTTTATTAGTCATATTCTAGAGATCAAATACAGCTTAACTCGCAGCATTTGAATATTTTAAACATTCTCAGTACACTTATACAACAAGAACGTTGTGTCTTTGTGGTGTTTTCTAAAAATACGTCTTTGAACAAACATGGGGCAAAAGGTGAAAGGGTTAAAATGCATGTGTCATGAACATATCTTTCTTTAGGTTTAACAAGGGAAAAAAATCCAGTGCAACATGCCATTGCTGAAGTTTGCCAATAGAGGACAGGCTTAGTTTTAGGACACTCCAGACAGTGCTAATGCTCTCTCTCTAGAAGGAAGGATGTGTTTCCACTCCATTAAACTCTTCTGTGGGGTCCACACAGCATATCAGAGTTACTGGACTAGACTACATATAGAATGCCAAATTTAGCTTTGGATCAGCATTTTAAAGATGTTTTAAACATCAGCATTTGAGAGGAATAGATGTTTTCATTAAAAGTTTGAAATTCAGAGGACAATATTGTGGAGGAGAATTACAATAATAAAAGCTTGTTAGATTTGGATTTTATTCTTTATTTTATTTTATTGGATTCTACTCATGCAAGTAGAAAGAATGCAAAGTTTTCAAGAGCTTTCAGAAATCTTAAGATTTAATGTAGACTATGTTCTAGGTTTGAGCAGTAGAGTGTGAATAGTCCTCTCAAAGTAAGTTGTACTGAAAAAATGATGTTTCTAAACAATAATGAACTATTCTTTGCAGGATTGGTGTCATATAATACCGAAACCCTGACGGAAGTTTTATTTCAACTCATAAATTTGTTTCACATCAACCTATTTGAGAAATCGGGGACTAACTCGGTTCACCAACTGCAATTTGACCTCTTTCGCTCAGTTGCACATTTTAAGGGAAACGCTATAGATCACACAAGCATGCAGGCCTCTAGAGACAATGGGAAATTACAGAGGAAATTACTCTAGAATCCTTCTATTTGTGCAAGAACTAAAAAAATGTGTGAATGATCCAATGCAAACTATTCATTGTAACTATTATCCGGAGAAAATCGTATAAACAACTGCAGTCGTGTTCTCAGCTTGGTTTCGCATTTGAACTTTAATATAGTGGAGTTATCTTTTCATGTCTTCATACCATATCACATCTCTTGCCCCTTATGGTGAAACTAGCATGAGATCTCGCTCAGTTGTCAGTAAACACCTGCCTTCTCAGTGTGTCTGTCTTAAAACCAGACATCCAGCTGCACCTGACAAACTCTGTTGATCAGAGAACAGCTGTCTCGTATTAACCTCTCAACTAATATAGCCATTATAAGAGAAGTATATATATATATATGTAAAAAAAAAAGTTATATATACAGGTGCATCTCAATAAATTAGAATGTCATGGAAAAGTTCATTTCAGTAATTCAACTCAAAACAATTACGCGCTGCCATCCGTCTCTTCTGTTGACTAGTCGCTTCTCCCAAGTTATGACAGTGACCAAGCAGTTTAAATAGTCTACAGTCACTGTGGTCACCTTCTAATTAGCACAGCCAATAGCCTATACACTGTAAAACCAAATAGTAAATCTTTGATAAAGGAATTGGGTTGTAATTACTCAAAAGAAATAAAAACGTTCATTCGCCTCTAATTTTTTGAGTAATTAGTACACAAATGTAATTTTAAGTTTACAGCACTCAAATGCTTTCATTTGTTTTTGGCAGTGTACTCAAATAGTTTTAGTACAATCCCGTCTGACGTCACGCATGTGCGTACAAGCTCCTCCTTCAACTAGCAGTTTCACGTTCGCGAAAAGACGCCATGTTTTTGTTGCTCTCCTCGGCTGAAAATATGCTAAACTAAGTTTGCAATACGCGAAAAACTCTTTTATAAAAAATAGCGTAAGAGGAGATATTTTTCGATCGGGAATTTGCTCTGTTGTTGCCTGTGAGGACCTTTGTGGGAAAACGCAGCATGCAATTTTCTGAACCTGCTGGTGACAAGCTTTTCTTCATTGTGCTGCCCGCCATTATACTCCTCTTCTCTTTGGGCACGCTAATCTGGTAAGTTAACGTTACCCTTTTTATTTTCTGCAAATGTATTTAGTGTCTTAGCAGTTAATGTATTTTATGCATTTGCAAAGCGAATAAGGATTTGAGCCATTTTATCCTGCCTCACTAAACGTTAAAATATATTAAATTGTTGAAGCAACTGTATTTAGTTTTTTTTTAAGGTTAACGCAGAGGTGTAAATAGTACCTAAAAACCATACTTGAGTAAAAGTACAGATACCTTACAGTGAAAATTACAAGTTACAAGTCACCAATTCCAAAACAACTTGAGTTAAAGTCTTAGAGTATCTGATTTTAACAGTACTTAAGTATTTTACTTACACTAAATATAGGCTCAAAGATGCACTAGTCAAAGAGACATGCCAGTCAAAAACTGTAACATTGTGGAGAAGCTGGGGAAAAAGGCAGAGGCAAGGATCTATGTGCAGGTATTTAATGGAAAAACTCGAGTAACTAATTACATTTTCTCCAATACTTTACACCTCTGGGTTAACGTTATATCAAAGTCTGTCTTTTTGCATCGGTTGTGCACACATTAAAAAGTTTTCGGGTAACAATTTTAATTACCTCAAAATGGCGGGCTGTGACTCGTTTAATGCACGCATGCTTGGACATAAAGCAACGTAATGGTTTTCATAGAGTTAGGACAATTATTTGATGTATTTTGTTCTACGACGTGTTGTGCTCTTTTGTAAGGACAGGTATTTACAAAATGTATTAAAACAGTTTGCTCAAGCCATATCAGTAAAGCTTGTGTTATTTAGTTGAGACATTTCTGTGTTCTTGCTTAATTTAACATTTAAAAAAACTAATTGTACAGTATAAATAAATATTTAAACATTTAAGGTTTGTTTTATGGTATCAGACAGAGCACAATATTTCACAATCCCTTTTAGGTTAAATAACTGATTAGCGTCATGTGCTTCATAGATATTTTTCCTAGTGTTTTGGCAAATATTACAACCTGACTAACTTCTCAATCTCTCTCTTTTCAGGCTAAAAGTGAAGCAGTTGGCAGTTCAGTTTGGTATGTTGATGTCCAATTATTAAATTTAATACACATTCATTGGATAGAGATACTAAAATGTGAATGAATATTGAGTGCACAACACAAATTGAAAAGAAAAAAAAAATCAATGGCGTGGAAGTGCAAACTTTGTGCTGCTATCTTCAATAAAAGGGTACAGGGGCTTGAACACTATCGTTTGCATCATGGCAATGTTTCCTCAATCAGCCAATTGCCATGTCTCTATGATGACAAACAAGCTCCTCACACTAACATCAAACGACCCAAGAGGGCAGAAGTGAATTTCCTTTCTAATTTCCCAATAGGCGAAGACACTGCAAGCCTTGAACAACTGAGACTACAAATTGTAGAAGAAGTTAAGAAAAGTGACAGAAATCTTGTCCTGATTACGAAGTTAATGCAGACGACCTTTGCCCTGAGACGCAAAGAGGTCATCACTGAAAACCTACCTGTTTGTGAGATCCTGGAACGCTGGCCTGCCTTTAAAATGGAGTCACAGGTAAATTATTTTTCTTGGTACACTTGAAAATGTGTTATATTTAAAGGAATAGTTCACCCAGAAATGAACATTTGCCATTCATTTACTCTCTCTGGTCGTGCAAGATGTAGGTGACGTTCTTTCTTCAGTAGAACGCAAAAGATGATTTTTAGCTGAACTCATGGTCCTTGGTGATTTATCAAATACAGGTCAACAGGTCACTTTGTGAGTCAAAAAAACAAACAAGCAACACAAAATTAATGCCTGGCACAGAAATCTTGAGCTCCAGACTCGTTTTCCTGGTAATGTCATGTGTTGTCTATATCTGCTTTTTGACTCACAAAGTGGTGGCACCCGTTGACTTGCATTTTATGAATCACCAAGGACCACGGGTTCAGCTAAAACTCATCTTTTGCGTTCTACTGTAGAAAAAATGTAACCTACATCTTGGATGGCCGAAGGGTTAGTAAACTGACAGCAAATTTTCATTTTTGGTTCCTTTTCAGTGTCAGGTTTACCCTAGTTGACAGTAGAAGTTTAAAATGTACACGGTTTACATATACCTTGGCTTAATCACTTAATTTGTGCAGATCTGTTCTGAGTTTCACAAAATTACAAATGTCAACCTGAAGAACCACTTCCATGCCGTGTTGGACCAGCATGCTCCCCGTCTTCAGAGCTTGTTCAGAAAGAAAGCTGCTCGCACAGGGAAAGTGTCTGAAGTACTGAGTCAGCTCTTCAGGATATATGACCTCCAGGTCAGTTGGTTACACTTCTTGATGCCTGATAAAGTAACTGCAGCGGATTTAAATATTTTGGTTGTATTGTCACACACAGACTTTTTAGGGTGATGCATAGGATTGTGTGGCTGTGCTGATTAGATTCCATTTTAAATCAAGATTCTCATACTCGAGTCTCTTAATTCTCACACTGAAGGAAAAAGTTGACGTCCATGTACGACGAGCTGCCATCCTCCGTGCTCTCCCTTGCCTATCTGCAAGAGGATGACTCCAACTTTTTCAAGACATGGGATGTAAGTGATCATGTTGCTTAGAATTTAGAGAGCTAGTCCACTCAAAATGAAAGTTCTGCCCTGTCCTTATTTACACTTTCTTTTGCAGATCACCAAAGAATTAGTACAATTATAATGGATATATTCAAAACCTGGAGCTACAACATAAATTACATCTGAATGGCAGGAGAGATTGTTGGTAACCAAACAGTTTTTGGTCCAATTGGCTTCCATAGTATGGAAAAAAAAATACTATGGATGTCAATGCAACCCGAAACTGTTTGGTTACCAACAATCTCACCTGCAATTCAGATGTCATTCAGGTTCTAGTTTCAGGTTTTGAATATATTAATTAGAATTGTAGTTATTGTTTGGGATAGAATGGTTTGGAGTAGATGAAAATGTTACTTCTTAGCAGTCAGCCTTTGGAAGTTTAGAGTTAACAGTTCTCTGTTCTTGTCTTCAGGTAGAGCAATCTGATGAACCTGACATTGATGATGTACCACTTGGTCTCCTCTCCATTAGTGGCAATTCAACAGATGCCACATTCTTCTGCCCAGAGAAAATTGCAGTTGTACTTGAGGGTAACATGGTTATCGATTTCCCAACATTGGCTGATGCATTTGTCATGCTTTTTGGACTAACTTATGCCTTGGATCTAAGTTACCCAAAAGAGTTGGCCAACACATTTGACTTTACCCAGAAAGTCTTGATGGGTCTGGAGGATGGGAAGCTGAGGCCCAGAGTGTTGAGTCTTAAAAATGAACTTTTGGCAGTGGAGTAACCACAGTGTTTGAACAAAGCTTACAAAGGTACTCCTTCATTTGACATTTTATTTAAACGTTCACTTCTGCCACTTTTAGTGCACACCATAGAGCAAGGAGATTATTTTTTTGAAAACAGTTTACAGATGTGTTTTAAAGTATGATTGTTCAACGTCAAGGTTTGAAAGAAATATTTAAATATTCAAAAAGATTTAAAAGTTTAAATGTGTTGCTGTTCAAGTTGAATAATGGCATGTTTGCACCATATCAATGTGTCATACAGTATGACAGACAATGCAGTACATTGCAGTTTACACTGCAGTGATCTTATCTTTGATTTCTGTATGCTAAGATCATTATGTGCAGTGTAGTAAATCATTGATCAAAATGGCAATATTGAATTATTTTACACAATTGTGTTGTATTTCTTTCTTTCCCTTTTTTAGACTATTTGTCTGTTTAATTTGCAGAACAGTTTCTCAGTTGATTTTCTATATAAAAATGACTACCACTGTGTATGATCCGTATACCATGCATTCACCCACTCATAGAAATTAGTTTAAAAAAAAATCCCTTGATATATTTTGAAATCTTTGTCTTATATTGTATTCTAGTATAACATTTCAATTTCTACGGTTACTGTTAGACGTGAATTTTGGAAGTGTTCCTTCTTTACAGAAGTGTTTACAGCTGGGTGATATCCAGAGATTCATATTGTGACAGTTGTTATCTTAGCCCATTTCTCAAGGGCCCTGCACTGTTTTGGAGAATATTTTTCATTTAACAAAATTTATTGTTGATGTTTGGTTAATATTCTTTGGTAACTTAATAAAAGACTTGCATTTAAATTGCCTGTGTTAACCTGTTTTTTAAATTTCAGAATGTGTATAGTTAGCAATTTAGTTACTTAATGTAAATGTAAAAAAACGTACAAAAATGAATAAAGTGAACAGTTTGTTACTGAGAAATTAAAACTGTTTTATGAAGGTAAAATAAATTGTGATGTAACAAATGTTTGTTATCTTTAATTTTAATTGGTTCTGTGAACCCAAAATCTCCTTGTAAAATGACTTGATCAATAATGTTACAGTAACTTGTAAGATTAAGTTAGTGTCAGTTAAAATGACCTAGTACAAGTTACTTAAAAAAAAAAGGATGTTTCTTTAACTTGTAAAACTGAGTTAGTGTCACTTAAAATTTTCGATGTAATCAGTTTCAACTATTTTTTTGAGTTATATTAACTTACCCGGTTTTACAGTGTGGAAAGTATGTTCATTTACTGTATATGTACTCAATACTTGGTAGGGGCTCCTTTTGCTTTAATTACTGCCTCAATTCGGCGTGGCATGGAGGTGATCAGTTTGTGGCACTG
>NW_015554150.1:90495-107514 GCF_001515605.1 Sinocyclocheilus anshuiensis
ATCTTTCAAAAAGGTCTCTTCAGTATAATGGATAAATAAAATAATGTTAGGTAAAATTAAAAAGCCGAAGCCTTCTTGCACTGGATGTGCTGGTTTCGGCCTCATTGCTGGCTGCAGTCATGTCCTCATCTCATATATAAAACACCTGTGATTCACAAATAATTGCTAAGGAACTCGCATTCACATAAAGTAGCCTTGTTGAAAAGTTTGGGTGAATAAGGGCAAAACGCACAAGATGCAGTACTTTCAGTGACCTGTAATAGGCAGTATCACGTCTTTTGTAGCAGAAATAATCTGCTGCAGTAAAAGCTAGGTCCATGCAAAATGTAATGTGTAACTGCAACACTCATTTCAAATGTAGTGGAGTAAAGAGTACAGATACTCATTCAAAAATGTAGTGAAGTAAAGAGTAAAAGTTGTTCATATCTTTGATACTCAGTACAACTACAAAGTATCCGAAAATATACTCAAGTACAGTAACTAATTACATTTACTCCAATACTTTACACCTCTGGGTTAACGTTATATCAAAGTCTGTCTTTTTGCATCGGTTGTGCACACATTAAAAAGTTTTCGGGTAACAATTTTAATGACCTCAAAATGGCGGGCTGTGACTCGTTTAATGCACGCATGCTTGGACATAAAGCAACGTAATGGTTTTCATAGAGTTAGGACAATAATTTGATGTATTTTGTTCTACGACGTGTTGTGCTCTTTTGTAAGGACAGGTATTTACAAAATGTATTAAAACAGTTTGCTCAAGCCATATCAGTAAAGCTTGTGTTATTTAGTTGAGACATTTCTGTGTTCTTGCTTAATTTAACATTTAAAAAAACTAATTGTACAGTATAAATAAATATTTAAACATTTAAGGTTTGTTTTATGGTATCAGACAGAGCACAATATTTCACAATCCCTTTTAGGTTAAATAACTGATTAGCGTCATGTGCTTCATAGATATTTTTCCTAGTGTTTTGGCAAATATTACAACCTGACTAACTTCTCAATCTCT
Organism: Sinocyclocheilus anshuiensis; assembly: GCF_001515605.1. Taxonomy (NCBI): domain Eukaryota; kingdom Metazoa; phylum Chordata; class Actinopteri; order Cypriniformes; family Cyprinidae; genus Sinocyclocheilus; species Sinocyclocheilus anshuiensis. Next base: position 91,508 of record NW_015554150.1, read on the forward strand.
CTCTTTTCAGGCTAAAAGTGAAGCAGTTGGCAGTTCAGTTTGGTATGTTGATGTCCAATTATTAAATTTAATACACATTCATTGGATAGAGATACTAAAATGTGAATGAATATTGAGTGCACAACACAAATTGAAAAGAAAAAAAAAATCAATGGCGTGGAAGTGCAAACTTTGTGCTGCTATCTTCAATAAAAGGGTACAGGGGCTTGAACACTATCGTTTGCATCATGGCAATGTTTCCTCAATCAGCCAATTGCCATGTCTCTATGATGACAAACAAGCTCCTCACACTAACATCAAACGACCCAAGAGGGCAGAAGTGAATTTCCTTTCTAATTTCCCAATAGGCGAAGACACTGCAAGCCTTGAACAACTGAGACAACAAATTGTAGAAGAAGTTAAGAAAAGTGACAGAAATCTTGTCCTGATTACGAAGTTAATGCAGACGACCTTTGCCCCGAGACGCAAAGAGGTCATCACTGAAAACCTACCTGTTTGTGAGATCCTGGAACGCTGGCCTGCCTTTAAAATGGAGTCACAGGTAAATTATTTTTCTTGGTACACTTGAAAATGTGTTATATTTAAAGGAATAGTTCACCCAGAAATGAACATTTGCCATTCATTTACTCTCTCTGGTCGTGCAAGATGTAGGTGACGTTCTTTCTTCAGTAGAACGCAAAAGATGATTTTTAGCTGAACTCATGGTCCTTGGTGATTTATCAAATACAGGTCAACAGGTCACTTTGTGAGTCAAAAAAACAAACAAGCAACACAAAATTAATGCCTGGCACAGAAATCTTGAGCTCCAGACTCGTTTTCCTGGTAATGTCATGTTGTCTATATCTGCTTTTTGACTCACAAAGTGGTGGCACCCGTTGACTTGCATTTTATGAATCACCAAGGACCACGGGTTCAGCTAAAACTCATCTTTTGCGTTCTACTGAAGAAAGAATGTAACCTACATCTTGGATGGCCGAAGGGTTAGTAAACTGACAGCAAATTTTCATTTTTGGTTCCTTTTCAGTGTCAGGTTTACCCTAGTTGACAGTAGAAGTTTAAAATGTACACGGTTTACATATACCTTGGCTTAATCACTTATTAATTTGTGCAGATCTGTTCTGAGTTTCACAAAATTACAAATGTCAACCTGAAGAACCACTTCTATGCCGTGTTGGACCAGCATGCTCCCCGTCTTCAGAGCTTGTTCAGAAAGAAAGCTGCTCGCACAGGAAAAGTGTCTGAAGTGTCAGCTCTTCGGGATATATGACCTCCAGGTCAGTTGGTTACACTTCTTGATGCCTGATAAAGTAACTGCAGCGGATTTAAATATTTTGGTTGTATTGTCACATACAGACTTTTTAGGGTGATGCATAGGATTGTGTGGCTGTGCTGATTAGATTCCATTTTAAATCAAGATTCTCATACTCAAGTCTCTTAATTCTCACACTGAAGGAAAAAGTTGACGTCCATGTACGACGAGCTGCCATCCTCCGTGCTCTCCCTGCCTATCTGCAAGAGGATGACTCCAACTTTTTCAAGACATGGGATGTAAGTGATCATGTTGCTTAGAATTTAGAGAGCTAGTCCACTCAAAATGAAAGTTCTGCCCTGTCCTTATTTACACTTTCTTTTGCAGATCACCAAAGAATTAGTACAATTATAATGGATATATTCAAAACCTGGAGCTACAACATAAATTACATCTGAATGGCAGGAGAGATTGTTGGTAACCAAACAGTTTTTGGTCCAATTGGCTTCCATAGTATGGAAAAAAATACTATGGAAGTCAATGCAACCCGAAACGGTTTGGTTACCAACAATCTCACCTGCAATTCAGATGTCATTCAGGTTCTAGTTTCAGGTTTTGAATATATTAATTAGAATTGTAGTTATTGTTTGGGATAGAATGGTTTGGAGTAGATGAAAATGTTACTTCTTAGCAGTCAGCCTTTGGAAGTTTAGAGTTAACAGTTCTCTGTTCTTGTCTTCAGGTAGAGCAATCTGATGAACCTGACATTGATGATGTACCACTTGGTCTCCTCTCCATTAGTGGCAATTCAACAGATGCCACATTCTTCTGCCCAGAGAAAATTGCAGTTGTACTTGAGGGTAACATGGTTATCGATTTCCCAACATTGGCTGATGCATTTGTCATGCTTTTTGGACTAACTTATGCCTTGGATCTAAGTTACCCAAAAGAGTTGGCCAACACATTTGACTTTACCCAGAAAGTCTTGATGGGTCTGGAGGATGGGAAGCTGAGGCCCAGAGTGTTGAGTCTTAAAAATGAACTTTTGGCAGTGGAGTAACCACAGTGTTTGAACAAAGCTTACAAAGGTACTCCTTCATTTGACATTTTATTTAAACGTTCACTTCTGCCACTTTTAGTGCACACCATAGAGCAAGGAGATTATTTTTTTGAAAACGGTTTACAGATGTGTTTTAAGGTATGATTGTACAACGTCAAGTTTTAAGAGAAAGATTTAAATGTTCAAAAAGATTTAAAAGTTTAAATGTGTTGCTGTTCAAGTTGAATAATGGCATGTTTGCACCATATCAATGTGTCATACAGTATGACAGACAATGCAGTACATTGCAGTTTACACTGCAGTGATCTTATCTTTGATTTCTGTATGCTAAGAAGATCATTATGTGCAGTGTAGTAAATCATTGATCAAAATGGCAATATTGAATTATTTTACACAATTGTGTTGTATTTCTTTCTTTCCCTTTTTTAGACTATTTGTCTGTTTAATTTGCAGAACAGTTTCTCAGTTGATTTTCTATATAAAAATGACTACCACTGTGTATGATCCGTATACCATGCATTCACCCACTCATAGAAATTAGTTTAAAAAAAAATCCCTTGATATATTTTGAAATCTTTGTCTTATATTGTATTCTAGTATAACATTTCAATTTCTACGGTTACTGTTAGACGTGAATTTTGGAAGTGTTCCTTCTTTACAGAAGTGTTTACAGCTGGGTGATATCCAGAGATTCATATTGTGACGGTTGTTATCTTAGCCCATTTCTCAAGGGCCCTGCACTGTTTTGGAGAATGTTTTTCATTTAACAAAATTTATTGTTGATGTTTGGTTAATATTCTTTGGTAACTTAATAAAAGACTTGCATTTAAATTGCCTGTGTTAACCTGTTTTTTAATTTCAGAATGTGTATAGTTAGCAATTTAGTTACTTAATGTAAATGTAAAAAAACGTACAAAAATGAATAAAGTGAACAGTTTGTTACTGAGAAATTAAAACTGTTTTATGAAGGTAAAATAAATTGTGATGTAACAAATGTTTGTTATCTTTAATTTTAATTGGTTCTGTGAACCCAAAATCTCCTTGTAAAATGACTTGATCAATAATGTTACAGTAACTTGTAAGATTAAGTTAGTATCAGTTAAAATTACCTAGTACAAGTTACTTAAAAAAAGGATGTTTCTTTAACTTGTAAAACTGAGTTAGTGTCACTTAAAATTTTCGATGTAAACAGTTTCAACTATTTTTTTGAGTTATATTAACTTACCCGGTTTTACAGTGTGGAAAGTATGTTCATTTACTGTATATGTACTCAATACTTGGTAGGGGCTCCTTTTTTTGTAATATGAATAACAAATAAGTTCTATATAACATCTATTAATTTGCTACTTTTTAAATAAGTTAAGTTAAAGTTATAAGTTAAATATACTCATGTTCATTTATAATACAATATCATAATATTGTTCACAAACAGAACCTTTTTAATAGAACAGAAGTGTTTTATTGTAACAAAATTAAAATTATATATATATTTATTACAATCTATATATAGATTTGTTGTTGAAATGTTAAATTCTGTGAATACAGCATATTAACTATAAAATATATATTTCATAATGATGTATATATTTTATAGTTAATATGCTGTATTCACAGAATTTAACATTTCAACAACAAATCTATATATAGATTGTAATAAATATATATATAATTTTAATTTTGTTACAATAAAACACTTCTGTTCTATTAAAAAGGTTCTGTTTGTGAACAATATTATGATATTGTATTATAAATGAACATGAGTATATTTAACTTATAACTTTAACTTAACTTATTTAAAAAGTAGCAAACATTTAAAACATTTAAAAATGTTTATAAGCATATGCATTTTTAAATAAAAAATATATCCGAATCAGAAAGAGCTTTATTGCTTTATCAGAAAGAGCTTTATTTTTTATATATATATTTTTTATATATATTTTTATATATATTTTATATATATAAAATAGGTTAGAATGTTAATAATATACAAATAATGTGTATATTAAACATATTAACCGTTAAATATATACATAATTATATTTTGTAATAATTATGCATATATTATCTATCTATCTATCTATCTATCTATCTATCTATCATCATCTGTGTGTGTGTGTATAAAGAGAGAGTATATATAGTGTGTTCGTGGCTGTTTTTTTTTTTTAATATAGTGCATATTTTGCCCTAAACACAGTAAGTCTGAGGTAGATTGTGTACAGAGTACATTTTTTTTTTAATGAAAACAGATCGCATGTGTCCTCCAGATGTAGCAACACACATTCTGCACCTCTTGCATAAGAACAGCCTGCTGTGCTGAGAATTGACGGTGACATTGACGGTGACACATGCTGCGTGCGTGTGGAGGCGGCTCGTTTCTATAAAGAACATTTAAAACAAAGCTCAACTGAGTGTTACTAATTATTTTTGTGTGCGAGTCAGACGATATAATGAGCTTATGAGAGGTAATAACATGTTGATTGTTTTTTATGACCTTTCCTGCTAGTGGGGAACCCCGGCATACAGACAGCGTTAATACCTTTCAAAAAGCTCACAAGTTCACACAAAAGATTCATCTTAAGTGGAAGCGCCATTAAATCACTCCTCTGTTGCAGTGCATTGATTTAGTGCAGGTGGTACATGTTTTCATGAATTGAAACGGAGACAGCTGCACATTTCTGTCATACTGCAGTGTGTTGTTCTCAAAATATTGAACTGTTCTGGATGGACTTGTGAATTCACAGTCACATAAAAGATGGATTTGTTTCAGTTTTTCTTTTACATGTGCATGTTGTTAATTCATAAGTTACTACGTCAAAATTGTGCCTGCTTACTCAGAAAAATCCATAGAAGATGGAATTGAAGTGATTCCAGGTCAGTTTGGTTAAACAAACTAACACAAGCCTCATGTTATTTAGTTAGACAAAGGAATTGGTTTTTGTTTCATTGAGTTGATTGTTTCTGAATGTAAAATGCAAGAGTTTTCCAGTTAGAGCTCAGCAGACTACAAATGATCATTCTCCTAGAAATTATGTTATCATATATATTTGATCATTTCATTTTTTTAGACTCTTAAGTGTCTGCTCTTGATAATGCTGTAGGGAGACTAAAAATACGGGGGAGGAGAAACACTGTAATCCAGTTTCATATGAAGTCTGGTGTTTATTGCTGACAGCATTGGTTGTATGTTTGAACCACATGACCTCTACTCTGTACCCGCACAGCTGGAGGTAACGTTCCCATGTCTGCTAAAGTCAGATGGGACACAGATGAACTTGAATAACTTGGGTGAATATGTTCTTGGCATCAGTGTGTTTATTGGTATTATTAAATTGAACATCACTTGAAGACTTATAATATTCATGTTGAATTCCATGTGTGACAGTCACATATTTAATATAGTATGTACCTTGCCATTAAGTGTACATAATGGGGTCGATAAGAATTTTTAAAAAGAAATGACTACTTTAATTCAGTATGGCTGAAAAGAGTTCTATTTAAAATAAATGCTGTTCTTTTGAACTTTTTTATTCATCAAAGAATCCTGTATTACAGATTCCAAATATTTTCAACATTGATAAGAAATGTTTCCTGAGCAGCAAATATTAGAATGATTTCTGAAGGATCGTGTGACACTGAAAACTGGAGTAATGATGCTGAAAATTCAGCTTTGCGTCACAGGAATAAATTACATTTAAAATGTAATATTTATCTCTCTATTTTTACCTTCTGACAAATACAGGAAGCTTTTTCATGCTAATGCAACATAATGAAGAGCAAAGGCGGTGCATCAGGTATTTGATTGATGCTTTAACTGTGCATTTTTTTTTTATTCGTTGGTGCCAGAATAATGGGAAACAAAAATGGGCGGGAAAAATTGATGTAGAAACAATTTTCACTCAGAAATTGCTAGTAAATATCACAGTTAATTACAAAGAAAAAAAAAACAGATAAGTAATGTTGAATTAAATGTTCAATTTTGAAGCGCAAAGACTATATACAAAAAAGTACAAAGACTTCTATATAATCTTTGTTTATTTAACTTTGAAAATATTTTTGTAAATAAGTAGTATGTTTTGGTATCTGGAAAGTTTTATCTGTAGTATTAATTAATCGTACATAAAATGTCATACAAAAATGTACTGTAACCAGTGTTGGTTAAGTTACTTTAAAAAAGTAATTAATTACTAGCTACTAATTACACCTTCAATGGTGTAATTAGATTACTCTCTCCAAAAAGTATTGCATTACTAAATTATTACTAATCATATCAACCTTGACCAGTTGAACAATACAAGACATGAACACCGCTCTTTTAATTTTTAAAAGAAATAATATAAATTTGCATAAATTATTCTTGAACTGACCAAAGTATTGAAAGGGAGAAGGTTAAATCAAAAACACACACTTTAACATTAGATGTAACATTTTGATGTTAAATCCACTACTGTTTTATTGTTCTATAGTCTATAGTATTTAATGCAATTACATCAGAAATTATTAAATTACAGAAAAATTAAGAGTAATCCCTTATTTTTCTTTCAAAGGAAAAAGTATTTCAATAATTAATTGCTAGTAATGCATTATAAACAACACTGACTGTAACCAATTCCAGTTAGTTCATAATTCTTTAACTGACAGTCATTCAACTCAGAGCTTTAAAAGGAAGTTTCCGTCTCGTAATTCCAACTTTATAGTGCAATCATGTGTTCTCAATTTGTACCTATGATCATTTCATATCATTTGAACATGCAAAACACGCAATGCGATGGTGAGTGTGGCAACATACCATTTGAATTGTTTATCTTTGCGTCCTGCATAGTGCTTCACATACTTCAAAAGAAACTGAGTGGCCAGCTTTCAGTGTACACTGCGCAGTGTGGTCTGTGCAGTAGCCTACACCAGCTGTCCATTCCAAACATAGCCGACGACTTCTTTTTGGGTAGTAAAGAGTTAAAAGGTGCTCTAATGCGACACGCAGGTGCCTCTCAGCGTCTTAAATTTCAAAGACATTCATGAAGTTATCACTGTGATATATAAAATTTGCACACAAAAAAAGAGCGGTTAAGCTTTGTTTACAAGTATATGAAATGTTTAGTAATAGGGTCGAACCCGCAACCTATAATCTCCCAGCACTGATGAACGTCGCGCGCGCATCGACCTCTCCTCCACTCCACAAACCTCTTGAACGGATCGCACGTCCTCCGCTATAGCCGGAGTCCCCACTTACTTGTGCCCTGTTTTATGCACAGGGAAATGACTGCGTAGCTTTTCGACCCCTGGGACGTTTTCTTTTTCGAAAGGACTTCTTATCGTCTGGATATGTGGTGGATGCTGTTTCCCAGATGGATCTGGTTTTTGTTTGGACAGTTCTGCGTCTTGCGTTTGGACTTGCGCGCGAGAGCGATGCCAATGACCCTGTCCAAAGTGGTTTATTCTCACGCGGGGATGTGTCCGAACGAGATGAACCCGAACCTGTGGGTGGATGCCATGAGCACCTGCACGCGAGAGTGCGAGACCGACCAGGTGAACTTATGCCGCTCCATTCCAGCATGTCTCTGTTTTTTATCATGACTATAAATTAAAAATATTGTAGCCATTTTTTAAATATAAGTACTAAAATATAGCTTTGCAGTTTCTAGTTTTCGTACTATAATTTGACATTAGACTGTCTATTGGTAATTTTAATGATTTAATTAATTACATTTAATTATTTTTTTAATTTAATGTTTAATTACATTTAATTATTAAATCATTTGTATTAAATTAATTTGTAATTTAGATTTGTAACAATACGATTTTTAACAACAATATTTTGGAAGAAACTATGGTTAGCATGGTGCATTTGAACACATTCATCATGGTAACCATGGTTTTACGCCCAAGTACCATAGTTGCTATAGTTTTTGTCAGTATAGTAAAACTGTGGTGTGTTGTGTTTGTCAGTATAGTAAAAAGTGGCATGATTAGCCACTACTTCATCAAATAAGAAACATAACAAAAAGACAGAATGATATTCTAAATATATAGTTTTTATGATAATAATTTGATCAAATTAAATATAAATATATATCTTTTTACAATTAATTTTTGATTTTACTGTAGTAACAAATGGGTGTTTGGCTGTAACCATGGTTATCATTGTAATTTTTTGTAAGGGTATATTTGCAGCATACCCTTTGCAGCAAAAATAAAATAATCATGCATCCACTGTCTGCACGATAAAATGTTCACATATTAAAATAATATCATGTTAACATTATAAAATAGCATGTTTTTCCTGAGAACTAAAAATTTGTCTATTTATTAATCCAGATGTCATTAAATGTAGCAAATTGACCCATTTGAGTTGCTATAAGACCAGAAAAGGTCTAATTCGATACGTTTAGTAATTAAGACAGAAATTAAGACAAAATTAGTTCTCCTCGTTTGAATTCAGTGAAAAACTTTAGCCTTTAGCCTATGAAAAAAAAACATTGAAAAAAAAAATTGACTTCTAACAGTCCTACAGTTTCAGACAAGCTAATAACTTCCACAAACTTTGGGCACACTACTAATGACATATCTTTTTTGTTCCTCTAGGACTGTGAGCCGTTCGAGAAATGCTGTTCAAATGTTTGCGGACACAAGAGCTGTGTGGCTGCCCGCTACATGGATGTTAAGGGCAGGAAAGGTCCAGTAGGGATGCCCAAAGGGGTCACCTGTGACAAATTCATGTGCACCCAACAGGGTTCAGAGTGTGAAATCTGGGACGGACAACCGGTGTGCAAATGCCGGGACCGTTGCGGACGGGAACCCCATTTCACATGCGCCTCGGATGGCATGACCTACTACAACAAGTGCTACATGGATGCTGAGGCCTGTACCAGGGGCGTCACCCTCACAGAAGTCACCTGCAGGTACCACTTTAGCTTGTCCAACACCAGCCCTCTTCCAGCGGAGACCACTGCCTGGCCCACCACTGCCCATCTTGAGACCACACCCATGGACATTCAACGTCCCATCATGGTCAGCAATCCAGCACACCACTTTGTGTTTGTGGGCGAAACGGCTAGCTTCCTCTGCGAGGTCATGGGAAAACCGAAGCCGACGATTACGTGGGAAAAGCAGATTGAAGGTAAAGAGAACACTGTAATGCAACCCAACCATGTGCAAGGAAACATAGTAGTTACTAATATCGCCCAGCTGGTCATATACAATGCCCAGGTCCAGGATGCCGGCATCTACACCTGCACTGCCACAAACCAGGGTGGATCTGTGCAAGCCCATTTCCCACTCTCTGTGGTCCCCAGGGAGCAGATCAAACCAGAGCTGGTCATGAATTCCACACGGCTACCTGCTGAGGAGTGTCTGAAAACACCTGATATGGGCGACTGCGGAGAGGAGAGCATGAAGTGGTACTATGAAGCCAAGCGCAACAATTGCTTTACCTTCACTTACAGCCAGTGCAATAAAAACCAAAACCATTTTGATACCTACGAGTTGTGTATGCTGTCCTGTGGAGCAGAGCTTGCGGCACCTTGCTCCCTACCTAGTGTACAAGGTCCCTGCAAGGCTTACAAACCACGCTGGGCTTACAGCCACACGCTCAAGAAATGCCAGTCGTTTGTTTATGGAGGCTGCGGAGGCAACGAGAACAACTTCGAGAGCAAGGAAGCCTGTGAGGAGATGTGCCCCTTCCCCAAGACTCACAATTGCAAGCTGTGCAAACCCCGGCAGAAGATGGTCCCGAGCTTCTGCAAGAGCGACTTTGTGGTTTTGGGATGTATTTCGGAGTTGACCGAGGACCACGACTCTGGCCATGCGCTCATCACTGTGGAGGAGATCTTGAAGGATGAGAAGATGGGGCTGCGGTTCTTCGGGCAAGAACCTCTGGAGGTGACACTGCTCAACATGGACTGGAACTGTCCCTGTCCGAACATAACGAGAATCGATGGACAGATGATCATCATGGGGGACGTTCACAACGGCATGGCTGTGCTGCAACCCGACAGCTTCGTGGCCACTTCTAGTGTACGGCGTGTTCGCAAACTCCGTGAGGTTATCAACAAAAAGACTTGTGATGTTTTAAAGGAGTTCAGCAGTACAAAGTACTAGGGCGCTTAATGTTATCTGAATCTCTGGACATCCTAAACTGGGGGCGTCATATCCTACTCCTGAAGGGCCACTGTCCTGCAAAGTTAGCTTCTACACACCTGCCTAGAGTGAAACTCTGCTGGAAGGCGGCCTTCCAGGAGCATGATTGGACACCCCTGTCCTAAACCAACGTGCCTGCCTCTCACCTGCTTTTCTACATGAAGCAGACTCTCTCACAAACTTGACTTGTAGAATCTACAATCATATGTCGTGCTTCTGCCGCAGAATGGAGCTGCTTGAATTATCCATGGAGAGATTAAATGTGTTGTACACTGTGTGAATGACACATAGGCGTACATATATATTAGATGATTTCATGCGAAAGTATTACCTTATTTACATCTACATGTTGTAGTGTGAGTTCAGTTATTTTTGTTTGACTAAAAAGCCACAGATGTTGTATTAAACCAGACTCTTTCTGCCTGTCTCAGAATAAATGCCTTGCAGGCAGTCACTGAACTTGAATCTTCAGTGGAAACAGGTGGTTAAACGTTACTAACCTAAAACTTTATTTATATGTCATGAAGATTTCATTAAAGCTGAAGTGTGTCATTTTTCGAAGTCGGAATAAGCCCCATATTAACATGGAGAGGCAATTCTAAGTAAGCTGTTTTTAAATTGATTCCCCAGAAAAGTGTAAACAAAAGTGACCATTACTAGTTTGTTTGAGCAGCCTGGCACATTCAACCAATACTTTTTGTCCAACCAATGGGGGCGTGCTCAGTCAATTTTGCAATTTCATTTGGTGGCACAGAAATTACACACTTCAGCTTTAATTATGAAGCCATGTCATTCTTAAAAGTAAAGAAACATGACATGTTAAATACCCTTGCACCTTATTTTAATTCGTAGTTTTTTTGCGCTGTAATCGTTTGTTCCATCTATTTATGCTTTTACATTACTACCATAAATTGAAACAAAGGTAGTCCTATGTACGTGCTTCACAGAGTATGTTAAGTGTTTTCTGTCAAACCATACAATGGCAAAAGTATAATGAGATTATAACTATTATTTGAAAATGTATTTAACGTTTATGGAACTACACCAGAGGGGCGATTAAAGACATTTCCAATCAAATCCTGGATGGTTCTTGTTGCGAAACTTTCTGCAAGTTGCAGCTTCATGAGGCATTTTTGAATTAGCTTTGATAAGGGGGGACATACTTTATGAGCAACGATCCCCCCCATCCCGATGGATTCTATTGTCAGTCAATCCTGGCCTCGGTTCTGGAACAGGTCACATTCCAGCTGTTCTTTGGTGGGAAGTGTTGCGGCTAAGGGGGATGGGGGGCCAGTCTGATCCCTTGTGTTGTGTCTGGGTCTGGGACTCTCTCCTCGGCTGCAGACCTTTCATGTGAGAACCTCCGTCTCCCCCCAGCCGCCCGGCCCTCTCATCTCCCCAGCTCCAACTCCAGCCAAGCTGTGACCCTGCATGGGAGGGGAGCCAGCACACACACCACTCTCTGTTTTAAAAGCACGGCTTTGAACTTTTGACTGGAGCTGGATGGGAGGGAGAGGGATAACACATGCTTTTTCCCTAGGGTGGGCCTCCGATGGCTGCTACCTCAGACTGGCTGACAGGGCCTCATCCATGACCCCGTAAGAGGCTAATGAAAAGAATGAAAAGAGCAAGGGAGAGAATCGGAGATAGGATTGGCTGGGGGGTGGATGCTGGGAATGTGGAGGGAAGTTTCATTAAAAATGTTGACAAGTGTCAAGTGAAGCACCCAGGCTCAAGTTCAGTGGGCCAAAAAGAGAGTTCCTTTTTTTTTCGATCTTGTTAACCGCTAGTTATGAATGCTAGTGAGACTGGATGCTCATTGAGCGACACTGTAAGCACATGTTCAAGATGTGGGGGAACAAAATGTAAGTTTAAGAACTGGCCATTGAAAAGACCATATCGGTCACCTGCTAACCTTACTTCACATATGATTAAACCAAACTAAGGCCAACAACAGTACAAGAGTTGATGACATACATGCTCTCATGTTGTTTTATTTATTCCTTAGATATATTCTGCAATGCTAATCTACCCAAAAAGTGTTCCTGTAGCTTAACAGGAAGAGCAAAGTGCAAGCAAGATCATGGATTCAATTCCCTGAGAACACATGTATATCCTGAATGCTCTGTAAGTGACTTTGGGTGAAATTGTAAACGCAGGCTATGTTTATGTATTTAAGAAATTATGAACTGTTAGCAACCATTCAGTATGATTTGTCTAGTATATGAAAGACTCATAACTTCTCTAAAATCTAACACAGTAACCATAGTTTCAGACAAAATACCTTTGCTACTACAGGTATTGTTGCTATTATACAACCATAGGCTAAATGCTAATATCTCATTTAAACGGTTAAGAAGACTGGCAAAGCTGTTCTTTTGTTCCATTTATATTTTTGAGGTTTTTAATCTTGTATCTAATAGTTCGATTTAGTAAATTACCGCAGTTTTATTGTGGTAAAAGTAACTAATAACTATGGTGCTTTGGTGGAAAATATAGTTGCAATGGTAAATTTAGATTGTTTGGCAGAAGCACTGACATCTACTGGTCAGCATTGGAAGCGATTATATTTTTAGAAAATACACTACAGTTCAAAGGATGGGGTCAGTATCAATTTTTTTTTGTAAGAAATACTTTTATTCAGCAAGGATGCATTCAACTGATCAAAAGTGATAGTAAAGACTGAAAAAATGTCACGGTTTCCACAAAAGTTTTTAACATTGATGATAATACATGTTTCTTGAGCAGCAAATCAACATTTTATAATGATTTCTGAAGGATGATGTGACACTGAAGACTGGAGTAATGATGCTGGAAATTCAGCTTTGCAGCACATTAAATAATGCATCATATAACATCATATCAATTACATTTTAAATTATATTCAAACAGAAGTTATTTTAAATTGCAATATTATTTCACAATATTACAGTTTTTACTGTATTGTGATCAAATAAATGTACTCATAGTGAGCATAAGCGATTAAAATACATTAAAAAATCTTACTGACTCCAAATTTTGAATGGTACTGTATGTTTCCAACTTAAAAACAACAAACTGTTAGCATCTATGGTGGGTTATGGTCTTAATCATAATGTAATATCGGGTACAATTTCTATTGAAACAAACTGTACTTTTTTGGCATTAGGATGAGATTTGCAATGCCACCTAGGTGAAACATCTTGACCCCTGCAGTCTCGCCTTGGAGGGCCTCACGCACTTGACCATGTTCACGTACTTATGCATCAGATTTATCCTGCCTACTTATTTCTGTCACCAGAGAAGTCGCTCTCAGGCACTTTTCTTTGGTGTCCATTGATTTGCGTGCTCTGACAGGGGCATTCGTTTCTTCTCAAAGTAAATTATGCAAATGGAATGTCTCATTCTGTTTGCAGAAGTGGGCGTGCATATGGTCCATTCATAGGGGGATGAGATTCCCACAGCGATCAGGAGTCTAGTGACATCCCATATGGGTGGGAGCCCCCAGTAGTAGACAACTGATGTACAGCATCAGAAATCAAGACCAGTTGCTTCAGCTGAATTTATCTAACAATTACAGTACATTAACTTACTGTATATCATACTGTACATCATCTCATTCATTCATTCACTTATTTGATAAGTCTACTCGAAAGTTCTGTTAACTGGTTAGTATATACTTTATACTATTATTTTTAAGAAAATAGTATGCAAAACAGAATGTAAACATATTAAAGGAATAGTTCACCCAAAAATTAACATTTGCTAAAAGTTTTGGACTGTGTTCCCTTGTTAACAGTGTTTGATCTGTGCATGTTTCTCTCCTGATTCAGACAAGACTACTTTTCACTGGCGAAAGCAATATTATGGATAGAGGACTCATTTTAGCTGGAAGCAACGGTTTGAAGTTAAAAACTTCTGAATGATAAAATTTGACTCTCATTCTGACGGCACCCATTCACTGCAGAGGATCCATTGGTGAGCAAATGATGTAATGCTACATTTCTCCAAATCTGTTCTGATGAAGAAACAAACTCATCTACATCTTGGATGACCCGAGGAGGATGAGTATAATTGCTTTTTTGTTTTTGTTTTTTAACTTTGACTTAAAACGATCAAATTATAAATCAAGTTTTCAGTAGCTAATAGATTAGATCAGGTTTTCAGGGTCACTGAATCTTCCACTAGGTGGCGCAAGTGCACCAGTGCTAGTGTAATTTATATAAATGGCCATGTGTCTGTAGCATTATATCCAGTAGGATATTCTCATTCTTTGAGCTTATGATTGTATGTTACACTGTCATAGGCTTTCACATAAATTATGCAATGCATATTATCATATTGAGCTGACACTACATGCAGTCTTTATTTTTAATTAAAAAAAAAGAATGATTAAGTTGATGAATGAACAAATTAAAGTATGAATAAATGATTCACACTGCCATAATCAATGTCTTACGAGTTTTCAAACCAATCTCGTGGGTGAGTGAGCAGAATAATGGGAAATTACAATGCTGCAGTCTTTTTTCCAAAGGAATCCTCTGCTTCAGTGTTTAATTCATCAATAAGGAATAATTTACGTGCAAGCTTAATGGGTCAGTAGCTTCTTTTAGAAAGCTGGCTGAAGTGGATAGTGAGAAATCTAGAACATGATACAGCTAATCAGATTCTTGAAAATTACATTGAACCTCTTGCAGAATCATAGCTACATGCCTTATACATGTCTAATGTAATATCTATTTCAAACATGACTGTCATATGACTGTGAATATCAGCCCACCCCAGAACATTTCAAGATCATATTTCACATTCAAAAATAAGAAATTATGTTGTGCTTAAAAGAAAATGAAACAGATTTTTAGGACCATTCAAATTATTCTCATTGTGACATTTTTCTTTTCATGTCAATTAAGCATATTTCCCCCAGTTCCAATGGTTGTAATGCTAATACTTTTAAAATTCTCAATATTGTAATGCAAAAAAAATAGTACTTTAATTGTATTTATTTATTTTACATGGTTGGATCTGCATGTAATTGATGATGATTTAAATAAAAGCAAAATAATCACTAGATTATGAAAAAATATTTATTGCATAATACAGTAAATAGGGTATTCTCTCTACTGTATATATATATATATATATATATATATATAGGGTACAACAGGGCTAAAGGCCCACCTTAAGAAAAAATGTGCCTAAAATGTATAATTGCAGAAAAAAATATAAATATTGGACATTAATGGAGCAACAGATTTTGTGTGAAAATACATAATTTAAGTTGTTTATTTTGTTTAAAAATCTTATAAATGTATGAGGTGGCAAGAGGGGCCTTTTACCCCACACACGGGGTAAAAGGCTCACCAACATGGGGTAAAAGGCACACGGTATTGATACAAATACTTCAGCTAAAATAATGCTTTTTTAATAATGTCTATGTTAGTACTTGTTCAAAACAATCACTTTAGCAAAGTTTGTACTATTTCTGCTTATTTTGAAAAATAAAAGAATTATTTTTTGTTCAATAAATATACTGTCATTAAAATATGTTAATATAAAAAATATATTTTAAAATACAGAAACAAA
>NW_015554150.1:107889-108836 GCF_001515605.1 Sinocyclocheilus anshuiensis
ATGTTTTTTTAAATAATGTCTAAGTTAATACTTGTTCAAAACAATCACTTTAGCAAAGTTTGTACTATTTCTGCTTATTTTGAAAAATAAAAGAATTATTTTTTGTTCAATAAATATACTGTCATTAAAATATGTTAATATACTGTACAATATATATTTTAAAATACAGAAACAAAATTATTTTAATAAGTAAAGATTCTGAAAGTATTGAAGGAGATCCAATAATAATTGAATATATATTACAGTAGTAACAACAATTTATATTTTATTATATGATATGATTAATATCATGTTTTTAAATATGATGGTTTCATTCTAAACAAGGTGATTATCTCTAATATGGACACCCAACATAATATATGATATTTACCATCTGAATCTAACCATGTCGTCAACAAATGGAAAAGTCAGCCATCTATTAATTATCACGTTAATTACTGTGCGCCTTTAGCCCCAACAGCAGGGGCGCTTTTTACTAGGGATGCACCGAATGTACTGTAATTGTTGCATTCGGCAACCGAAATTAAGCGAAAAGGCCGAATAATATGTACCGAACAATGACTAACGCGATCAAATAGAGGCACGCACTAATGCAGCAAACATGTCGGCCGTGTGAACGTATTTAAAACTATCAGAGAAAGACGCAGAAATCATTACATGCACGAAGCACCGACAGCGAGAGACTGAAACGATTAGTAAATCAACTGCAGAATGTTATATTTTCTAATGCACGAACGAAGGGTTCAAAGTTCAAAGCGCGAGGAAAATCTGCGCTGAACTTGTTACTCGTCAGTTGCTCAGTAACATTTTTTCACAAGGCATGTGACAATGTGATACGTGCAACAAACATCTTCCCTAATTCGTAATGAGAATCGTTTATAAATCTGCATGCTGTTGTCAACAAAAAGAAGCACTGAGATCTTCCTGCGGGTTTCTGCCAAAATAAA
>NW_015554150.1:109117-117065 GCF_001515605.1 Sinocyclocheilus anshuiensis
TAGAGAGAGAGAGATAGAGAGAGAGAGAGAGAGAGAGAGAGAGAGAGAGAACAATATGTTAACTGTCCAGTACTCTAAAAAGTCTATTAAGTAGGCTAATAATCATCCATACCTGTCAACATTTGGGTCCCAAAATACAAAAATGATAATAATAATATTTATAGAAATAATATTATTATTTCTATTATATTATATTAATTTATTATATTAATTTAAACAATTATTATAAAACAATTATTTAAACTGCGTGTAGGCTATATCAAACTGCGTGTTTTCAGTGTAAAAATAAGGGTCGTTTTTGGCTTTGGACTAAAACAAAAAGCAGAACGGCTTATTGAAAAATGCAAATGTATTCTTTCTTCATTCTTTCGCTTTTCGCCAGGAATATAGCCATTTCCCCGGTAACCGCAGTAAACAAAGCAGCGCAGCACCTGATTTTGCAGCTTGCAGCACTCATATTTAATCAATTAATCTATAGCCATTTGAAGTGTAAGCTATATCTCAATTTGCATGCATATTTGTTTTTTCCACCGGAACACCACCTGAGTCTTCTCCTCCCGTCCCATTTCTACTAGAGATCCTTTCCTTCCCGCGGTAGTCATCACTGTTGTAGGTTGCCAAGTTGAGGGGACAAATGGGTTGAAATTTGTATGTCGATTGTGTGAGAAGGATGCATTTCATACAAGATCTGGCTACTGAGCAACCTTGGAATTTGTTGACGTAATTATTCATATAATGAGGTTTGCTTGCAGCGATCATATTTAATCAATTTGCATGTATATTTGTTTTTTTTTCACCGGAGCACCACCTGTCTTCTCCTCCCGTCCCATTTCTACCAGTGAGTGATCCTTTCCTTCCTGCGGTAGTCATCACTGTTGTAGGTTGCCAGGTTGAGGTGACAAATGGGTTGAAATTTGTATGTGTCGATTGTGTGAGAAGGATGCGTTTCATATAAGATCTGGCAACTGGGAAACCTTGGAATTTGTTGACTGTGATTGTTCATATAATGAGGTTTGGGCCATACACATTACGGAGGTTTTACCTGAGGCGAATGTAGGAAACATAAAATACGCACAGTGGGATTTTTTTATAGAAAGATTAAAAATACGGGAGGAATACGGGAAAATATTTAAACGGGATGATAGCGGGATAGAATGGTAAAAAACGGGAGGGTTGACAGGTATGTAATCATCATCTTTAAATAATAATAATAATAATAATAATAATAATAATAATAAGTGATGCGAATTTTCTGGTAAATGTGTAAGCCCCAACAGCAGGGGCGCTTTTTACCCCAAATACCATACTTTTACATATTCTTTCGTTATTTAAAATCTGTTGCTTTAATTATCTTAAACAAAACTGAAAATCACAAAGAAGACTTTTTTCTCAAAATATATGCATTAATTTTAGCGATTCTCATTTGCTACTTAAATCTACAATATTTTAAAAAACATCAAATATTAGATCAAGTAAGCACAGAACTTTGCGCTGCTGCCCGCAATCGCGTCAAAGATCAGACAATATACACATGCATCTTGAAAAGCTGATGTTCTGGAAAGTGCTAAACCATGTTTTTGTGCCATCTAGTGGTTTAAATGAAAATAATATCAAAGGCGCCTTTTACCCCGGGGCGCCTTTAGGAAATTTGTATGTGTCGATTGTGTGAGAAGGATGCGTTTCATATAAGATCTGGCAACTGGGAAACCTTGGAATTTGTTGACTGTGATTGTTCATATAATGAGGTTTGGGCCATACACATTACGGAGGTTTTACCTGAGGCGAATGTAGGAAACATAAAATACGCACAGTGGGATTTTTTTATAGAAAGATTAAAAATACGGGAGGAATACGGGAAAATATTTAAACGGGATGATAGCGGGATAGAATGGTAAAAAACGGGAGGGTTGACAGGTATGTAATCATCATCTTTAAATAATAATAATAATAATAATAATAATAATAATAATAAGTGATGCGAATTTTCTGGTAAATGTGTAAATGTGCTTAAGTATTTTTATATATACATGAACAAATCTTTGAACATCTTTCTAAAATGAAAAATCTTCTTTTTTAATTGTTTTTCATTGTCATATGTCATAAAAAACAAGTCTTTTTCATTTTGTTTAGCTTCTTCATCGTGTTTGTTTTGTATGTTATAAGCCAATATTCTATGACTTGTTTTCCATAAGATACTGATATCTCTCTTTCTCTTGTTGTAATGCTAAACAAATAGCACAGGTGGCCAGCAAACTCCTCTTTGTAAATGGATGATCTTCTCAGTTAGGCCTGCTCTATAATTACTTTTAGCCAGTAGCAAGTGGGAAGAAATAGACGCGTACACTGTAATAACCACAGTGAGGGAGTAATCTAGCACATAATCAACTGCATAAATCAGCTACCTCATTGATTCGGATGGCAGAATATGTGTCTGCCGCTCAGCCTGGCATTGTTGGGTCGAAATGAAGCCCATCTTTACCATTTAACACATAACTCTGACTTTCCACCGACCCCATCGCTATCATAAATAACGTGCCTCTCCGCGCACACATCCAATATTATTTGCATTTGTCACAGAATGACACGGAGTCCATTCCCCTAAAAGTCATGGTTGGCTGTGCAAAATGAACTGACTGTCAGGTCTCACGGAGAGACGTTATTTATTGTGCGTGTATAGGTGTGTTTTCCTTCCAGAATAAATCTCCAGGGAACAAAAGCAAGGTCTCCCTTTGGGTATGGAGCCGAAAAAGCTGTGATCAACGTTCTCTAAAGGAAATTCCATCATAATGACTATTTTCAGTTGTCTCTCTGCATGTTTAGGTGCAATCAGTAGTGCCATAACGGGGGTAAGGTTAGGACGGTTCCAAGGGCCCAAGGGAGAGGGGGCCCGAGTCAATTTTCTGTTCAGGGGGCCCAGAAACCATAGCGACGCCCCTGGGTGCAATGCACCTACTGTAAGAGAGACCTTCACACCAGTCACCCACACAAGCATATTTATGATTGATATTGCTACTAGCTGGTGACTAATAGGCGTTTTGCATGTTAATTTATTGCAGTGGAGCCATTCATGTTGGCACAGAATCGTTATTTTATCTTCATTTCTTCAGGGCCATTAATTCCAAAAGGACAATAACTATAACTATAAAGTTCCCAGAATAAAACTGTTATACTTCTATGAGAATAGTGAAGTCCATACCACAGATATAATGACACAGAGAAATGATATTGTTGGAATTACGTTCAGAATGATTTTTTTTCCAGCCGATGAATGATAAAACATTGATAGCCAATCAGAATCCACCAGAGCTCATACTGCAGCACGTGCTAATAGTGAAAAGAACGTTGCTGTCCGTTGGTGTGGAGGCTAAAGGCCCGTTCACACCAAGCATGATAACAATAAAGATATAGTTCTAAAAATCGTTCTCAACATAAAAAAATAGCATAGTTCACACCACAACTACAACGATAACGATACAGAGGAACGATATCGTTGTGATCACTTTCAAAACTATTTTTTTTCCAGCTGATGAACGATAAAACACTGACAGCCAATCAGAATCCATCCTGCTGTAACGAGCTCAAGAATTTAAAGCAGCAGACGCATGAGCGCTTAGAATAAACAGACGATATCATTCGCTGGTGTGGACGCTAATATCGTTATCCGTTATAGTTATCGTTCTTGGTGTGAACGGGGCTTAATATAGTTATTGTAGTTATGTTGACAGTTATCTATCTTAACGCTCGTCCACACCAAGAACGATAACTATATTAGTATCCGCACTAACACACAATAATGTCATCTGCCCCTTTAAATGCTTGAGCGCTTGAAAGCGGGCTGGATTCTGATTGGCTGTCAATGTTTTTATTGTTCATCAGCTGGAAAAAAAATTTGTTTTGAGAGTGATTCCAACTATCTTTCTTCTGTCTCATAGAAAAAGAATGATCAAACTTTAAAGTTATTGTTATGATCCTTGGTGTAAATGGGCCTTTATATTAACTGGACTGGCCCAGGCTCTTTTATCTTTGAGCTTATGACCCTAACCTGCTCCTGCAAACATTAGAAACCCTGATATTTCAAAAAAGAAGACAATACAGCAAATAAATGTGTTTTTGCTTTAGGCCCATACAATGACCTCACTTTTGTGAAACACTGCATTGTTTAATTTCATAAATAATAGTTTCCTACTTTATAGGAAATGCAGTTTAGTTAGCCAAGCTTTTTAATTTTTTATTATTTCACATTTGATGTGGTTTGGTCTTAATGAAGATAGCCAGGTTGTTTACATACTTGGAATTGATGGGATTATTTGAAAGTGCTTCTTCTGAATTTTCATTAGGAAGCTTAAAAGAGAATTCTACATAATTTTGCACCAAAAACCTTATTAATGGTCTTTTCTTATTGGTAGCTACAGCGAAGCAAGACTTCTTCGTGGAGTTTGAGGAAGGATCATTCTAAGGGTGTTCTGATCCACCAGATGCTGAACAAAAGGCAATTCTGTGGAGTTGTGGTAGCTCTACACCCCCATGTGAATTACTGCGCCTGTCCTCTGTCCTTTTGTATTCAAGCTGAGAACAGAAAGTCATAAATGTTGTGAATTTATAGCATCCAATTAAACAAGGAAAGGTGGGAAATGCTTTATAGACTGCCAAAAATGAAAAAGGCTCACTGCAACAGAATTTAAATGTTGATGAGAACATTTGCAAACAAGATGACACAAAAAAAAGAAAGAAAAAAAAACAGTGGGTTGCCAGTCTTAATATCTTATGCAATTTGCTTCCCAAGTAACTGTATGTTGTTTCAAAGATATTTAGATAGCTTTACTTGAAAAATAAGACAGAAATACCTTAAGGAAATTATCTTTTACAGTGTACTGAATGTACAAAATATTTTCCTCTAGCCTGAGCACTACAGTATAAACAAAACCCCAGCAAAAGATGAAGATGAAGGGAATGTCACATCAATGCATTTTCTTCGAGCGCTTTACAGAGATTTTGCATCCTTCTTATGTTGTTCAGGAAACAAACAGAGGTCCTTATCCAGCTCAGGCTGATTAAATCAAAGCAACAGTTCAGTTATATAATATGAAGAAAAATTC
This sequence comes from Sinocyclocheilus anshuiensis, assembly GCF_001515605.1. Taxonomy (NCBI): domain Eukaryota; kingdom Metazoa; phylum Chordata; class Actinopteri; order Cypriniformes; family Cyprinidae; genus Sinocyclocheilus; species Sinocyclocheilus anshuiensis. The sequence continues at coordinate 114,214 of NW_015554150.1, forward strand.
AAACAAAGATGTTTGCAGTTAAATCTGTTGTCTTAATTCCTCAAATGCTGAATTAATCGGTTTCTCTGATTGTGTCCTGCCAACGAAGCCATACTTAGCACAATGAGGAGCAGCTTGTTTTTAAAGACAAACTATAGTGCTGTGACATCCAGCTGATTTGTATTTTTTCCCTGTTCAGGAAACTGAGACATGTATTTACCATGGCACACACAGACATCTACAGAAAATACAGTTATCTCATTCAAACCATGTCTGCCCACTGGGGGAAAGAAGCAACAGCTAAATATTCATGCCGTTTCATTTTTTATATGTGGCAGCAGTGAGCATTAGATAAGATAAGAGTGTGTATGTATGAGCAAGAGAGCAAGGAGGAGAGAAAGACAGATTAAAAAAAAAAAGTTTTACGAAAAGAGAGCGAGAAAAACAATGATTATATTGCCATGGAATTTTTCAGTTATTTAAAAATAACAAATCTTTATCTATACAATTATTATTAAATGATTAATAATAATAATAATTATTATTATTATTATTTTATAAAATAAATATAAATATTATAAATAATAATTATTTTATTTAATTTTTAGTTTAGTTTATTTTAGTTTAGTTGGTTCAATAAAAAGCAGGAAATGCAGCCAGGAAGTCATGGGAACTCCAGGCCAACTGTTTTTAATAAAATGTAAGCTATAATAATAATAATAATAATAAAATATCATAAATTATAATTTAATACATATGCTCCACCATCCTATACAGAGGATAATCTGTTTGGAGAATGGATGGATGTGCGGATGAATGATATAATACATTACATAATAAATTAAAAGTGTGTGCACAATTGTTTATTGTTTTATTTATACAAATACTTTTTTTCATGACTATTAATGCAAAATAAATCAATTTAAACTTGTCTGCACTACTATTTATTGTATTATTTATCTGAATATGTTTTGCATGGATGGAGCTTTAAAGTGAGTTGCTTTAAAGATGGGAGGAAGCGGAAATTATGATAGTCTTTTCTTCCCTATTTTGACATATATCTAAGTGCAACAGCTTCTTGAATGAGAAAAAGAAAAATGTAGCGTGGGACTTCATTTTGTCCATTGGGAAATGATTGAATCATTGCCTGAGGAGAAAGGTTAGTGTCCTGCATTTGCGCCAGAGAAGAGATGTCAAGTGGGAGGGGAAATCATACTGAATAAAGATTACAAGGACACATAAATTAAAAAAATAAAATAATGATGTGCATGGATGAATAATTTATAATAAACACTACAATATTCCATAAAAACAAGAAATGTCCATTTTGATTTCATGGTGACTTTAAGTCACACCAAAGTGGCTTACTGGCGTCATAGTGTTTTAAATACCCACAAGTGCTGATGTATGCGGGTATACGTGCGGTGGCTGGGTGCCAGTGCCAGGACGGGTGAGTAGGAGTCCTTGCTGTGTTGTCAGCACAGAGAAATGCATGGAACGTGTGTACAGAGTGTTCCCTGGCAGCACCCGCACATTCTGAGCTGTGCGGGACGAGGCAGCTGGGACTATTATTAGGCCTTAAGTAAATCTGATGCTGCCCTGGCCATGTTTGGTACCACAGGACTGGCGACGGTAGACAGGGTGCTGGGTTTCTCCTTCCACCACGGAGATGAGGACACACATGGGGCTGGATGTTTATGATATAATATGTAAACTGCCAAACACATATTTTAAATGTTTTGCATTGATTTGTTTAGGTTATTAGCTTTGCAAATAGTATATACTTGTCAAGACCTCACTCAGTCCAATCGCTGATCCCTTGTCACAGACAAAAATGGATAAACATGTGGGACTACAGAGAGCTGCAGTGATGACATACAGTATTTTTGTAAGCCAACCCGGAAGTTCGCATCACCCTGGTTTCCTTAAAGGGGTCATATGATGCTGCTAAAAATAACATAATTTTTTGTATTTGGTGTAATGAAATGTGTTTATGCGGTTTAAGGTTCAGAAAACACATTATTTTCCACATACTGTACATTATTGTTTCTCCTCTATGCCCCGCCTTTCTGAAACGCGTCGATTTTGACAAAGCTCATCGGTCTGAAAAGTGAGGTGTGCTCTGATTGGCCAGCTATCCAGTGCGTTGTGATTGGCCGAATACCTCAAGCGTGTGACGGAAATGTTACGCCCCTTACCATATTGTGATGCCCTGTCCGGCCGGAGCGTAACATAAAACCATGTCTGCATTTGTGATCGGAGAAATTACAAACAACAAGTGCTACTCTACACTGCCCACAAAACTCGTCAGTGGCACATTCTTTAAATATAAAAAAACGTACTTACAGTCTGTGAGTCAGAACAGCCGGCATTTGTAGTCTACTCTACCAGGATCAGGAAACAGTCCTCCATAAAATGCGCTGCACACATCTGAATATTTGGGTTAAACTGTTCTGGAACAGTGTTGTAAATACAACTTAACCACTGATTTCTAGTTGTGTCCTCTTTTGGAAGGCCAAACAAAGTAGTTTCGCTTTCACATCGAAAAAGCATCACACACCGCGGCCTTGAGTGAGCAGAGGCCGGAGGCCTAGAGTGAGCCGCGGCCTAGAGTATGCGGAGGCCGGCTTGAGTGAGCAGAGGCGGGCGGGCTTGAGAACGGCGTGGCCGGCTGATTCGACGAAGGAGCGTCCGGCGGTCTTGCGGCAACCACATGTGACGAACCCGGGCTGGACTCCGTTTCGTCTACGGTGAAAGCCGATCCGGCGATCGACAGCGCGAAGTTGATGTATTTCCTCAGCGACCAGCACTGATCAGCTCCAGGCATGACGAAGCAGATATCATCCTCTTTTGGAAGGCCAAACAAAGTAGTT
>NW_015554150.1:117533-134417 GCF_001515605.1 Sinocyclocheilus anshuiensis
GCCGATCCGGTGATCCACAGCGTGAAGTTGATGTATTTCCTCAGCGACCAGCACGGATCAGCTCCAGGCATGACGAAGTGGATATCGTCCTCTTTTGGAAGGCCAACCAAAGTAGTTTCGCTTTCACAACGAAACACACAGCGCCTTCACGACATGGCGGCGGCGGCGGCAACAACAATACTACAGCGAGAATAAAAGTTACGCCTTTTTTCTTTGCATGAACATTTGGGCGGCATTATGCAAATCTTCCCACATCGTGACGTAGACATGTGGGGACGTGTTAGAATGAGCTGTCTTAGGTAGGCGTGGTTGACTCTTAACTTTTATAAAGAATATCTCTTTGGATTTGAGACTTTAGTCTTTGCAACTTTACAGATCTTCTTTATGCACCAAGAGCTTGTAACACTCCAAAGAGAAAGGAAAAATTGAAATCGCATCATATGACCCCTTTAAAAACCTACTGGGTCTTCGATTACTACAGAAAATACACTCTGTGACCAACATAAGTTTAGGATTCTTGCATGCTTGGTTCATCATGATAATCTTCACAACTTTTAGGAATTCTGAAGCCTAAATACAATCGCCAAAAGTCAAAACCTAAACATAGCCTATAAACGAACTATTCCACAGTTGCTGAGCTTCACCATCACTAAGCTTACGAAAACTATTTCAGTCTTTATTTAAAAAAACGTGTTAAAATAGTTTGCAAGAGTGCGATCATAAACACAATGAGGCTGTGAAAGCTACTAGTGAGTAGATGAGTTTTCCTGTTCGGCGTGATGACTTTTAATGTCCCAACAACCTCAGTCGTTTTCCAAGCTTGATTACAACAGGCTATTACTGATGTATTTTATGTTGTAACATAAAATGTGAAACCTTATTTCAGGCATTTAACCAAAAAAAAAAAAACATTGATTTCAGGATGATGGAACCAGAAGAACTAAAATGCTAACTTGTTTCCCAGACATTTTCATCTTAATATGCAACCAAAGGAGTTGAAATATCAAAATTGTACAGTTCATCAGTCACCCCTTTTGGGTCACCAATACCAATTTTTGACGGCAAAATGGTTTGCACCTGCAATGTTTTGGTTATCAACCCAGATCTTTCATCATTAGGCCAACATAACCTACTTCTCTGAGTCACTACGGTGGCTCAATAATAAATCACAAGTGATTTTACTTCCGCTCACTTCCAACAGAAATTATTTTAAAGGATTCCCATTTTATTTCATTTTCACCCCGTACAACACCTGGATGAATTATTTAATGCAATCTTTCTCTGCTTCAAAACCAGCTCAGAAATACACAAGCCAAACATCTAAACCGAACCTCATTATTCCTCCAGCACACAGATCTTACAATATGCATTATTAAATCAAACAAAACTAATAAAATAAAGCACAATCTACATTCAAACACCAAATTAGCCTTATGGTATCGTTAAAAGATGCTGTAATCATATTTTTTTCTCCTAAAAATGTTTTACTCCAAATGTACTTCTGACAAATATGAATAAAATGTACATGCTCGCATGAAATCCAGTTATATCAATGGCCTAAAACAAGCTGTTTTATGCTACACAACACACTTTCATGGTGGCCGCCATGTTGACATCACAATACTAGAATTATGAGTTAATAAACACCAAATTTCAGACAAATTTACCTCAAACTGCATAATTTTCCAGATAGAATCAACTTGTAAGCAACTGATTACTTGTGGAACCATCTCATGAACACTATGGGTGCTCCAGAGCTGATGGAGGCAGCAGAGAGGTAAATGCTCCCATTCAATAAGACAACCCAGATAGCACACTTAAGATGTCTGTAAAAGAACGTTTCATCTGAAAAGCATCTGCTGTGTACAAACATCTGATAGACATCTTTCAGGCATCAGTTTTACATACATTTTAAATAATAAATATCGTAAAGACATCTTCTAAACGTCTATTTCACATCTGATAGGAAACGTCCTATAGACGTATTGCAGATGAGTAAACACTCTAAAAAATACGTGTTGCAGATTGCAGATGTCAAATGGACATCTCCGTGATGTACGTGTGCTATCAGGGTAACTCCTCATAGGATAGTAAATCTATGCACACTTCAGAATCTCACTGGAAATAGGTCATCTGGGAACTTTTGCTTACTGTTTTATGAATGCTATGAATTCTATATATATGGTGTGTGTGTGTGTGTGCGCGCGTTTTTGTGACAAATTAGGACATGTATATATGGGTGTGTGTGTGTGTGCGTGCGTGCGTGCGTGCGTGTGTGTGTGTGTAAAAAGTTAAATTTCAGCTTGTTGTCATGGCAGCGTTTCTTATTTTAATTTAGTCTAACTCCATGTATGCCATTGATAACAAAACACGATGTAATACATTGATGTGATACTTACATACTGTGACAAAAACACACAAACTTAATAAACTTTAAAATGAAAACAGAAAATATAACAATAAAAGCTGAAAATTCTCATAAAACCGTAATAGTATCTCTACCATACTCAAAATTGAAACTGGTAAACTATAAAGATTTTTTTTAATCCGTGCACACACCTTGACTTCGTAAATCTTCACGCCATCAATTTGCCAAAGTAGGCTACGGTACACAGTAGGCTATGTGAGCAGCACACAGGCAGCCCTCGAAACGCAGCTCAAAAATAGCATCACATTTATTTGAAGTGTTCGTCTTAGACTCCGCCAGAGCCATTAAAGACTATCAGACTCCAATTACAGGGCAAGTTTCCATAACCAGCAGTACACAAGAATACGGGACAAATCCAGCCAGCCGAAGCTTTCCTCCTCCAAATTGCGTCACCATGACAACTGGCGAGCAGCGTGTGCGAACGTCAGCATTTGGCTTCATTACTTCTGATCTCTCCAATCAGTGTAAACTCGGGTTGGTTCGGGTTAGCACTTAGCAAGCGGTATCCTGAGCGAAAGCTCATTAGTAGGGATGGGCGCAGTGCTGCCAACTGATTTTCAGGGGAAGTTGCTAAAGGAATGTTGATTTGTTGCTAAAAGTTGCTAAATGACGTTGTGATGACATTGCGTGATGACGTTATTACGTAATCACGATGCAAAATTGTGTCAAATCTCAGCAAAAACATATATATATGTTATATATGTTAATTTAGATTTGTTCGTAAAAATATAAATGCATAATATAATATTAAAATATAAATGACTTTTTAAATCCATTGAATTATCGAAAACTTACACATTTTTGAACGATTACAATTTAAGTAATTATACTTTAAAGCAGTTTATTAGTAGTTAGTTAGTATGCTGCACTCTAAGAAAAGTAAAAAATAATGCACAATCTACTGTGTTAATATGAAGGAATTTTCTGGATTGATTTTTCCACAGGTTTTTGTACCTGCATTTTTAATTACGCATTGTATTTTGTGTTTTCGGGTTACAACGGATAACGGATAATGTCCTGGAAAATTACTAGCACCTTTTCCATTTTTCTGCATATTTTTCTTACAGTGTACTGTAAGAAACAGTGTAACTCATCAACAATCGCAGGTACAAGCTACTAACAAAGTGTCTCATAAATGAAAAATAACAGTATTCAATTATTATTATTATTACTATTAAACAATTGCAAATAGCAGCTAACTTAATTCCTGTTACGTGTGTACTGCTAGGCATCTTTGGTTTCCTCTTTTTGTGTAATTTAAATGGTAAATTGTGCCTTTTTATCATTTGAGGCACTTATCAAAAGTTGCTAAAAGCTGCCAAATAAATTTTTTCATAAGGGACTGCCAGTGACAGGCTGTTGCATGCATAAAATGCAACCTTTTTATTCTGACAGTGTATGATTTCTATTAACATTACAGAATAGAACATGATCAATATTATCTTTCAACGTTAAATTTAAATAACTGTAATTGCACAAACTATGTCGGCTACAATTTCAGTTTGTTTATTGTGAAATAACTCTGTCCTTCTGTCCACTGATAAGCATTGTTCTGCCGTTCCCAAAAGCTTTAATGCTTTCTTATGACACTTTTGGGAAAAGCAGCCCTGTTTGAATGCACTGTCAGAAGTGAGTGAACGCTCTCTGTGATTGATTAGTTCTGTCTTGCAACATTTGCGTGTGTTCAGATGAGCAGAAAAATAGTTCTATCCTACACAATTACTCGCTAACAAAGGTTATTCGTCCAATGCAATGCATAGTACGCATTATTATAATTTTTTTGTTAAATTAAAAAAGTCACTGGTAAATAAAACACACCTTAGAATCGATACTTTCGATACTCGCGTCAGTATCGATATATGGACACTTTGGATCCCTACTCATTAGTTGAGAGTTATGGCAGAGAGCAGCTGTTAGGTGAACCCTGCTGCGTTATTAATACTAGGAAGCAGTGACACACACCCACGTAAAACATGGTGCTGGAGCCGCGCATCATGTGGTTTTTCTTTGCCGTTCACTATGATATATCATATTTATTGGTTGCTGTAATATGGCTGGTAACCGCAAAGGCTGCTGGTTCATTGTGCCCTTGAGTAAGACACTCGACCTCAGTTTGCTGCAGGGTGACTGGCCCTTATACTTCATTACCATACTTAAATGTTATTTTTAGATTTTGTATACTCTAATCAAGTATTATTGAACTACTTGTAGTTCACTCATTACACTTTTATTATAGAAAAAGTTTTATGATTTACTCATCTTCATGTCGCTTCAAATTTGTATGACATTTTTTTTCTGCGGAACATTAAAAGGGGGGTCTAATGCTAGTTCATGCATTCTGACTTATGTACACTGTTAAAGAGTTGGATTCATGACTCATTTAAACATGGTCAAAGTTTCAAAAAACGAGTTGGACGTATGACGGAGTATTTCTGTGCCAAATAAACTCCTTCCAGGTTCGTATAAGTTTCTGAAAGTTTTTTTCGAGCATGGCTGTTCATGACGTCATGAAGGGCGGAATTCCTTGTATGGGCACTTCTCCCGGAAGAGTGCGCGCACACAGCAACCAGAGCAAGAACAAGAGCAGCCCATCAAAGTGGTTCATTAGTGTTACGGAAGTCGTCGGCAGCGCAGCACAGGACTTGCTCGAGAAGAATGTCTCCAAAGAAGGCAAGGCAAGTTTATTTATATAGCACATTTCGTACACAATGGTAATTCAAAGTGCTTTACATAAAAGAAAGTAAAATAATAATCACAAAAATAAAACAAGGAATTTAAAAACTTTGAAAATGATTTAAAAATTGATTTAAAATGAATTTAAGACAGTTAAACATAGAAAATGATTATACATAAAATACAGTGCAATCATTTCGGGTTGCATAAAATACAGTGCAATACATAAAATACAGTGCAATCAGTTCGGACATCGCACAGTGCTCATTCAATAAATGCACAGCTAAACAGATGAGTTTTGAGTCTAGATTTAAATGTGACTAATGTTTTAGCACATCTGATCTCTTCTGGAAGCTGATTCCAACTTCGGGCGGCAAAATAGCTAAAAGCGGATTCCCCTTGTTTTGTGTGAACCCTTGGTATTTCTAACTGACTCGATCCTAATGATCTGAGTGGTCTGTTAGGTTTATATTCAGTGAACATATCTGCAATGTATTTAGGTCCTAGGCCATTGAGTGATGTAAAGAAGTGTGCTTTTGGATGCGAGGGAAAGATAACCTTGATCTGCTTCCCAAAGAATAAATCTGATAAAACTAAAGACTCTTCGGAGATATGAAGGATGCAGTACTACTCAAGATTAACATGAGATTGGCAGAAGCTGTGTGTGTTATGTCCCTTTAAAGAAGATATTTTTTCAGGTTGCTCTTTTCTCTTTTGCGTTTCAAAAACAGATGCAAAAGCACTATACAACTACTCCATACAACTTGTAAGCAGGGCCGGATTAATGCACGTGCCTACTGGGTACGTGCCAAGGGCACTAGACCAGAGAAATAAGGCTCCCCCTGATTTTGAATGTAATTTCAATTGAGAGGGGCCTTTAAATTGATACATGCCCAGGGCACTGCTAGTCTGCCCTGACATAATCCGGCCCTGCTTGTACTCTTATGTTCTGAAGCCATACGATAGCTTTGCGTGAGAAACAGACAGAAATTCAAAATAAAAGTCTTTTATTTTTAACAGCAAATGAAATGTAAAATGTAATCCGCCACATTGCTGGTGACAATTTCAGGATATTGGTGTCAGTTCGACATCTGGTGTGTCGAGGAGACTAATATTTAGTTAATTTGCTTCTTAAATAACAAGGGGAAAAAAAACTGTGCTTTACAAACTCATTTTATGCATCGACGTCATTTTTAATTTTACTATAACTTTATTATATTCACACATTTTAATGTGAGAATTTTACTTTACATATATATTTTGTAGAAAATAAATACAAGTATATATCTATATGACTGTAAGTTTATAAAAAAGTTTGCATAATCTGAGAAGAATAATATTTTTAATAACCTATTTTTGGAGAGTTATTAGATCCATAAATAGATTATTAGACAATAAAGTTTTTTGTTTTTTTTCATTTGTAATACTGTGCACAATAACAACAGGAATGTGTATTAGGAAACTAAACTGCGTTCATTCAGATGACCCTACTGATGACTTAATTTAGATTTTTGAAAATGCGAGGCCATGATCATGTTTTTGCTTTTGCCAATAGCACACATTAGTGTGGTGAATGCTTATCAAAAGGTCTCTCTCTGTCACTGTCTTTCAGATCCATTGAAATGCGATGCAGAGATAACCACACATTGCCTTGACAATGCCTGCTTGTTTGCTTTGAGTGTTGGGCAGTTTGCCTGCAGGACCTCTGATTCTGACCTCACCCTTCACACACACACACACACACACACACACACACACACATCGCAACAATGCCAATGGCCCGTATGCAAGTGGGCTGCCACAGAGGAAGGGGTGCCTTTGTCAACACATTTCCAGAACAGACCTCATTTTAATGGGTTTTGTGTAAGAGTGTACAGAACAAACCGTTATGGTCCATTTAGCATTGTGTGATTCATGTGTCCTCAAATGTCCTTTTCATCATGTTAAATTAATTAACTGAACTTGAAAAACAAAATTTGCATTTACAAAACTCTTTGCATATTGGCAGGCACAGGTCAAAAAAGACCATCTGCAAGTCTCTATGATGTTCTGGTTGTTAGAGATCTTTTCAATCAGTTTATTGTCTACCAGGCAAAAACGAAAAAAGAGGAAGAGTTTTACTATCAGGATGGTAATGATTAGAAGTAATACCTACAATGTCTATAAAACAACCTCATGATGTAAAACTAATGGCGAAGCACTATTCATTTGACATTTTGATTGTAGTTTATTGTGTTGAGATTTTGCATATGATTCATAGTCAATGTCTTTGTGAAAAGTGTTAAATAACAGAATCATAGAAATCCCATTCATAATACTGATCATAATCAATGCAAAATGGATATTATATCAGTACAAACAGCCTTCAATCACTCTCCCAATGAAACCATAAAACTAAAACCAGAGAGTGTGAAACAATAAATATTAGACCAGGAAGTGAGAAACATAAAAAAATAAATCCAGACAGTAAAAAAAAACAATAAAACCAGACAGTGTGAAAAAATACAAATAAAACCAGAGAGTGAGAAAAATAGACGGGTATTCCTTACAGACCATTACTCTCTCTGGTTCTATTTTCTGTTACACAGTGAGAACAGTTACTTGCCACAAATTAAAACCTGTTTATTAACCAGAAAAGAGGCCAATTAAACTATAGTCTATGTCCTCATTTCACATTTTATTTGGGACATTTTTCGCTTGAAAAATCAGGTGGATGTCAAATCTTGTTTCATTAACACCTAAGGAAAAAAAAAAAGAATGTTCGGGTGTGTGTGTTTGTGTGTGTGTGTGTGTGTGTATTCCTTTAAAAATATATACTCCTAATATAAATACAAAGACACACAGACACATACAGTACAGTGGAGATCAAAATGAGAGAACAACCTACAATTTCCTAAACTTCAAGGTCAGAAGGGCAGTTTTCATAAAGCATGTTTCATAAATTAATTATATTCTGAAGCACAGTATAAAAGAAACTTAGTGAGATATTTGAAAAATAACTCAAATTACAGAATACTTTCAGATGCCTCCAAGTTATTGGTGTTTATCTGGCACCTGGTGCTAATTTCTTTAATTATATGACAAACCCTATTTAACTGACAGCATTCCTCTAATTTTCACTGAGATTGCAAGATGGCGGGCTGCTCTAAGGTGAATTCTGAAGCACAGTATAAAAGAAACTTAGTGAGATATTTGAAAAATAACTCAAATTACAGAATACTTTCAGATGCCTCCAAGTTATTGGTGTTTATCTGGCACCTGGTGCTAATTTCTTTAATTATATGACAAACCCTATTTAACTGGCAGCATTACTCCAATTTTCACTAAGATTGTAAGATGGCGGGCCGCTCTATATGACTGAAACCCTGCGACAGGAGCTTGTCCAGATGAAGGCCAAAGGGATGACCCTTTCAGCCATTGCAAGAGAAGTTGGTCATTCCAAATCTGTGATTTCTCGAATATTGCAGCTTTACAATGACACTAATTCATTCAAGTTCCTCAAAAAGGCTGGTCGTCCACGTAAGACAAATGCACGAGAGGACAAGATAATGCTGAGACTCTCAAAGGGGAATCAGTTCAACACTGCAGCTGGAACTGCTTGCCAGTTTTCCATTAGCAGAAAGAATCAAAAGGCTAGACTCACCTTTGCTGAGAAGCATGTTGAGTGGAGAGAGGACAACTGGTCCAAAGTTCAAATGTTTTTTTTTAAACATTTAAATATATATTGTTGTTTATATTTATTTATGTGTGTGTGTGTGTGTGTGTGTGTGTGTATGTATATATATATATATATATATATATATATATATATATATATTCTATACCTATATATATTCCTTTAAACGTGTGTGTGTGTGTTGCTTTACAGATTTTATTATTCAAATTTTTCTGTTTTCACTTTAATTTTATTTCAGGTTTTAGTAATTTTGTTGTGTTTTGTGATTTAAAAAATATTTTTAAATGTTTATATTTTTGTGTTTATAGTTTTATGTTTATCGTTTTATTTATCATTACTATTTACTAATTATTTATTAGTTTAGTTTAGTATTTTAGCTTAATTTAAACTGCATGAGAATGAGAAATGTTACCTTGGCAAGTAACTGAAATACAATAAGTTTAAGATTTTTTATATTTTGTTTTCAGTTAATGTTTATTTTATTTCAAGTAATGATAATGTTTAATTAACTACAGTACAACAACCCTGATACATACAAACAGTATAATATAACATTGTGTGTTGTTCTGTAGAAAATCCCTGCTCAGTGTGTAGGGAGCACTGCGCAAGGACACTGTGAATTGGGATGCAGTTTAGATTGTGTACATTTTAGCCTTAGGACCAATTCAGTTGAGTACGAGAGAACCGAGATTTTGCACTGACGCTATTACAGCATGCTAAACGTCACACGACATCCAAAGCCCTTGAGACTTCTCAAACTGTGTTTGTGAGTTTGCTGCCATCATTCACCTTCACAGTATCTCTCTCTCTCTCTCTCTCTCTGTGTGTGTGTGTGTGAAAGAGAGAGAGCCTGTCTCCTCAGCACAAATGTATTCGTCCCACCCCTGGCTTTACTATAATCGTAGTGCCGAGCTAAGCAGAATGAAAGCACAGGAAACAGCGGCCTGGCCCACAGCGCTCCATTCAGGGGGAGAGAGGCTCAGTCCTGGCACTGAAAGCTCAGATTACACACAAAATAAAGGGAGGCCTGTATCAGCAAGGGCACCATCACATTATACTAAAGTCCTTGTCTGTTGTGTGTGAGGGAGAGGAGAGAAAGGAAACAAATGCCTGCATAGCTACTTTCAACTACGCAACAAACACATGCAGTGACGGGGAGCTACATTTGAGGGTGTCTATTTATGCTTTAGCAAACTAGCAGTAATATGAGGAGATCTGAACGAATACCAATAATAGAAGCCTGAAGGAATGACTGAACTGATGCTGCTTCCACGGTTGACATGTTGTCTTTGACTAAAACATGCAATCTGTGCTGACCTTTGACATCGCCAATGACCTACTCTGTATGGCTAATGCTAAAATGTCCTCACAGCTCTAATGTTCCCAAACTGTTTTTGGTGCCCAATGAGCACATGCATTAAGCATTGTCATTTAGCGGACGTGTTTATCCAAAGGGACCTGATGTGCACTAATTACAGCAGCCTGAGGTTAAGGTTACTCAAGGACACAATGCTGGGAGTTCATCTATCATCACTGTTCTGCTCAAAATAATTTTCAGATTGGCTGATAAGATAATGTAGATGGAAGGATGATATTCAAAGGGAAATTCATTATTTACTCTCTCATGTCTTTTCAAACCTGTTCTTTCTTCTGTGTAAAACAAAATGAAAAATCCTAAAGGAAATAAACTATTTCATACAATAAAAATTAATAAGGTTTGGGTCTATGAAACACCACAATGAGAATAATAATAATAATAATAATAATAATAATAATAAAAAAGGACCCCATATAAGTAGTATGCATGACTCATGTGGTACATTTCAAGTCATACAATAGCATCGAAAGAGTAATTATTGTTAAATAAAACTAAAATGATTAAAAAATCATTTTCAGTAATTGAAATAAAGCCAAAATAAAATAAATATAAATGGGTCAAAGACATTAAGATGTCCGCATCAAAAGAAATTTACAAAAGTGATATTATGTCCATAGAAAGCACATTAAATGTAAGTAAAGTGTCTACTTTTAAGGTTTCAAATAAGTTTTTCGAGAATAAAATGTCAAAATTTGGTTGAAATAATGTTACATTGTCATTCAGTGTAACACAATATTTATGTAAAAATTCAAACAACATGCTTATTCTGATGTGTACATATTAAAATATATAAAAGAATAAGGGAGCATATTAAATTTGATTGTGTTTTAAATGAGTAAAAAATTCTTACTGACAAATGGGCAAAACCTAGGATAGTGGCAAATTTAAAAAATGTAAAATTACAACTAATTAGTATTTGGGGTGAAAGTAATTAGTCTTTTAATATGTCATAAATAGAATTTTATTGTAAATATGCATGACAAGATTGTTACACTGAATGACATTTTAGTGGGTCTCTTCTGTAAATCAGGGGAAAATGTATGATATGTATTTTTTGCTCAGAAAAACAAAAACAAAATTGCAATTAAATTAAACAGAAAATTGTTTCATTTTTTTGGGGAAAAACAACAACAATTTAAAGCAGTATTACACTTGTTTTTATGGTTAAACCCTTTTTCGTCTTTGACCCAAATATAAGACAAAAAAAAATCATATTTCATGTAATTGTTGCCTTGGCAAATAACTGAAATAACTTTCAGTACTAAAATTACTAAAACTAAAAGTGAAAAAAAAAAAATTACTTAAAGCTTTTAATTAAAAAAATAAAAATAAAAATGACAAAAGCACAACAAAATTACTAAAACATAAACTCAAAATGAAAACTGAAGATATATATATATATATATATATATATATACAATTTATATTTATAAATATATAAATATAAAACTAAAAATATTAATAAAAACTATAAAAATACTAAAATATTTTATAAAGCTTACAAATATTATATATATATCTATCTCTTTTTTTTTTTTGCTTCACTCAATAATGATATAAAGTTAGGTTTTTCACAAGTAATTTGAATTTATGAATATGAAATTTGGCCAGAATTAAAATAAGATTGACCTGACATGTTATATCTGTAGGTCCCGTTATTGAATAGATGCAGATGTGGACACTGAGAGCAAGATTTTCACTGAATATAAACTTAAATTCAGTCTGTACCTCATACAAAGCTATAACAGAAGTTGAGAAAACTTTGAACATAGTTCACAAGTTGTGGACTATTCCTTTGGTGCTTTCTTGCCACTTTTATTTTGTTGAACAAATTATTTTTCATTTTTGACTGAACTATTCCTTTAATGTAATGTATTTTTTCTTTTGATTCCCGGAATGTGCTGGAATCTACAAAAACCAGTGGATTCTAAAAAAAGGGAATGGATTGAAAAACAAACTGACATTCTTTTATTTTCGAGCAGTGGGAACTCCATTCTGGATCATTCCGTTCAATTCATCCTTTTATGTAACAGATGGTAACCATCCCAAAGCAACAATAATATTGATTGATTTAACTGTTCCATCACAACAGCTTCTAGTTTTATCTCAACAGCAGCTATTCTCTAAAACTTGCATGCATTGCTTCAGACAAATACTGATGAACTTCCCTTCAAATCTCTCAAAGCCACTGAATAAAGCCAAATGTCCAACACAGGAATAGACTGTGAGAATATATGAGGCTATATACACACACACACACACGGCCAGGAGAGCAGGGTTTGTAGGAGGACACGGCTGTGATTTGCGGTTCACTGACGTGTCTTTGGCTTTAGCAGAGATAAGAGATGAGAGTCCAATCCATAGCTATTTATACTCACAGGCTGTATTTGACGGCTGACAGAGGTATGATTTGTGTGTTTCTATCTTAGGGAATGGACTGTCTAGTTGGGTCAAGGCCTTCCATTGCCCACGGAGTTGGACGTGGGCAATGGAAGTTATATCTGACCTTATTAAGAGAAGGGTCGTTTGTGGCTCTGGGCAAAGTAGCACTCAATGGTAGAGTATTGAGTACCAGGAATGAATCAACTGTACCCTTCCAAAATGGAGTTCCCAACACATATTCAAGAGGAGTTTGTTCATATAATCCGGCCAGTCACATCAACAGAGATGTGATTCCCTCTTTTCTCTCCATTGTTTTCCACATGACTCATATAAATCATGCAAACTCATGAATCACATGAACACGTGAATTACTGTTTGAACAATCCCTGAACCTTTGCTTTCTGAATTAATTATGTTTGGAGTATGAGCTGCCCATAAGAAAGGAGAAAAATGAAAATCTCTATCTTTGTCCTATACAAGAAGACAAGCAAAGGGAGATGTTTCCCCATACCAATCTAATCATTATTATTGTTATTGTTATTATTATTATTATTATGTTAATATTAATTAATAAATGTTGTAGTCTGAAACATTAGAAGAGACATATCAATAATAATAATAATAATAATAATAATAATAATAATGTGTCTATGTTTCTGATTCAAATAAATAAATATTTATAACCTGAAAAACTAAAAGAGACACATCAATATTAATAATAATAATAATAAAATTATTATTATTATTATTATTTACTTTTTGCCCCTTTTAAAAGTAGGTTCTATGGGCACTTTATATAAGAAATATAAATTAATAAAATACACCCCAGATAGTTATAAAAGGGATGCTATTTATAAAACTAAACACAAATTAAACGCTCTTTAAAAAACACATTTTAACTTTTTATTTTTAAGTCTGCAATTAAAAAGTTATACATGAGCAATATCACACGAGTAGCAGTGCGATATGGCTGTATATCAACACGGTTGTGATACGGCAGAGCGCCAATAGGTAATCACAGCGTGCCGATATACAGACATATTGCACGGCTACGATTGTGATATTGAGTTTATAAAACAGCTTGATGGCACAAGTGTGTAAATACATAAACAACAGTGGAGTGTCTTTAAAAACCCTCTTTTGTGTGGAACTACTTCCTTCTGCCACGGATTCAAGTTTGCCAGTTTAACAGCTGAGCTCAAGCCTCCGTTACTAATTCGAAAACGTCACTTTAGAACTAGTAACGAAGGAATGTTGAGTTGCTTCATTAAAAGTTTATTGTATAACTGTATTAAAAGCTCACTGTATTTTGTAGAGTATTATGAGAGAGAGATGGACTGAGCGAGTGTGATTACCTGTATCTGATACAGCATTCTTAAATGCTGTTTTAGAGATTTAAAATAACTTCCTTGTTTACAACCCTGTTTCAATCTCTTTCAATATAAAGGTCTTTACTGTGGACTCACTCATAAAAACTGTCTCTGTGTCTGTGTCTATTATTTATATAAAATATTATTTATTGAATAATAATATTTAATAAACAACAACAGCCATCATAAAAGATGCTAGGCAATTCAGTCAAAAGTACAAAGGCAGCGCTCTGATATACAGCATTAAAGTTACATAAAATATAACGTGATGTGATTTTGCTCTCAGCCAATACTATTTGCTCTGAAATAAATAATAGATTAATGAAACCAAAGACTGCCAGTTAGATTGACCCAAAACGAATTATATCTCATGTTTAACCTCTATAGAAACATCAGAGCCAGCAGCAAATTCCAGAAGATCTGGCTGAGGCGAGGCTGCTTTCAGCGGGTTCATGAGCGCTGAATGGCCACTGATGTTCTGGAGCTCACTTCTCCAAAAATGTCAAAGCAAATTTTCAAATAGATATTCTGTTTATTAACAAACATTATATTTGAAGTCTAAACAACTACATTCTTGCCTAAAAACTCTTAAAACTACATTCCGTAACACAAAAACTCTTATTTATACAATGATAGTGGATTTGGGCATCCGCCGTGACACTCGTTGTGAGAAATATTGCAAGCGTAGTGATAGAAACGGTGAAACGGTTGGAGTTCTGTTATCACTAGAATATCGCACTCCTGGAAAAGGCTCTCAGCCAATCAGATTCCAGGACCAGAAATAACTGTTGTATACATTTTAATATGAATGCAAATATTAACCATTAAATTATTTTAATATCAAATGATTTGATCTATGCTAGACAAATTCATTTAAATATACAAATTCAGATAGATATTTCCATTGATGATACTAAGATACTTGAAATTGATTACTCAGGAGCTATGGAAGAGCAACTTCTGAACAAAACAATTCTTCTCTTGGTGGTTTGTTACTGGTCTAAGTTGGGGTCTACCAACTCGATCCAGCTTCACCAAGATGGTCTAACAGGTCAAAACCACCAACCAGTCCACCAAGGTCCACAAACCAGTAGTCCAGACCATCAATCATCAGCTGTTGGACCAGCTTGGACCAACTAATGGCTTTAAATGACAGCTTAGGACCTGCTAGAAATCACAAAAACACCCATCTATCATCATAATGTGGTTTTAGCCATTTTTGGAGCACAGTTTTTTACAGTAAAAAAAATGCATCTTGGAAAAACAGTTTTATCTTGGTTTATTCTTATCTTTGGCCTACACACCCCTGCTTCAGCATGAGCCAGAGCTTTTCTCACTAATTATTCTCGAATTTTACATTGCATAACCTAATGGCTCAAAATAACGTTTCTCCCAGCTGTGCAGTGAACAGGTTCTACCAGCCTGCATAATTAAACCTACAGCAGCTCCCTGGAGGCCTACAGAGTGCTGTAGTTGTGAATGTAGGTTCAGTGTTGTGGTTTGGCCGTTCCTCTGTTCATCTCACTGAGACCAGCCTGTGTTTACACCCCCCACCCCCTGCTAAAACTGGCAGTCCGGAGTGCTGACATTGTCAGAAGCTGTGGACCACAGCCTGTAAATAACACCAGCTACTAATGAAAATTGCCTAATAAAAAATGCCTCCAACCAGACAAACTGTATCGGCAACAAAACCTCACAAACCATTACAAATTTAGGCATAGTTAAATGCAGTCAAACATTTATATGTACGTTTGAATACAGACCACATGTATCTCACACTTATACTTAAACTTGCATAAGCAAGTTGCATGCATAAGCAGTTTCATTCATAGGCATTTTCATCTACACAAACATGCACAGTTTTCACGACTATCTTGCCACACACTGACACACATAGAAATACAGAACATACATTGACACTTACACATTCTGTCATACACAGTAATTAGGCAAAGTGACACCCAACCTTTCTCTCCTCACTCTCTTTTTCTCACTAGGTCATCATTAGCAGAATTTCACAGAGGAAAACAAACTCTAGTGAGCTGACTACAATACCTTTTACTTTTTCAAGTCATTTGTGAAAACAATGTTTCCCTTAAAGAACAAAGCAAGAAAGTTAATTCTTGTTAGCTTGCAAATTTCTGCTTCATTGGTGGCACAAAACAGAACTGTTATCATTTTAAATTTATTTTGTAATGAATTTAAATTTTTGAAATGTATAAAAAAAAGATACTAACATCACTATTAGAATGTGAGTGTCACGGGCAGGGTGTACTAGAGATCAGACAGGACGACGAAGATGACGAATAAAAAGATATTTAATGACTTGACAACAGGAAATCCAGACAGGGTAGACATCAACATTCACAATAGCCGACAAACTAGCATACAAGAGACATGAACTGATATAGGGCAGATAACGAGGGCCAGACAGGTGAGCACAATGAGGTGATTAACTAATAATGAGAACAACAACCAAATAAGGACACAGAGGGAGAAACTACAATCAACAGCCCACAGGGGTGTGACAGATCGCCCCCCTCCCGAAAGGCGCCGCGGAGACAGAGGGAGGGACGGAGGGGGACTTAGGAGGAGGAAAAAAGGAGTGGATGTGGGACCGTGACAGGGGAAGGCAAAGGGCTGGCAGGCAGACATGACAGGTGGAGGCTCCGGCAGAGAACAGATATCCGGGAGGAGGCCGACAGACAGAGACCAGGGGGGTAACGAAGGAGGGAGGAGCCAGGGAGGAGACAGGAGGGACCCGGAGCAGGAGGAGCTCAGCAGGACCCAGGCCACAGCCATAACAGCTGCCCACGGTGGAGCCGACGGTGGGAGGAGCCATGGAGGAGGGATAGCTGCCGACTCCAGGGGGCCAAACAACGGCGGCGGAGCAGGTGGAGGAGGAGCTCGAGGCGGAGATGGAGAGCCAACAAGCCAGGGGGATGCCGAGGATCCGGGGGGCCAGGGTGGAGCCGAG
>NW_015554150.1:135199-156489 GCF_001515605.1 Sinocyclocheilus anshuiensis
CACTCTAACAAGGAACAATACTTACACAGCTTTCATTAATCTTAATGCTACAAATGGACTCTTATTTTAAAGTGTTACCATTTCATTTCAACAGTCATGCTTAAAGATGCACATCTTTAAATATATACACAAAGGCTATAGTATTAAAATTATATACATATGGATATTGTATGTATACTCACACTTTAACTGCTTCTAGTTTTAAACAGTTTATTTAATCACCAAGCGGACACAAGTTTACTTCAAGAATGAACAATTTGGCATGGATGAGTTTGAAGTTCGGCGTTTAAAAAAACGGAGCAAACGGAAAGAGAAAGCGCGACCTATATTATAGCTCTATAAATGAAGCACACAGACTTTATTAGAGCCACAGAAAGACACGCGCAGGGCGCGTCGTCCGGATAGCTGGTGATGTTAGCGACCAACAGGAACAGTTTGGTATGGTCCTCAAGAGTTTTGCCTTCCTGCTCCAGCAGGAGGAGGAGGAATTCGGGGCGAGTGAAGGGATCCATGGGGCAAACACAACGGAAAGAAAAACACTGAGGAAAAAACGGAAAACAAACGGAGGGGAAACATGCAATTTAAACTGTTTTTGAGGGTCGGTTATTCTGTCACGGGCAGGGTGTTCTAGAGATCAGGCAGGACGACGAATACAAAGCTATCTAATGACTTGACAACAGGAAATCCAGACAGGGTAGACATCAACATTCACAATAACCGACAAACTAGCATACAAGAGACAGGAACTGATATAGGGCAGATAACAAGGGGCAGACAGGTGAGCACAATGAGGTGATTAACTAATAATGAGAACAGGAACAACCAAATAAGGACACAGAGGGAGAAACTACAATCAACAGTCCACAGGGGTGTGACAGTGAGGTCCATGAGAAGTCATCCCAGAACCATCATAATTAACTGGCACCATTTCAGCCTAAACCATGAACTAATTCCGAATCAGGTGAAATAAAGACTATAACTGACCCCAGATCAGCCTGAATATTGACCCATAAGTTGCCTCAGATAAGCCCATATGTTGATTTTAACCATTATAATAATGACTTCAGATCAAGCTGAAAAAATGATGTATAGCTGACCCTTGATCGACCTCAAAAATTACCCAAAACAGATCTTAGATCAGCTTAAAATATAAGCCAAAAGTGACCAAATCAGACCAACCGTTGATTATAACTGAGCGAGTATCAGCCTAGACCACGACCCATAATAATGACTTCAGATCAACCCTAATTTTTAAGTATATCTAACCCAAGATCAGCCCTAATGATGACCCATAACTGATCCTAGATCAGCCCAAAAAAATAAGCCAAAAGTGACCAAATAAGCCCAAACGTTTATTTTAACCAACCCAGTATCAACCTAGACCAAAACCCATAATAATGACTTCAGATCAGCTCTAATTGCTGTGCAAACTAACCCTAGATCATCAGTAATAATGAAATATAACTGATTTCAGTTCAGCCTAAAAAAATAAGCTAAAAGTGGCCAAATGAGCCCAAACGTTGATTACAACTGATCCAATATCAGCCTCAACCACGAGCCAAAATAATGAGCTCAGATCAGCCTAAATCAGGTGTGTCAAACTGAATTCCTGGAGGGCCGGAGCCCTGCAGAGTTAAGTTCTAACCCTGCTCCAACACACATATCATTTAGTTTTCAAATAAGCCTGAAGGACTTGATTAGTTGGATCAGGTTTGTTTAATTAGAGTTGAATCTAAACTCTGCAGGGCTCCGGCCCTCCAGGAATTGAGTTTGACACCCCTGGCCTAAATAATGATGCATAACTAACCCTAGACTAACCATAGTTTGCCCCAATAATGACCCATAACTGCTCCCAGATCAGCCCCAAAACAAGACAAAAATAACCAAATAAGCCCAAATGTTAATTATACCTGACCCAGTATCAGTCCAGATAAGCCGCAATAGTGACACCAGATCTGATTCTAGATCAGCCCAATAATATGACCAAATAAGCACAAGTGTTGACAATGACTCACTCAATATCAACTTAGACCACGACCCATAATAATAACCTCAGATGAGCCTAAATAATGATGCATAACTGCCACTATCAGCTCAAACCACGAAGAGATGAAGCTCTTGGAGTGGCAGATTGCAGCTGAGCACAGGTCATCTCATCCACCCACTTCTGATTCTTCAAGGCTCTGAGTTTCTTTGAAAGACAAACTCAGACTTTCTGTTTGTATTCATGCCCTCACATGAAACGGTGTTCTTGTATTCATCGTCATACTGAGTCCTTGAGCAGAGAAAAACAACAGAAAGCAAAGTCTGTTTTAACAGCTCAACTCCATCGACACATAAGGGAATTGACAATTGCAAAAACAGATATTCTGAAGAACTACAAGCACACAGTGAGTTCAGGGGAACCTGTTATGGTATGTGGGAAGCGTGCCGTCCTTTCCCCACTAACGTGTTGTTGAAGACAGCAGTATCCAAGCAGTTATGCAACACCTTCCACGACAAGCCAAGCAGAACCTCCTACATTCATTCAGCGAGCTCCAGCATGGCCATGGGCTACCAACGGCACAGCTAAATAAAATATTACAAGTGTTATGGCATTTACCATTTGCTTAACATATCATCTCATAAACTGTAAAACAATGCTTGTACAAACAGGTTACACATTACCAAAATGACAGAGTCACTGCAAATATCCATGCAATTCAAGACCTAGTTAAAGATTAAATGAAACAAACAATAATTAATTCTATATATGACTATTGATTATATAGTTCTTGTATAGCTTTATCTTCTAGTTTAATATTTAAGCTGGTAGAAGATGTCATGAGTTGAAGTCATATGGGTTAACAGTTAACCTGCTGTATATTTAGCAGTCAAAAACAAATTTATCAAGATCACTTGTCAGTTGTGCATGAATAAAATATGTTTTGTTTTGTAGATCAACAGAATATTATAATTATATATTGACTCATATAATATTAATCCTTTGACGCATGACGCCCACTAAAGTGGATCTTTAAGCAATTTTTAACCATTCAGGGTGTGATGTTACATCCAAACAACCACGGGTGGTTGATCTTTGACACTTACTCATAATTCTATATGTCTGTCCTCTTTAAATGTCCTTGTATTTTTTATTTATGTCAACATAAATTCAACATTAGCTGACGAAAGTAGTGGTACAGCTATACCTCTGAAATATCTACTATGAACGTATTGCAGAATAGATATGTAAATCTTTCCAAATACATCATTTTGAAACAATAAGGTTTAGTAATGATTATATCTGTGTTTTTGAAATAAAAATAAGCTCGCTCTCTCTCTATATATATAGTAATCCATTATTTTTAATTATAATATTAATAATTAAAATAATTGTTCACGACTGCCGAGTTTAAAGTTAAAATGTACATTTAAAATTTTAACAGATCATTTTATTATTTTTCCTCACTTTTTTTGTGTATCCCGTAGCAATACAACAAGTCGGGAACTTTACAAATGGCTTTAAATTAACCTAGATGATGAAGTGTATGGTGATGATGAGGTTTTTTTTTTTTGTGAAACCTCTGAAATACAAGGAAAATATAGGGAGAAAAATGTCAGAACACACGAAACGGACATCTGGTCACTCTAATGAGGTTCATTAATTAAACACAACAGCGAACAGTGTGAAATCTTTGAAGTAAACCTGTGAGAAACTTGAAGTCAAAGCCTTTCCTTCTTTGAAAAAATTAAAACAGAAAGTCAGCAAGCTACTTGCAGCAGTGCTGAGATTCATTCCTGTGGCACTGAGAACGTCTTCCATCTGCACCACATAAGTGGAAGTCTTCACACAACACCAGCCACTGTCACAAAAAGGAAGGAATACCGAAGCCTCTGAATTACAGAATCTTACAGAGTTGTTTAAACTAGGCCAGTTTGATTCAATAAAGGTATTTCAAAGTAAATTATTAAAGGAGAAAGCTTGTGGAAGGATCCGCTCACTAACATCACACATCAGGCTCTGTGTCTATGATGCATGGATCATTTCTGTTGTCACAAAATGGGAAATTCAGGGTTTGAGAGTGATTCCCAAGTGTCATTCAATGACCCTGAAAATCTAAAAATGGCTTTAGATTCAAATTGTTATAGAAATAGTTGACGTAAAAACAAAACAAAGTGTGGTTGATCGCTTTACGTGTTGGTCACACAGTTTCCTCCTGTCTAAGTGTGCGATTCTCAACCAGAAAAAGAATATGTGGAGCAAACATATGCTGTTAGTCTAGCTATGCAAGACAATGGCACATATCATCAGTTTAAATAATAAATAGAATAGTATTATTCATAATTTAAGTATGTACTGTAATATATACATTACCTGTTAAAACAGTTTTTTTAATTTAATACATTTAAAACTTCTATTCAGCAAGGACTAATTAAATTGATAAAAAGTGACTAAAAAGACATTTATAAGATTTCTCAAATAAATGCTGTTCTTTCATCAAAGAATTCTGAAACAAAGTATCATAGTTTTCACAAAAATATTAAGCAACACAACTGTCAACATTGATGATAATAATAATAAATGTTTCATGAGCAGCAAATCAGCATATTAGAATGATTTCTGAAGGATCATGTGACACTGAAGACTGGAGTAATGATGCTGAAAATTTAGCTTTGCATCACAGGAATAAATGACATTTTAAAATATATTCAAATAGAAACAATTTATTTGCAATGGTAATAATATTCAATTATATTTTAATATTTTATAATTAAATTAAATAATTGTATAAATTATTCAAAGTATATTCAAAATATGTTTATAAATGTTCCTCTTAAACGTTTGTTTTAAACTTTCCATATTTATAAATATCTATGTGATTCCCTTCAGTGACTTCATCACCCCCAACCTGTCAGCCCTCCGCCTCCTCCAAGGACAGAGGCTGAGGTATTCCCAATATGTCGTTATCCTCTTCCCCTAGCGTTCAGTGATAAACAGCAAGTGTAACCGTATCTTCTGCTGCCACCCTGAAGCCTGCACCTGTCTCAATGTGGTGCATCTCATCTCTCTGACTCACTGAGTTGGCAAAGTTCAGAGCTGCACTGAAAGGGAGCTGCCAAGCTTAACACCTACACACAACTTTGCAGCCACAGAGGCACATGAAGACGCCCTCCGAGGGCTTTATATTCCTGACCTCGCGTTAGACAAATAAGCCTGGCAAGCAGCCTTCTTTATTCTGCATTTTGAGGCTATCGGAAGGGGTTGATGTTCTGGTAGAAGGTGTTTGCTTTGACAGATGAGAGCAAGATTTGCAAATGAGGTCTAAATGTTTTGTAATCTAATTAAACCATATTTGAAGGAAGAATTTGTTATGCATCATACGCTCTTAAAAATAAAGGGGGGGTTTGCAGGGATGCAACAGAAGATACATTTTGGGGTTCTCAAAAGAATCTTTCAGTAAACAGTTCTTAAATAACTTAGTTTGAAGAACTTTTAAAGGAATAGATCACACAAAAATTAAAAACGGTTGAAAATTTACTCACTGTCAGGCTATCTAAAATGTAGATGAGTTTGTTTCTTCATGGGAACAGATTTGGAGAAATTTAGCATGACATCACTTGCTCAACCAATGGATGCTCTGCAGTGAATGGGTGCCATCAGAATGAGAGTCCAAACAGCTGATAAAAACATCACAATAATCCACTCGACTCCAGTCCATCAGTTAATGCCTTGTATAGGGAAAATCTGTGTGTTTTTGAGAAACAAATTCATCAAGGTGTTTAACTTTACACATCACTTCTGGCTAAAATACCTGTCCATAATCCATAATAATGTTTTCTCTAGTGAAAATGTCAACACCTTGTTGTCCTCTCACATCAAAATCCATCAGCATATTTGTTTAGAACTGTTTTGCTTGCAAACACTGCTTGACCTATTTCCCTCCTGATTCAATATTATTGATGGAGAGCTCATTTGAAGTTTAATGGAT
Organism: Sinocyclocheilus anshuiensis; assembly: GCF_001515605.1. NCBI lineage: Eukaryota > Metazoa > Chordata > Actinopteri > Cypriniformes > Cyprinidae > Sinocyclocheilus > Sinocyclocheilus anshuiensis. Next base: position 141,172 of record NW_015554150.1, read on the forward strand.
TTGTTTCTTAGAAACACGCAGATTTTCGCTTCATAAAACATTAATGTACTGGAGTCGTGTGGATTACTTGTGGATTAATGTGATATTTTTATCAGCTGTTTGGAATCTCATTCTGACGGCACCCATTCTGTGCAGAGGATCCATTGATGAGCAAGTGATGAATTTATCCAAATCTGTTCTGATGAAGAAACAAACTCAACTACATACTGGATGGCCTGAGGGTGAGGAAATATTCAGCAAACTTTCATTTTTGGTTAAACTATTCCTTTAATAATCTTAAGGACCTTTCCCCACTACAAAGAACCTTTTGTGGAATTGAAAGGTTCCATGGATGCTAAAGGTTCCTTATGGCGATACGAACAAACAACCTTTATTTCAAGTGTATATTCTTACCTTAGGTGCCTCACAGTTTATTAGTTCGTTTAGCTGTAAGATGCAGAAAGCTTGCTCTATTAGACACCGACGTTATGCAGTAAAGGGAAGGTGACAAAATCTACCAGAGAAAGTGAACTCATCTGTGAATTCCCTCAATTCACTTTGCTCAATCAACTTAATTAGAGCTCTAAATATAGATCTATTTTGCTTACTGGAATCAGAAGAGCTGTTAAATGCTTAGAGCAACTAGCTGACATTGATCGAACAGCCGTTCATTTTGAACCCAGCAGCACCTGTTTACACGGCTGTGAAAAACACGGGAGGCACAGCAACGATACAGCAAAACATATTTCAACCTTCACATAGTTCTGCTATAGTATCATGGGAGAATCCAAAACAGATCCCCATGTTCATCTTCAAGAGATACAAAACATAAACTTGTTTTTGCATAACAAACCTGGTTAGTCTTTTCTCTTTATGAAGGTTTAGTGAATGTTTGTGGTTTAGGAGACAACTAGTATAAAACACAACCTAGAATTGACTGCTAGAAAACAGAAAAGCTTGTTTAAATACAAACCTCTAATAATTCCATTAAACGAAGCTCCTCTATTCTCCTGAAAGGGCATGGCGCTAGCAACAACAAGGTCACAGTTCAGTTCTCAGGGAATACATATACTGATAAAATGCACCTTATTTGCTTTGGATAAAAGCATCTGGCAAATGGATAAATGCAAACGAGGAGTTTAACTTAAAATTCACGGTAAGAATAAATGCTGACCTGACTGCTACACTGCGAGTCATGTCTACTTACATTATGGAAACCCATTTATGGAAATGTACTCCTGCACCTGGAGAAGACGAGGGGAAAACATTTTCTTAAGCAGACTGAAAACGAGAACAGTAAAGCAGTAATCTAGTAGTATGTATGAGTAATATTCAGTTTGTAATGAGAGCAGTGAAAGAGTAAATATAGAAAATGAAGATTTGAATAAAAAGCTTAAGACCAAGAGTATAATTTCAAGCATTTTAATACAAACTTAATAAACTATCAGTCCCTCTTTACATGTAAGACACTGACTCCAAATACTTTGTTATACTATTTGTTTTTGTCAAGTATTGCACAATGTTGGTACAAAATTAATATACGATTACATTTTGTCCATAGTATAGCAAAAATCTTTGAACTCTTAACAGAAAATACAACTCTTATTTTTCTCCCCCCCCCAAAAAAGCAAATATTTTTAAATCCCAACACAATGGAATATTCTGTACACAATCTTTAGAATAGTTGTTTTTAAAGATGGATTTCATTTTACAATTTCAATAAAAAAAAATATAACAAAAGCTGCTGCAGCCATCACAGATCACTGGAGTAGTAAAAAGATATAAATGCAATATGTCATAGAAACAATATATACTCTGATATTTTACAAACTTTCTACTAAATTAATTATACAGTTAGAAAAAAGACCAAGAAATCCCTCATTCAGCATTCAGGCCAATCCTCGGAAAATTGGCTGTGTAGCTATACCTTGAATACTATTAGAGGCCTTGATTTGTAGTTTTCTTCTTCATAAAGATATCTTAAAACAGTCAGTAAAAATAATTTTGTGCTTGGTTGGCAAAAGAAAACAACTTAAAACAACAACAATATGAGTTTAGATAACTAAGCTTGATTGTACAACAAGCTTAATTGTAAAAAGAATGACAATAATACTCAAGGGGTATAGTATAACATAGTTCACCCTCGGGCTCATCATTTGACTTATTCACCGGGACTTTACAGTTGAAGTGTTGCTTTGCGATTTTCTTTTTTTTTTTCCTTTTTTTGGGGATTTTCTAAACGTGAACTCATCACATATCTCTGGTCGTTAGTAGTATTCTCGCTTTCTAGTTGGCCATCACTGACTGGAATTGCTGGTTAGAATACTGCATGTTGCTCAAGCTGAAATTCAGACTGTTCATGAGGGACTTCTCATTAAGGCCCCCATAGGCTGCAAACATGTCAAAGGCATTATTGTATGGGAGAGGGCTGAGATTGAGGGACGTTTCCCCGGGGAACATTGCACTTGGGCTGCCCTGCCCCTGGAGACTGGGAAACACGAACTCCTTAGCGTTGGGAGACAGGGCAGAGGGCTTCTGCGGCTGACCGCCCAAGCCGACACTGTAGAGAGAATGCATGGATGTGGACATGGCTTTCTGCTTCAGGAGGTTGTTTACATTCAGGCCCAGGTTGGTGGGGGAGTTTCCGGTCACCTTGTTGGCATTCCGCCCATTGCTTTTCATTTTCGTGGAGCCAAATTTGGTGGCGGCAAAGCTGGCAGTGGTAAAGGTTAAAGGTTGCGTGGAACGGCGCATGAAGGTGGGGCTGACTGCCGCAGACTGGCCGAACGGTGGGGACGGGGAACTGGAGGTGGGGGACATGCCTAGGGGTTCACTAATGGGCATGAAGACCTGGGCCTCTGGGTTAAAGCTGCTCTTGATCTCCTTGTCCAACTCCAGCCCATTCTCATTACTGTCGTCCACATAGAGCACCTTGACGGGTCCCTTCTCCCCAATCTGATAAGACACCTCGAAAGGATCAATCCAGACACTGAGGTCCTGAGGCAGGTTGTTGCGGACATCCTCAATGTCCAACCCACTTTCTTTGGCTGCTTGCTCTACAACTGGGTCCACTTTCTCGCCGACATGTATACACCTGAATCCAGACCCTTTGTATGGCTTGTCCGGGTACCAATGTCCCTCGTATTTCTGTTTTAGCTGTCGCTCCAATTCCTCGCCGAAAATGTTAACACGTCGCCTGGGCAGCTTATTGTACAAGTAAGAAATTATGAAGTTGAGTGCTACTTGGATTTCAAGCTGCATAGCTGCTGCGCTGCCCTGGAGTATCACCGTTGGCTGTGAATTCGCGTATTGTGTTGTAAGCCACCAGAGGGCAAGGCTCGGCTGGAGCCAGGCAAACAAACAAACTTGGGGGAAAACGGTTCAAAACAAAGTGCTGGTTGCAGAGGGAACGTCTCAGTCCAAACGACTGATCCGGTTCCTAGAGAGAAGCAAAAACAAATAGTGTGAATAACTCCAGCTCATTATTCTCAGCTGGAAATAATAACTGGAACATGGTACCGTCTGTCAGTTTTCTTAATAGACAGTTCATTAAAATAGCTTGAATGTTTTGATAAAACAGCTTGTGCATTAATCGGCTCACGAGCAGATTAGATTTTACACAGGCTCACAAACAATCCTGAGCCTCAGTGCACTGGCTGAATTTCCACTCAAGTTAAATTCAAGACAACACCGTCTGTTGAGCTGTCTGTTGAGCATATATTAGCGCTAAGCTAGTCCTATAATTGCAGTTTACCATTATAGGAAGGATGCACTGGGACTCGCGGAGCTGATAGTTACGTAATAACTAACATGCCCTGACTAGACCCTGCACAACTGTAACCAATCTACTGCTGTCGTCATAATCGAACTCTGTCTTTAGCTCATGTATGTTTGTAAAATACACGGTGTCCTGAGGAAATCAGACACAAGAATGCGAGACTTATAGACTAATAATTAAACCTAAACGTGTCACGACTCACGAAGAGATATGAAAACCAGTCAGCACGCGCACGTATCAGCGTACGGTCGTCGATGAAGCGAATAGAAATAGAAATGCGCTTGAATGTTAAACCAGAAACATTAATGGTTCACTCCACGCGTTTTTTATACAAGCAAATATAAAAGCAAACTGTGTTTCGCTTGTACATTTAAAGCGAGTATAAGGCGTCAGCGATCTTATCGTCGCTCCCACCCAGTACACGGGGTAGACTAAAGCGATCGCGAGGACATAATGTACAGTTTAAAAACAGATACATGAATGCTATGAAATGCATCATTTAGAGGTGTATTTATCTAAGACAAGAGAGCAGTTTATGCTGTAGGCTATTATTTGCTATTCGAACTGGACATGCTGACAAATTAAATCGAGCCTATATCATATTCTATGTTATTTGATCATTTGCATTTCTATGTAAATATTGTATGGCTCCTGGTGTAAGAAGGTGTTTTGCCACAGTTGGCAATCCCTCCGAGCTCCTTAAGTCTACAGTCCACGACTGACGCAGCAAGCTTCATTTAAATTCTCTTAAGGTTTCACTAAACTATTACAGACAACCGTTTGCAATGATCAATACAAAAAGAGATGCTTTAAAAAAGGGACAAATCACAAAAATAGCAATGCCATACAAGGAAATGAAATACTTACTTGAGTTTACAAAATGACGATGTTCAGTAGTTGCAGTATAGCCTTAACTAGTGCAAATAGAAAAATTCAGATATAAATACTTTCTTCACATTAAGTTAACATAAAGGTATTCCAGTTGGTAGATTTTAAATGTATTAATTTTTTTATTTTCTTGCTCCCAATTATCTGTAAGGTATTTGCTGTTTCACCTTCCCAATAAACTCCTCTCCACCCCCTCTATCTGGGTGTTTTACAATTTCGTCCCCTACTGCTGTCATCCGCCTCTATATATAGTTTTCCTCCGCCACGGGCACGCGGTGGGCGGTGATGCGGTTCCAAAGGTCACAACAATACGAACTTCGAATCCGCGTGAAATAATTGGTCAGGCTCGAGCGAGAGGCGGGTCCTACTCCTGACGTCCGTCAAGCCCATTGGCTCATTTTACCATCACGCAAAGAAGGGGTAGAATTTAATACAATTACGTTGAGCCAGTCATAAAGGCTCTTTGACGTCACGCGTTACCTAGTACCACAAAAAAGACAGGCTATTCATGGAGGTATCGTATATCATTTCCATGTTCATATTTCGCAAACATGACTGTTAAAGCGACATTTATGCCCCCCAGTGGATCAAATGACTGAATAAATATAAAGGCTAAGTAGTGAGCGGACATGGCAGAGGAGCATAGCTTTGATACAACCTTAGCTAATCTGTTTATCACTGTTTTGTTGGATCAAACTCGGAAACGCTGCTATTGTGCAGGGGGAAATTGTATTTGAAATGATATATGTGACTACACAAAACACCAAGCTGATGTGTTTTGAAGCACTTCCAAAGGGAGTTTTCCTTTTATCCACTACAGACGTGCATCTCATCATTACAATGTTCAAAGAGTACACACACAAAGCATTACAAAAACTAATGATAAGCATGAAAATGGTTAATAAAAACAATACAAAACCAATGTGGTAATAATTTTATCACTGGTAGCAGAATACAATCTCTCGTTTTTGATTGGCTGCAAAGCAGACAAGAGCTCCCCGTGAATAGCGTATCGTTATGGTCATTCAGTAGATATCAGTAGATTTAAAGCTATATCTATATATGCATATACTATATTAAAATTAAATTACAACTGCATATATATTTGATGACAATTATGACTTTCATGTAAATGTAGGATTGCAGTAACAGGACCTTAATAAAAAGGGTTAAATTAGGTCAAATTAATTTAGTCCTTGTGCTGTGCTGAAAATCCTTTATCTAATTTGGTGTAATTGGTCAAACATGACCAGCCTTTTTAAAAATTCTAATTATGCTATATTATAAGCAAATCTTGGATTCAGTCTTTTTGTCAACTTGTAAGAAATCAATTAGTTCAAATGGTTTCCAAAAAATAAATACAAAACCTGCATGCTAACTGAAAGAAAAGAAGTCGATAAAAAAAGACTGAATTCAATATTTGGTTGAATTCAATATAACATAAGAAATTTATAAGCAATTATTTGTAGGCCGGTCATTTTTGACCAGGAACACTGCAAGTGTAACAAGGTGGGAAATCAATCTAAAAAAAAGTACAAAAATTATCACTTTTTTTTTGTTGTTGTTGAGCTTTTTAGTCCAATGCAATAATATTAACATAGCATTTTCAGGAAAAAGTCAATCCTTTCTAGGTCAAAATAACCAGAACACAACATAAGGGTTAATATAACTTATTTTAAATAATTTTAGGTTATCTTGATGCATCACTGCTCTAAATGTAGATCCTATTAATAATAAATAGCTATAGTTTCTATGATTAATTCATTTCTGTAATTTTGATGCTATTGTATCCATTGTTTTTTTAATGCAGTGTAACTAATTTTGTTGGCGTCACTGTTAGCTCATGAGTGCAATTCAAATAAGGATCACACATCACATTATTATCTGCCTAGGCAACCAGTCTTAATGATGGGGATATGATGGGACAAGAGTGGACCTAGGGAATGACTCAGTTAGACATCACTCTGATAGCGCACTCCCTTTTATTTATACGGCAAACAACCTACCAAAACCCAGTCATGTGTTTGTCTGGCCAGAGGATTGTAGTATGAAAGGCCAAGCAGATAAAGATTCACATGTGCTCGTCACTGTTATATTGTTTGGTGTTAGAAACGACCTTCCACAGCAAATGGCTCCAGACTTCAAATGATATGTAAATTAGTTCACAACTGCCTCAGTGAAAAAAACCTGTCTTCACTCTTTGTGCTGTCAGTTTTAGAGCTCCTGTTCATACAGTTATATTCTACTAACTTTCTATATTTATTAATGAGATTAACTTTAAAGATACAGGTGCAAAGTGTGATTTATATTTATAAAAGAAATTGCATTTATATGACCTTTTCTGTCGTCTATCTACAATATTATAATATTGATTTTTACTGTATTTTTGATCAAATAAATAGCATCTATCTATCTATCTATCTATCTATCTATCTATCTATCTATCTATCTATCTATCTATCTATCTTTGTGTTTAGACCAGCATATCCTGTTCAAAACCCCAGGCTGCTGTACCTGTTTTGTGTGTCTGGTTCTAGATCAGGGAATGTTATGCTTTTAATCTTCCACCTGCACCTTTATATGCAATATATCTAGTTTTATTATTATGAGAGTGCATTTCTCTGATGCGGAACTGTACACTGTAGCATAATAAGAGCCGTGCTCGTGTGTTTCTGTGCCTAATGGCCTGTGATTTTTCTGCCCCACTGCAGCTAGGAGAAAAGCAGCCTAATTTCCTGGGAAAAGCAAAGCTGAATTCTGTTCCCTGATTGGACGCACTGCTGGTTTTTCATATGAGAGTCACGCGTAAACATACTCACATGCACCTACAGAATGTACACAGTATGCCCATGCAACCTCAACTCTCTCCCTCTCTTAGAAACCGGTCTCAGATGAAGAAATGTTGACATTGCCGAGTGCTATGACTTAACGTGGAGTTCAGAGGCGGGTTTGCACAACAGACAGATGTTCTTTGATGTCAGCTGCAGTGAGGGGGAGGCAAAAAATGGGAACGCTAAAAAGAAGTAGGAGGAAGGTGTCAGAACTTTAATCACCATGCAGCGCTCAGAAATAAATCTATTGTATCTCTTAGCACAAACACTGGTTTGTATTCACCATAACATACTGTATATACAACATCAAATTCACTTGATTTGCTATATCACTGAGAATTGATTCAAATTGTTTTGAACTGACTATTGTCTTGGCATCTCTTTTAGAATTACAAAGTTGACAATGACCTGTTATACTGACCTTATCTTCTCTTTAAATAGGCTTTGAGTCACAGTTACAACGCTGGCTCGCTGATCCAGAGAAGCTAAATTACACAGGCTGTCATACAAACCAACGTACAGCTCCATTCGGGAGCACGATAAATTATGTAAAAGAGACTAACAGCAAGAAAATGACCATGCCATTTGCTGTCACTTCAGACAATTTGTATTATGACATTTCACGAACGCTTGGCCAATTACACTAGATCTATTGCACAAACTAAATAATAGTTTCTCTAGTTTCTCCACTCCAGCTATGTGATTTAGTTATTCATTAATAACTAACACCCACATTACAAGTGCAAAATACAGCTCAGGACATGTACTCCATGTACAGCTCATTTAGTAGTGTGTGTGTGTCAGCACTGTGTATAAGTTTTACACCCGCATCCCTACAAAACCAGTAGTACTTTCCAAAACAACTATGTTTACATAACATGTCACAATTTATTTCCACTGCAGTCAGTTCAGTAGATGCTATTGATGGTGTAAAAGAGTGTGTTAAAAGCAAAAACTGCTATCATATTACAACAAATATATCTACTATCTATATAATATCTATATTACATGTTTACAGATACATGTTTATTTACTGAGTGAGTGCATCTTACATTATAAATACCATTTTAAAATGAACCATTAAGAATTTGTATTAATATTAATATATTTAAAATAAAATTCCACAATTTTAATTCAGATACAAGCCTTATCGGCCACCTCTACCTACTGTAGGATTGAACATAGAACATGTCTTTTGAGATGCTATCATATTTGGACATATTCCTTTGATAATCAGGAACATATACACAGTCCTTCTGAAACTCAATGAGTTTATACCGTTTTACAGGTGACAGGTGAGTTTTAATTTTTATTTTATCTATCTATCTGAAACTTAATGAGTTTATACTGTTTTGCAGGTGACAGGTGAGTTTTAATTTTTATTTTATCTATCTATTTATCTATCTATCTAAGTCACAGTTTATGAACAATCTGTAATTCTTACAGTGTTTTCTGTCCTGGAAGAACATCTTGATTTATTTCCAAATGCTTCCTGAAGAAGACGAGATGCACGTCTAATATGACTTCAATCTGGCATGTGGCTATGTCTTTACTGCAGTTGCAGTTGCTCGCCCCGAGGCATTGTCATTTGAAGATGAGAAAGAGCTGTAAGATGTGAAAATGGCCTCTGAAGATCAAACAACTATCCCTTTCCCCTGTGTCACAAGGAAAAAGGAAGAAATGACATGCTGAGACATCAGTCCAGTCAAAAAAAACTCAGAGGTGTCAAGAGAGCAGCTCGATTTGTGGATGGAATTGGAAGTAGAGTGTGAAGAAGGGGGCAGAGAAGGAAAAAAGAAAGGGTGTGAGGTAAAAGAAAGAGATGGTTGACTCAAATCAGACAGCAACAGAGGCCAAGCCCGGTCATATGGCTCGAGGTTTTCTGGACCTGCTGTGCTTGGAGAGGAAAGCACATCATCATCTGCTGCATTCCATCCACACACATGTCTCAAATCAGCACTGGACACCAGCTAATATGTTTGCCAGTTTTGTACTTTCTGAAGTTAGGAGAAGAAGGTAAACTGGGGGAGGAGTTACACGCATTTTCTACCAAAAAGAAGGGTGTTCTGGGCTTAAGTAAAGTGTGCCTTTTTTTTCTGTCAAAATAGCCGAAGCAGCAGTTTGCGATGTGCATTCAGTTGACAGACACTCTGCTCTTATTTGTTGTGCTGCAGACATAGTCCAGCCACTTCATTTTACCTGTCCATCAGAAATGAAATTATTTTTTTATTGGAAAAAGGTTCTTCTAAATATTACATTGTTCTTCATAAAAAGGAGAAAAATGGTTCTTTTAAGAACTGTTCACTGAAAAGTTCTTCGGGGAACTGAAAAGTTTCTTCTATGGCATCGCTGCGAAAACGTGCAGTACATACTTATTATTCAGGCCAATTCTGAGAGAGGTTCAGCCGAGCACCAACTCCATCACCTGCACCATTTGAGAAGAAAAAAAAAGTTAATATTGGAAAGCATTTCAAAGCAACTCATGGAAGCAGTTAAGAAAGATCGAATCTGGAATTGAAGACAGTCCTCAAGAGATGAAAACAGGCACAGAAAGAGAACAGACAGGAAAGGAGCATCTTCAGTTTGCCTCAGCACTAAATTGAGAGTTTCTCAGTATTCACGACAGAAGGACAATTCATGGAAAGCAGATGCTCCTAAACATTCATGTATCCACTGCTTTTAAAAATGCTGTTTTCATTTCCTGCTACAAAATCTGCCAGTATACTTGGTCAGGGGCGGACTTACCCATTAGGCAAAGGTTGGCGACTACCTTGGGCCCCCAAAGCCAAGGGCCCCCTAAAATGCTTTTCATATATGAGATGCGCATTAAGCGCGGACACGCTAACGGTTGCTGTTTACTACGACAACCATCTGCATGTCCGCTTTGAACGTGCTTCTTGTGTATCCTGCTTGTAGCAATCTTAAGAAGTAATTAAATATTGAGCAACAGTGCGTGTTATGTTTATTGTTTTAAATGCAGCTTACTCGTTCATGAGAAGGACCCAAGAAGCATACGCAGTTACTTTTTTGGTCGATATAATCCTTAGGTGTGTACATGTATAGTTTCTTTTACATAATTTTTTCAGTTTCATTTAAATTTGTAGTTAAAATAACTCAAAATAAATGTATTTTAAAGTTTAGAATTAGACAGCCTTTGGAGAGTGTAGGCAATTGCACTGATCCCAGGCACATAGGCTTACGCTGGTAACTCGTCAGTGGAATTTTTTCACATTTTTCTCATTCTCACTAATTCAAGTTTTTATATTAATGAATCTCTGAGGGCAACCGACTGTCTAGAGAAAAGTTTTGATGGGATTTTCATTTTATCTGATAAAGTAGTGTTTATGAGGGCAGCACTGCTTTGTTTACAGCCGTTACCGGGGAGATTTCTGACGTTCCAAAAGCGCCTCCTACTGGCAGAGAATGAATTTGCATTTTCAATAATCCAGTCTGCAGTTTTTGTTCAGACCAATGCAAAAATCCACCCACATAACCCCTTTTAAATTTAATAAATAATTTATACTTCTGACTCATCCCTTTTCTTAAAAAAATAAAATAAAAAAATTGTTTAAAGGATCAATTCTGAGGTTTATAATTTTATGTGTGTAGAATATCTGAACAGCTGTTTATTGTTTTGTAGATACGGTTTTGGCCTCTTTTTGTGACTGCACTGTAGAAAAAAAATTCTGTAAAAAAACAGATAATGTACTGGCAGAAAATTACCAGGACATTTTCTGTTAAATTTACGGACATCTCCTTCAACATTAAAAAGGAAAATTCTGTAGATTTACATTTTCTTCTGTACCATAAGCAGATAATCCGTTATGACGAAATTTCTAAAAATATATAGCATAGGCCTATCTTTAGTAACAAATAAATCCAGCACAATATATACAAATTGAACATGGTTTATTTTTACCTCATGTAAACATTCTTAAAAGTGCATTCAGTAGCTTTTATTTGCCTTAAACAGGTGAAGACAAATATTATGACATCAATTAATTTAACAATGTGTAAAGCACCATTGAAAATGCTTGTATTGTGGAACACTTTTTAGTTTTAAACAGCAACAGGCAATAATAATTTATACTTCTGACTCATCCCTTTTCTTAAAAAAATAAAATAAAAAAATTGTTTAAAGGATCAATTCTGAGGTTTATAATTTTATGTGTGTAGAATATCTGAACAGCTGTTTATTGTTTTGTAGATACGGTTTTGGCCTCTTTTTGTGACTGCACTGTAGAAAAAAAATTCTGTAAAAAAACAGATAATGTACTGGCAGAAAATTACCAGGACATTTTCTGTTAAATTTACGGACATCTCCTTCAACATTAAAAAGGAAAATTCTGTAGATTTACATTTTCTTCTGTACCATAAGCAGATAATCCGTTATGACGAAATTTCTAAAAATATATAGCATAGGCCTATCTTTAGTAACAAATAAATCCAGCACAATATATACAAATTGAACATGGTTTATTTTTACCTCATGTAAACATTCTTAAAAGTGCATTCAATGGCCGTTGTTTGCCTTAAACAGGTGAAGACAAAAATGTTATGACATCAATTAATCTAACAATGTGTAAAGCACCATTGAAAATGCTTGTATTGTGGAACACTTTTTAGTTTTAAACAGCAACAGGCAGAAAAAAGAAAACACGAGCAGGTACTTGTACAATATTGGTGTTGCACCAAATAGTGATCACAAATATAAACGTCACTGTGAAACAGTCAAGATTCAAAACATTTTCAAATACATGGGGGAAAAATGAATACAAAGCAGGGCTGTCATTAATAACAATTGCTATAGACTTATAGACAATAGTCAAGTGAAATGTTGTGTTCCAAAAATGAACAAAAGTCTAACAGGATAGGAACGAGATTTTTCATATAATATTTTGGATGAACTAACCCTTTAAGTTAGATGACTAACCTCTAATTTATGCTAAATTGTCTGCATCTACAATTGACATGGTACTGCAAAAAAAAAAAAAAAACATTCTTGTACAGCATTTGAAAATAAAGAACAAAGACTCATGCACTCAAGCCTGACATTTCAATGTGAAACTAAGAGAACTGTATAATCTGAATTAAGTGTTTGTGTGCTTTTAGTATCTCTTGCCATGTGCCAGTTTGAGGAAACTACTTTTTTTTTTCATGTTCAGTCCAAGTTCCATGTTCAGATTTGAAAAAAGCTCAAATTGTACATGGATTGACGAAGTTGTTCATACATGAGTCTTGGAAGCGTAGCCATTTGGTTCCCTTCATCTGAACCTTTGACCCTCGTTCAGGATTTCTTCACAGAAAGACTGGAAATGAATGAAACTGAAGTACAGAGTAACATACAGAACAGGTTGAGATTGAATTATCAACTGCTATTCCAAATACCTTCCAGTTCAAACATTGTTTATAAAATGCTAAACTAACATTTCCAGTGGTCTCCAATTGCATCTGTCATGTGATCTTGTCAACAATGTTTTACGATATACTTAAAGCGATAGTTCACCCAAAAATGAAATTATAAAATGAAAACATCAAAAATATCTTAATTTGTGTTCCAAAGATGAACGAAGGTCTTACGGGTTTGGAACGACATGAGGGTGAGTGATTAATGACAGAATTTTCATTTTTGAGTGAACTATCCCTTTGATTATTTTCAACTAAACAGCAACACAACAAAATGCTTTATGCAGTTTCATTACATATGTTCCTTACATTTGTATGAATTCCAGCGTAGGTGCCATCTCCTCTGGATGTTTTATGTTTAAAATAAAACGAAGAGAATGTGTAGCTCAGCCACAATGGGGGAGGAAATGATAACTTGAATGACAGCAATCTGGAATCACCAATAACAATAAGAAATTATAAAAAACACATTGTAAATTCAGAAAACCACTCCAAACATTGATTAAAATCTCAAAGTCAACTGAATAAACGACTTAATGACTAATTTTTTGTCGGTATTGAACATCCCCAATGGTAAATAAATATGGAAGCATATGGGTAGCAAAATTCAATTTGAAATGTTCAATTTGAAATATGCAAAATGGCAATGCAATACGTAAAATGGCAATGTAGGGCTGTATTTTAATTTACATTTTACCATACATGTGTGCAACATTTTGTGCAAAATGAAAATTCAGTTATATAATTTACATTTGCCATTTTTTTCACTAGTTTTAATATGCAAATTAAAAACATATTATAACACTTTATAAGTTAAAAAATGAAAATGTATTACACAAATTGATTAGATCTGTTTAACATGTCCAAGCAAAAATTGTAGCAAAATTATCATTTAATTGCTGTTTTTCCTAAATGCATTTAGACTTAGGGGTAGTACACTTGGGATTGCATTTTCATCGTTATACCGCGTGATAATTGTAGCAAAATGCAGTGAGAATTTCAGAATGCATTCTGAGCCAAAGGGTAGCAAAAGGGTAATTTAAATGTCTTTAATTTTTCTTAAATGCATTGACACTTACATATAAGATGTTTCAGTGGCATTTTCATTTAATACCCCACGATGAATATAGTTTAAGTCAATGTGGAAAGCGTTTGGGTGACAGTGAATATTGACTTATTGTGCGTCCTGTTGCCAAGCCCCGCCTTGATGTAGCCTAACGACTGACAGGTCAGGGGCGTGTTGCATTTTCAAATGCATTTCAAATCCACATTGACTTAATCATTTTGACATCATTTTGTGTTTTTGTCTGTGTATGTGCGAGAGAGAACTGAATGAGAGTTGAGAGTATGTGTGTGTGTGTGTGTGTGTGTGTGTGTGTGTTTAACATAAACAAGGCAATAAAAAGTCTAAACTTACCTCGTTTGGCAGAAAAGGTGTGTTATCCTTGAAGAATTCCGTGATGTGAGATCTTCACCTAGTCGTACCTCAATCTCTTTTAAAGGGGGCATAACACACACAGTTTCACCCAACCTCATGTCAATCTTGAGTAAATATAGAGTCGTACTGCATCCTTCATATCTCCAAAAAGTCTTTAGTTTGATCATATTTATAAAAGAAAGATACATCTTTATGATTCTCTCCGGAAAAAGCCGGGCTCCTGGAGGCGTGTCGTGGGCGGAGCTAAAGAGTGACGAGCACTTGGGTGCCGAATGCCAACAAAACAGACATTTGATGCCGTTTCATTACCGTCTGCAGTTCTGAATCATGGGATCTTTTATCACTGGGACCGCTCCATCTTTCAGTATCAAACGATGTGCAAATCCAGCGTGGAACTGGGCCTTGTTTATAAAACGTTCGTCAACAAACACACTTGTGAAACTCCGTTGCTGCTCCGGAAAAACAAACTGTATCCACTGTTTACATAACGCTGGGTTCTTTAGGAAGCTGAACAAAGTTATAGAACCTAAATTAATTTCTCAGTGGCTCACTATCTGCTTAACACTATAGCATGCGAATAAAAAAACTGAAATTGAATAAATTAAAATTAATAATAGGCTAAAATAAAAAATAAAAAAAAGCATTTCTGTTTGAAATGTTCATTGAATTGAAATAAATGTTGACTGAAATAAAATAAAATATGAAAAACCATAAAGACAGTAAAGTATAGTTTATATATATATATATATATTTATTTATAAATACACACATACACACACACACACACATGTATATATATATATAAATATATACAATTGTGGTCAAAATTTTACATACACTTTGCAGTATCTGCTAAATGTTAATTATTTTACCAAGATAAGAGGGATCATACAATGCATGTTATTTTTTATTTACTACTGATTTGAATAAGATATTTCACATAAAAGACATTTACATATAGTCCACAAGAGAAAATAATGGATGATCTGGATGATCCA
>NW_015554150.1:156928-167987 GCF_001515605.1 Sinocyclocheilus anshuiensis
CTGTTTATGTATATATATATATATATATATATATATATATATATATATATATATATATATATATATAAAACAGAAAATGGAAAATATAAAAATAAAAAATAATTTCAAATATTAATAAATAGTACAATACTATATTAATAATGATACTAAAATGGCACTGAAGTAAAACTGTTTTTTGGAAACCGACAAACTAAGAATATCAGTTCGACCAGTGTGAGAATTAACATGTTGCTCTGCATGTTCCTTCATTTCTGTTCCCTATGTCTCCTATTGTGAAAATGTGGATATTTTGCAAAACTTAGGCATTACAGACAGACCATTATTCAATGTGAAATTCTTACAGACATTTATAAAGCAAAATATTGAAGAACAATCTTAACTCATTATGGTACACTGAGTAATCCAGTAACTCAATCCATATTATTGATACAGTTATAACAACACTGTAGCTAAAAGTCTCAACTCCACATAGATGATGCATGTCTGATGCAGTTCAGCAAGAATGTATTAGAGGCAGGTCTATAATGCAAATATGGTCGGAATTAAAGGCAAAATGTGCAGTGGAGTGTATGAAACACCTTTAGCCATTTTTATATTCACAATACAGCCTCGAGATTCTCTGAAAGGTGCTACAGGGTCACATAGGGCCATTGTAGTGAATGCTGGTCATGCATTCTGCTACCCGTAAGTGGTCACCAGGCAGGTGACATTAGCAGCTGGGGGATGACCTTTCACCTTGACCCCAAAGACAAGTCAATATGCCTTTTTCAATTCTTCTCCCAACTCAACTCCCAAAAACCAAATAACCACCACGGCAGCAAAGTCACACCAAAAGTATGTTAAACAAGCAGTGTTTCCACTAAACAGGGAGGTTCCTATTTCTAGAGTATTTCTCTTCTGTGTAAATGAAATCATTCCACCATAACAGAACACAAAGCTCATGCCAACTGAAGCATATAAGCTTTCTTTGCCTGGTTCTTATTTGCATCAGTCGATTCAAAACAGCACAGATCAGTCTCTGCTGCAAAGAACGGACAAAAACTGCTCCTTCTTGTGAGGAGATAATAATTTGGTTAACTGATCAGATTTGATCGCTTAAATGTGTAATTTTTGGATAACTTTAAATATCAAATGCAAGTCATGCATGGCAGAGTATATATACAATACTGTAAATTGATCAAAATTGACAGTAAAAACTTTTACATCATTACAAAAAAAAATTCTGAAGGATCATGTGACACTGAAGACTTGAATAATGGTTGCTGAAAATTCAACTTTGCATCATAGGCATAAATTATGTTTTAAAATATATTAAGATATAAAACATTTATTTTAATGTGTAATAATATTTTACAATATTACAGTTTTTACTGTATTTTTCATCAAATAAATGCATCCCTGGTGAGCTTTTCTATTACTAATTATCATTTATGCATGTATTTAGATTACATTCAAAACATGGTCATGATTTTTAGTTTATTTTTTTCAAGTTAAAGTTTAAAGACATTGAGGTCATGCACTCTCAATGAGATTGTTTGTTAATGTTTGATTTTGAAGTCTACCAGAGTCACAGGAGATGTCCCGTCCGTCAGTCATTCTACACAGCTATTTCCTGTTTGTCTAAAGTGCAGACTCTATCATCAGCACAAACCCAAATTCCGGCCAGAAAACTCCAGTTCTGTTTGGAAGCAGTGATGTCAAAGTCACCATGGCAACTGCTCTTACAAATTATGTCTCTTCGTTCACTCTCCCATTCTCCCTTTGTCCAAGTGACATTCAAGTGCAATATCTTTTTGTCACAATGCTCTGGGCATCAATGTGCCGATGCCAAGGACACAGAAGGGGAATAACCTGACCTTTTGCAGCGCACTGAATGCAAGAAGAGAGCAAGGTCAGGAGGTGTGTTTGTGGGCTTTGAGTGGCGTTGGGGTTGATGTGTTGATGGCATTGTGGAACCGGCTGTGCGAACGTTCGTTTTGTCACTCACTCATATACCATTCAAATGCCATTCCTTGCATTTCGGAACAGTTGTTGTGTAATACATTTTTATTCAACATCACTGGAAGAGCAGTGAGGAATTAAAAGACCAGTTCAGCCAAAAATGAAAATTTTGTCATCGTTTACTCACCCTTATGTCATTTCAAACTAGTATAAGTGTCTTTCTTTCACTGAACAGAAAAGGAGATGTTTTGACAAGAATCCACCCAGCTATTAGGGATGTTCTTAGAACTTTGGCTGAACAAACGTTCTTCCAGTAACGTTAATACTGAACATTTGTTCAAAGTAATCTGGTCTTTCATAGCGTTCTCAAAACATTAGCACAAAAACTTTATTTATACATCATTCAAGGAAGTTTTTTTCTGAAAATGTTTTAGTTGGACGTTCATTTGTGTTACTATTTACTAATTGTTTCAGAACATTTAGAGAACAATCAAAGAACATTCCCATACTGTTTGCAAAATGACAAAATGGGACATTCCCTTAATGTTTTCTGTAATGTTTGCATAACCAAGAAAAAAAAAAAGTTTTTTAATATTTAAAAAAAAACTGGATGTTTTGGATGTTCAGAAATAACATTTTTGTAACTTAACATTAGCAGAATGTTCCTAAAACATTTTTGTTAACTGCTTTTTTCCATAGACTTGAGTGTTTTCCACTTCACTTGATTGAACAGTGAAAAGTAGTAGCTTGGGCATTCTGATAAACTCTAAGGAAGAAGGTTGGTTTGGAACAACATGAGGGTGAGAAATTGATGACTGAATGTTCATTTTTGATTGAACTATTGGTTTAAACAACCTCTTAGTTTCCAGCTGTGCAGCAATTAATGGAAATACAATGAACAGCAGCCGTCAAATGAAACATGATGGAAACGAATGAGTGTGATTGCCATGGTAATAGATGATGCCTCAAAGAGTGTGAGCAATACATAAAAATTCAAAGACTTTCAGCAAGACAATGACAGTGCAGGCGGCCTTTCTTTCCTTTCCAGACATCAGTCACTCTGTCCACACTGCAGTATTTATAATTTTATCTGACTTTAAAATGATCTAAAATCTGTAGAAAAATATGTTTAGATGAGGCAGAAAGAAAGTGGAAATGTAGATGTGGTATTGCCTATTCGCACAGCCAGAATCCAGAGACGCTTTGTAAAAACAACATCTGACTCATACCCTTAAGCTCTCTTCCAAAACCTAGTGGGTTGTCTAGATTTCTACAATTTATAAAGGCAGCTAACTGTGCAACATAGGCTCAGTGGAAAGCGTGGCTCTACCTACATTTTCACGAAACTCCAAAGACCTGCCTATACGTACTATTCACTGCAGTTTCCAGCTAAAATGAAGAGTTGCAGTACATCAACAACATTTATAATGCAGCCGACATAAATTGATTGCAGGGGCAGATTATTGATTAATAAGACTTATTTTTCTGTGGTTCCCTGTACATTATTATTTTACAACCTCAAAACACTTTTACTATAGTGTATGATTTGTAAACTAATACATTTTGACCTTTGCATCACATAACCAGCTCTATATGTATGGCTTTCCTGATGTAAACTTGCTCGGAAGCCCACCTGATACAGCATTGCACACCCAATAAAACAGCTCAAAAACTTGTAGTAGGAAGCTGAAATAGCATGATTGCTTCAGCAAATGCATTTTTATCTTACGTTTGCTTGGTTAGTACTATCAGTTAGGTTTAGCGTTTAGTGTAGGCAGTATGTTATTTTCAAAAGCAATTGAGCATTAACCTTTTAGCGCCACTCATCAGACATTTCATTTCCACGAATGCCACGATACACACCCAACACAATAAAACATTGCCAGATTCACATACATCTGTTTCGGAAACGGAATGTGCTTTTAGTGCCACTCACTGAACATTTAACTTTGAAAGTGTTGTGAAATGTGCAAGAAGGAAAATATCATTTTGCAGAAATGTTGCCACAGGCACGTTTTTCCAATGAGCCTTGGCTGTATATCAACTGTCAGAAAATATTACAAGTAGCCAATTTAGAAAATGCACTAAATAGGCAACAACTTCATGCGCCACTCCAATAGCAGGAGACTTCATTCACACTTGATTTCAATAGAGTTTGACATTAGCATGTTGCTACGCTATTGCTGCAATACTCTAAAATGCACAAAAAACATACAAATAGGAGGCAAAATAGTCAAATTCTGACTGCACATATGTATTTTTATCAATAATATCAAATTGTATCATTATTGTATGAAATTTTATAGAGCTGTTCAGTTCATAGTCTTAAAAATGGAATAAAATTTGCATTTTCAACCTATGTCTCCCTCAGAAATTTCCTATGGATATTTAGAATAGCACTTATGGATGTATGAGTAAAATAAGATATGTGGTTAAAAGTATTTAAATAGACTTGACACTACACTTTTTAAGAACATTAAAATTTGCTAGCAAGATGCTTGCTTGGAAAATCGTTCAACTGCAATAATCTTTAAATACTAACTTGTTAGCAACAGATATGACTGTATGTAAACTGCATACAGTATGAAAACCTAATTAGCCATCCAGGTAGGCCTACAAACTGACATTGAACAATTGAACAGCTCTATTTATAGTCAACATTTCTTGTGGTGCATTTAGGGATTGCCTTCTCTGTGTAGAATACATGCGATCCCGCTTTATAATTTCACTAAAACAAGGTATCTCATTTAGACTGAGATAGTTTATCTTCAGAAATAGCCATTAGCATCTGTAGCTCGCCTACGATGCATTAAAGGCAGGTGGACAGCTCACAAGGTTTTGGAAGAGAACATTATAGTGTATGTTTGTTTTTCCAACACTCGATTTATTGGGTTCATCTAGTACATTCTTTCACTACTGTGTTTATCAGATGAATAAAACAACAGGCAAAAGCAGTTTAATTAATTTTACACCAGCATATCTGAATCCCACATACAGCTCAAAGGCATTTTCATGCCACAATCTGCGCTCACAATTATATTATCATCCAAAACACTGCAGCCACCGTCAGCCTTTACAGCTTTTTCATATGCAACACACGCAACCCTATTTCATTGTCGGGAGATCCTCTATTGATTCGCCACCGACGAGCATTACGCAATAAGATAGCTATTTATAGAGCATAGACTCCATGATGAATTAACAACACCCACGCATCTCTGGATAATGGATGACGATGATGATGCTGGTGTGCTGGGATCATTAAATGCTTGAGTCGTGAGAGAATGATACACCAATAAAGCATGTCATCAAATCCTCAGATCAGTAAACACTGCCTCTGAGGTCCACATCTGTTTTTTACAACCTCCTGCCTAAAAACAGTATGGTAACGTTAAACCTCAGATACAAATGCAATACACAGTTGCCGCTGTGAGCGGTACTCGGGTTGACCTGTGATTGCTGGGATCTAATTACAATGTGCTTGCTAGGCAGCAGTGTAATAATATTACTGGTTAGTGTTTGTTCTAATCTTAACTATTATTTCTGTCAGGACCACTATCATCAAAGATGATTGACAATTAGCATACAGTTTGGATTGGCGGTATGGACACTGTTCTTCTGCAGCTGGTCAGCTGATGCGAGCTTGACTAACGTGACCTGCCAGAACTAACGCTACACTTGATAATTCTGAAATTATTTAAAATAAATGCTGTTCTTTTGAACTTTCTATTCATCAAAGCATCCTGAAAAAAATGTATAATTTCCACCTAAAAATGAAGCAGCACCGTTTTTAACATTGATAATAGGGAATATTTCTTGAGCAGCAAATCAGTATATTATTATGATTTCTGAAGGATCATGTGACACTGAAGACTGGAGTAATGACTGCTGAACATTCAGCTTTGCCATCACAGCAATAAATTACATTTGAAAAAGATATATTCAAATAGAAAACACTGTAATCATATTTCACAATATTACTGTTTTCATTGTATTTTTGAACAAATAAACGCCAACCTTGGTGAACGTAAGAGACTGTCAGATTCAAATTTGAAAGTCTCGCACCAAGTTACATTCTTAGAATGTTCAGCATTCAAAATGTAACCAACCGCCCAATGATGTCACTGTAATATTTGAATTCTTAACTGTGATTGATGCTTTGAAGGTGATGTCTGTATTTACTTGTTACAGAGTGACACAGCTACATGTCCTTACCTAATGGCATGAGTATAGGAAAGAACTATCAGTTTAACTGACCAATGGCAGATGAGGGGATCGTTTAGGAAACCTGTATGAAAACAGAAAGTCACATTGTGTTGATTCTCATACACAGGCGACAAATAACATGATGCAGTATTTGATTTACACAGAACCAGAAATTTAATCTATTCCAAAACTGAAATAAAAATAGGTTAAAAATTTTCAAATAAGATCCTCACATAAACTCTAAACTGCTCCCGCCAATAAATCTATCCATCATTAAAAGTATTGGACTCATTTGGGTTCATACTGTAATTACCATGTGAGGGCAGCGTGTTGGGCTGCTTTTGTCTTTGATCATGGATGATTGAATGGGAAGCTGTTTAAAATGTGTGCCTTGTTAAGATCCACGGCCCTGGAAATGAGTCTTTGTGCATAAGAAATTCCTCCCATTATGGCTAATGGAAGATAATAGGGCAGACATGGTGGACAATGCTGACATACTCAGTCATTTTTCCAAAACAGCAATCAAGAAAAAAAGGAGAGACGTGCACAATTTGTCACCTACAGGGCAAGAATTTTGAATGGAATTTACCCCCAGAGATGGGGTGCGTTCAGAGTGTCAGATGAAGAAGAAGAGATTGGGAAGAAGAGAGGAAGAAGAAGAGCATAATGCTGTTTGCTACTCACAGTACTCTGTATGTGTCACAATACAATGAAGGAGGATGCTTCTACATCATTTGAACTAATTATCCAACAGAAAAGCAAATGTGCACACACTTTCACATAGCATTGTAGAAGTTTTACAGTTTGTCTTTTGGTAACTAGGGTTATTGTAAATAATCACCATTTGCAGTCATTGGTTTACCTTTGCATACCACACTTTCAACGAGGATGCACACACTTTCACATAGCATTGTAGAAGTTTTACAGTTTGTCTTTTGGTAACTAGGGTTATTGTAAATTATCACCGTTTGCAGTCATTGGTTTACCTTTGCATACCACACTTTCAACGAGGCTGCAGACATAGTGAAGTCACAGAGCAAAGGTTAATGTGCATCTAACTTAATCTTGAGGTTAAAAATCCTACAGGAATGGTTAATGTTTTGTGAATGAGTTACACACAAATTTGTTATTTATAGGAATAATTCACACAAGAAAGAAAATGTACTCACCCTCAGGCCATCCAAGATGAGTTAGCAGAGTTTGTTTCTTTGTAACAGATTTGGAGAAATGTAGCATTACATCACTTGCCCACCAATGGATCCTCTGCAGTGAATGGGTGCCGTCAGAATGAGAGTCCAAACAGCTGATAAAAACATCATAATAAACCACAAGTAATCCACACGACTCCAGTCCATCAATTAACGTCTTGTGAAGTGAAAAACTGGATGTTTGTAAGAAACAAATCCATCAAGACATTTTTTTACTTCAAACTGCTGCTTCTGGCTAAAGTATCTATCAACTGTCATCTATCCATAATTTTGCTTTCTCCATTAAAAAAGTAATCTCGGCTGAATCAGGAGAGAAATATGCACAGATCCGAAATAGATATAAACAAATATGTCAGACTTTTTCACTGGAGGAAGTGATATTATGGATTATGGACATAAATTTTGGTCACAAGAAATTATTTAAAGTTAAAATGCCTTAATGATGAAATTGTTTCTTACAAACATGCAGCTTTTTGCTTCACAAGACATTAATTGATGCACTGGAGTCGTGTGGATTGCTTGTGGATTATTGTGATGTTTTTATCAGCTGTTTGGACTCTCATTATGACGGCACCCATTCACTGCAGAGGATCCATTGGTGGGCAAGTGATGTAAAACTACATCTCTACAAATCTGTTCCCAAACTCATATATATCTTGGATGGCCTGAGGATAAGTAAATTTTCAGCAAATGTTCATTTTCCGGTGAACTATTCCTTTAATGTTACTGAAACACACGAATAAGCTATATGGCAATAATGCTGTGCTTGCTTAAAGAATGTCTTTGTATAATTTCATTCTATTCATTCAAATTACTTGCTGTAATATTTTGCTTGCATTTTCATAACATATACTACACATTTGCTATATTTTTATCTGTTTTATTATTTTTGCTGTCTGTATAGTTTCACAGTACTTAAATGTGAAAAATCCTGCACAATGGACTCAAGTTTAGCACATGAAGATTGTGGGGTAAATAAAAGTGAAAGCACCTCTCAGAAACTCTCTGTGTTTTGCTTGTTGATGCCAAGGGGCCGCTACAGATACAAAGAAGGGTGTTCTAAGAAGGGTGTTCTACCGCCTCATCTGGATTGTCTTTCCGTTGGTGTTTAATCCACTGTTCACATTCATCAGCGTTTGTTCTCAGAGCGGCCCTGTGCCTCTCTCGCTCAGCCAAGTGACATCACACGTGTCCACCGCAGCTGCACAAACACAAACGCAGGAATAACTAAGAGCTGTCCACATGGTCTGCCAAGATCTCATGCTATTTCTAAAAAACAAGAGCGACTGTTTATTTTTAAAGCACTGAAGGTGAGGAGAGGAAAGCAGAAAAGAAGACGAGAGATAAAAGGAGGACGGTGGGCAGGAATAACTACAAGTGTTACCATGATACGAAAGCAGATGCAATCAATACATTAATAAATCATACTATTTAAATTACTGGATTTCATGGAAACTTACTGCTTATGTAGACAGACAGACAGATAGATAGGGGTCTAATGCTATAAATCGATAAATCTCTTATGTTCAACAAAGCTGCGTTTATTTGTTCAAAAATACAGTCATTTTGTGAAATATTATTACAATTTAAAATAAATGTTTTCTTTTTGAATATATTTTAAAATGTAATTTATTCCTGTGATGTTTCTTCTTATGATGATAAGATTTGAAGGATTTCTTATTATTATCAATGTTGAAAACAGTTGTGCTGCTTAATATTTTTGTGGAAACTGTAATTAAAAAAAAAAGTAAAATAAAAATAGGATTCTTTGATGAACAGAAAGAACAGCATTTATTTGAAATATAATTTTTAGATAACTTTTGATCAATTTAATGCTTGTAATAAAACAGTAATAAATTCTGACCCTTACTGACCCCAAACTTTTGAACGGTAGTGTCACCTCTCATTTACCCCTGCCCTGGTCACTATATGAGGACCTTATACTTCCTGTTTCGCATCTGTCTTGTGAAATTCAATTCTTACTAATCTAAAAATTACACAATTGCCTGCCACACAGACATACCACATTCCTAACTAAAACACACTTGAGCAGCGCACCAACCTGACACTCTGTGTCTGTCAAGACACAACAAACAAAAACAGACCAATTGTGCATATTAGATCCAGCACCTGCACCCTTTACGTAAACACAGTGCTCAGAAATAAGCAGTGTCTGTTTGACTTCAGCTGAGCATTTATAGGAAGCACCAGCAGCCACTTCCTGTTGAGAGAAATGCTTAGCGTACCTATTAATAACCAAAGCACAGGGCTGGAGCACAGCGTTTTTGTTTGGTCTAGAGGGAGAGGTGGGCTAACACACCCATGGCTAATAGAGACTGTTTAGCATCTATTCATTCCGCCGGGCCAGGACTCGGTCTGCTTAAGAGCTCAGCCGCTCGGTGTTTACACTCTCAACATGTGCGCCAATAAAAGAAGAGGCCTTATATTTCAGGCCTCTGCTAGCTGGATGGATGTTATGTAAGGGATCATTTTCAGTCATGATGTAAAGCAAAAGGGTCTTCGATGGGGTTGAAAGGGTTTATTTTGCAAGAATGACTGTAGATTATAACACTTATTACATGGCTATTTGTCAAAAAACTAAATAAATAAATGAACATGAACTATTGTTTTGATTTGATCAAAAATCAGTCATTATCATTAACTAAAAATAAAATATGAAAAACATTTTTGTTCATTTAAATAAAGCTGGAGTAAATATTAATAAATATTATTAATATATAAATATTTGATGCAAAACTTAAGCTCTATGAAATTTAGAAATGTTATCTTGGCAAGTAATACTGTCAGGGAGAGACTGTTGCATCCTGTGGCATTTCAACAGCTGCTGTAAGACGCAAAGGCCACACAGGCGGATATGGTTAAGGTAAGTAATTGCAATTAGTTTAATTTGAAGACTAACTGGAAATAAAAAATAAAGCTGAACCAAAAACTATCCTGGAGAGAAGTGCTTCACTTAAGGGTTGCAGAACTTTCCAATTCTTGACCAGAGACCAAACCAACCTCTGTTTGCGGCAGAGGCCCTTCACCTTCTGGCCTTGCCATTACCGCCGCTCAACTCATAAAAACCACTGTAAGTCATGCATTGAGATCAAGAGGACAAGAAAACATGGCTGTACCCTGGGGGATGGACACGGCCACCTGAGAGTTGTGGAGCAATGGGTAATGACACTTAGCTGTCGCTGGGTAAGAAATCTCCACCCCTCTATCTGATTGGCTGTCACTATTTGGCTGTCACTGGAAGCCCCGCCCCTCTCAGAGCTGTTGAATCAGGACACGAGGAGACACACTGATGATGTGACGAAGGAACTTGTCAGTCTGTGTTATTTGCTATAGTCATTAGTGTATCCTCATACTGTCAGGGAGAGACTGTTGCATCCTGTGGCATTTCAACAGCTGCTGAGAGACGCAAAGGCCACACAGGCGGATATGGTTAAGGTGTAAAGTTTGCAAGTTGAATGGAACTCACCTTGTTCCTCTTGTGCTTCATTACATTGCTAAAATCACCAAAGTTTCATGCCAACTGCTAAATGCAAAGATGGACCCCAACCAGCTCTCTGTAGCTTCCAGGGGTATCACTGTCAGTCCAGACTTTATTGGTACCCTAGACAAAATAAGACATGACCAAATTAAATAAATGCAAGGGATCCCAGATTATATTTAAATATATTTTTAAATATATTTTT
>NW_015554150.1:167997-179751 GCF_001515605.1 Sinocyclocheilus anshuiensis
AGGGCATAACAGACTACAAAATCACACCAAATGCCAACAACAGTGACATCCATCTCCCTGACTTGTTAAATGATTTCTATGCACGGTTTGAAGCTCTGAATGACACACAGGCACTTAAATCCATGCCCACTCCTGAGGAGCAGGTGCTCTGTCTGGAATCAGCTGACATAAGGAAACGCTATCGAGAGTTAATCCACAAAAAGCTGCAGGCCCAGACAACATACCAGGAAGAGTGCTCAGGGACTGTGCTGACCAGCTGAAAGATGTTTTCACAGACATCTTCAACATCTCCCTGAGCCAGGCTGTGGTCCCTATGTGCTTCAAAAAGACCACCATCATCCCGGTGCCTAAGAAGTCAACAGTGACATGTCTTAATGATTACCGCCCTGTAGCACTGATTCCCATCACAATGAAGTGCTTTGAACGTCTGGTTAAAAGACACATTCACTCCACTTTGCCCTCTTCACTGGACCCTCTACAATTTGCATACCGACCCAACCGCTCTACATGATGCTATCTCCTACACACTGCACTCCGTCTTATCACATCTGGACACAAAAGACACATATGTCAGAATGCTGTTCATTGACTTTAGCTCAGCATTCATACAATCATCCCCCAGCAACTAGTGAGTAAACTCTCCCTACTGGGTCTCAACACGCCACTCTGCAACTGGATTCTAGACTTCCTGACAGAGAGACCACAGTCAGTGCGCATGGGTGGCAGAACATCAGGCACCATCACATTAAAGGGATAGTTCACGATGTTCACTAGGGCATCCAAGATGTAGGTGACTTTGTTTCTTCAGTAGAACACATTTGATGATTTTTAAGTCCAACCGTTGCAGTCTATCAGTCTTATAATGCATGGCAATGGTAACAAAATCTCTCCCTACTGGGTCTCAACACGCCACTCTGCAACTGGATTCTAGACTTCCTGACAGAGAGACCACAGTCAGTGCGCATGGGTGGCAGAACATCAGGCACCATCACATTGAGCACAGGTGCCCCTCAAGGCTGTGTGCTCAGTCCACTGCTGTTCAAGCTGCTCACCCACGACTGCACAGCCAAATTAGAATCCAACCTCATTGTCAAGTTTGCTGATGACACGACAGTAGTGGGCCTCATCAGCAATGACAACGAAACACCATACAGAGAGGGGGTGGAACAACTGGTGAGCTGGTGCCACAACAACAATCTGTCTCTCAATGTGGAGAAGACAAAAGAGATCGTTGTTGATTTCCGGAGAAGGTCAACTGACCATCTTCCTCTGCTCATCAGCGGCTCTGTTGTAGAGAGAGTCAGGAGCACCAAGTTTCTCGGTGTGCACATCTCTGATGACCTCACCTGGTCCATCAACAGCAACTCCGCTGTGAAGAAGGCACAACAATGTCTTCACTTCCTGTGGAAGCTGAAGAGAGCCAGCCTCCCACCACCCATCCTCACCACCTTCTACAGAGGAACTGTGGAGAGTGTCCTGGCCAGCTGTATCACTGTGTGGTTCGGAAACTGCAAAACAGCAGAACGCAAGACCCTACAGCGCATAGTGAGGACAGCTGAGAGGATCATAGGGGTCTCCCTCCCCTCTATCCAGGACATCTTCCAGGCACACTGTGTATGCAGAGCCTCTGCCATTGTGAAGGATTCATCTCCCCCCTCCCCCATCTGTTTGACCCCCTGCCATCAAGCAGGAGACTACGCAGTTTCAGGACCCGCACGGCAAGGTACCATCCTAAATAAGCTGATACACCCACCATCTTTTACCCATTATAAATTGCCTTCCCATCCCATGCCTACAGAAAAAAACACTCCAATGGACATTCACATACATCTGCACTTGCACTTTAACTTAGCTGTGCACTATACAGTCATGGCCAAAAGTTTTGGCAGTGACATACATTTTGTGTTTTGCAAAGTTTGCTGCTTCAGTATTTGTAGATTATTTTTCCACATGTTTCTTTGGTATACTGAAAAACAATGATAAGCATATCATAAGGCAAAAAATATATAATGAGTCAATATTTACAGTGTTGACCCTGGTTCTTCATAACCTCTGCAATTCGCTCTGGCATGCTGGATATTAGCTTCTGGGCCAAATCCTGACTGATGGCGATCCATTCTTGCCTTATTAGTTCTCAGAACTAATCACAATTCACAATGATTGGAAGCGCTTCTTCCCTCCTTTTATAGCAATCAGTCTGCTCTTACAATCTATTTAGTATGATAGTGATTTCACATGACTAGTACTCATTCACACTTTCACATGTGCTGCTGATATGATTAGTTCATTAATGTTAGCTGGTCATTTTGTGTCAGATCAAAAAACAGTGAAATTTTTTTTTTTTTTTTTTGTGTGTGTGAAAAGTTAATTTTTTGGTCAATGAAGCTTTTAGCAATTATTTAAAATGCATCTGATCACTCTACACAATAATCTAGGAACAATGTGAATGAACACCACAACAGCTTAAGAAGCAAATTTTGCAAAACACAAAATTTATGTCACTGCCAAAACTTTGGCCATGACTGTAGACACAACTGCACAACGGTCAGTTTACATACATCCGCACTCAGCCACCTAATGTGCGCTAAAAACACTGTGCAAATGCACATTATTTAACAGTATTTTGTCTGCTCTGAGCCACCTCATTTGTGCACTAGCACTTTATTCTTACACTTCTAACATTTCTCACATTACTACAATTTTACATTCCTACCTCATGATTATTGCTCTTGTCATGTTGCTGTATTGCTCTTGTTATGCTCTTGTTATGTTATGTTTAATGTGCTCTTATGTTTAAATTCCTGTTGTCATGAACACATGCGTATACTTGTTTTGTCAATGTCTTGCACCTTGGTCCATCAGAAATGACATTTCACTCTTCTGTATACTGTGAATGTGGAAGAATGACAATAAAGTTGAGTTGAGTTGAGGATGAGTTGAGATATTTCTTAATTTAATTTCATAACATAAATATAATAAATAAAATATAATAAAAATAAATTTACATTTGATAAAATATAGCAAAATATAATAATAAATTTATATATTTTCTTATTATTGCCATTTTTAAAACAATTGTGAGACTTAATGTTTTGTGAAAACAGTGATTTTTTTTTTATTATTTGATTATTATTATTATTGATTACTATTATTGAACAAAATCTAATAAATTTATTCTAAATTTAATTAAAAAAATTATATGAATTATATAAATTCAAGACTCTATTGGTGCCCTAGAGCAAATTAAATTAATGTGAAACCCAGATTTTAAATTATTTCTTTATATAATTGTGTATATATACATTTTATTTATTTTTTTTCTTTTGAGGAAATGGTTTTGCCATTTCCTCATAACTAAGAGTCGAAGAAAGCTATTAGGCCAATGCTGATTATTTTTATTTTCTAGGGTTGTTGCAATAGTTCTTGGTTAAGAAGAGAATTAGTTGGAAAAGCTATTAGAGAATTTATTGCCCGCACAGTGTGAGCAGTCACGTCCCATAATGCTTGAAGTTGATTACATAAGAAGCTACGTGTACATCACTGGATTTATCAGTGGGAAACATGCTGTTAAGTAGTCAGACATAATGTCTGAGGAAATCTGTGGTGCATTAACATACGCTCTGAATGATTACAGTAATTGTATTATGTAGGCGTCGTGAAATAATATTAATTGAATGTCAGGTCATATAACAGAGTTTTAAAACAAGTCGCATTACTTTGAATGCAAACAGTGAGAGTGTTTACATGCACAACAATACTATCAAAAATCAGTTAAAAAAAAAAAGTAGTTACATTCTTAAACAATTTATAACCTTTACCCAATAACAAAATACAAAATTGATGTAAAATAATGTAACACAGATAACTAGTCAACTATCAACAAGTGACTATGATTCACATATGCCAGTAAACATTTGGAATAAATGCATCAAAATTGTTTTATTTCAAGAGGTGAGTCAGGCTGTTGATGCTGTGAGGTCTCTAAGCATTCCCCAGGTCCAAGAAATGCGCCATTACTTTACACAGCTCAACAGACATTACAAATGGAGGATAGTGAAGCCGTGAGAGCTGCCACTCTGGATGGGTAAACAGCTGAGTGCACAGTCAGAGATGAATTATTGAGGCCATTTTGGTATCTCTGCTTGCAGAGGTCAGTGTGTAAAGTGATTATTTGGCAGTAAACTGCACTTTTAGCATAGCAAGATTTCAGAAACATGCAGAGAACGAATTTAAGGCCAACGCTAGCTGAAATGGAGCATTTTTTTTCACAGTCAATAGATGGTGTTGTGGTCGAGGTGTTGCTATGCAATTCTGGGTGATTTTTTACAAGGGCTGTCCCCGACTAAAGATTTTTCGGCAAAAGTAATGACTATGAATGTGCCGTGGGAAATAGCAAGGTGATATTTTATTTATTTATTCATAAAATAGTGTTTTCTGAGTCAGTGCTGGCTGCAAAGATGAAGTTGACAATGCCGACTCACGATCTCTGCAGCAGAGTGATGCGCCTTCAAAGAGAAATGCACCTTTCAAACAGAATACATAACCTGAGAGAATTTCATTTAAAAGTAGACATTCCAAGCTTTCTGTAGATATATTTCTCATATCTGTAAGATAAGCAGCCTATACGCTGAGTTTCGCTGCGCTTGAGTTTTGTGCCGTGCTCCAGTTCACGGAAACTGAGACAGCAGAAAGCGCATCCTGTTTGTTTTCTTTATTTTACCAAAGCACAAAGTTTTGTTGATATTGTGTGTACACAAATAAAAGTAGACCCTTTACAGTTTTGAATGATGTATTACTTTTATCTGTATGAGCAAACATGGTGGCTATTTTAAGCTGTTTCCACTGTTATCAGTGATCACGCCGGCACCTCCATGTCATGCAGTAGCACGCTAACAGCTTCCCAAATCCACACAAACACTTGGATATGCACCTAATAGCGCATATTATCTAGGTTAATGTTAAAGCGAGCTGCCAGGTGAACATTAGGATTTCCTGCCCGATATACTGTAATTACCTCAAGGACCAGCCATTAACGATCTGTCCGTAACGGACAGTTTTTTTCTGCGATTAACCAAGTAATAGAATTTTAAACTGAGCCTCTACTCATCGACTAACGTTTAGTGGACTATTAGGGGGACAGCCCTAAGCAACAGAAATAGTGATGCTTGCCATAGTGAGGAACACAAACAAACAAATAAAATACTATATTCAGAGACTTTTGAGCTTTCAACGCACATTTATAAAATTTTACTTGTGAATCAATTTGTTTTGAATGAAACTTTTTCATGAATATACCAGTTTAAAGGTCTCTTAACAAGATGACGAACACATTACGAGACAGCTCAAAAATATCTTCTGAGGTAAAAGTCCATACTGTAGTACAACCAAAGACTCTCTATTGGAGGACCTGTTAAAACACAGGTGTACTCCCACCCTTGACTTCCAGGCCATTAGTACACAACAAACAATCAGCAAACATGAACTTATGTAAACTGAAGACTGCTGAACAAACTCACATCTGCCAGTAAATTAAAGCTGACGTTAGACATTAGACAAGAAGCACACGTTATTTACTCACCATCATGTTGTTCCAAACCCATTTGACTTTATTTCTTCTGTGAAGCAATAAAGTCTCATTTTTACAGAATATCCTGATCTATATAATGATAGTAAATGTCTAATGAAGCATTAAAATTACAAAAAAGTGAAAAAAAGGAAAGTCAAATTGAGTTGGAACAACATGAGGTTGAGAAAACGATGGCAGAACGTAAAATTTTTGGTGAACTCTTCCTTGAATGTCACATTTAACATTATTCAGTGTCAGAAAGGTGAGAAATGATCATTAAATAGCGAACAAGGAAGTGAAAGTCATGCTCTAATTAGCTAAAGGTCAAAGTATCTGCAATGAATAAATCAAAAAAGGTTTCCACTTAATCTTATCCATCTTATCACAGCCAGCAAAACACAAAGCTGTTCAACAGAGGGTCATTCACAGCAGCACATGGTGTGAACCATGTGCACTCTTTCTTCATTTTTCAGCACAAATCCTTCCCCCACCCCTTCACTCCGGTCCATCCATCTGTTGCTACTCACAGGCGGTGCAAGGATAATTATGGAGACATACAGGAGGAAAAATCAACAGGAGTTGGATAAGGCCTATCAGAAATTTGCAATGCAAACAGCCGGAGCATGGTGTGCTTCTGACCCCTCAGGATTCAGGTCACTGGCAATCATTTATTAGACTGTAGCCAAAAAGTACTTCTACAGGGCATTTGGAGTGCAATTAGCATGTCAGCTGTGTGTCATGTAAAAGACGGGTTCAGCATAAACACCTGATAGTCAAAATCTATTTGAACAGACCTGTAAGCAGCTAGTACAGTGGTGAATAATTTGTGGGCAGGTTTAAAGGTCAAAGCATTAAAAAATGGATATATATATAGATAGATAGATAGATAGATAGATAGTTTACTAACCATTAATTACTGATACACTAATAAATTATAAATTAAATTACATATACAAATATATTTATTTTTATAACAGTTTTTTTCTGATTCTCGAATCTGATTGGCTGAGAGCCTTTTCCAGGAGTGCGATATTCTAGTGATAACAGAACTCCAACCGTTTCACCGTTTCTATCACTCCGCTTGCAATATTTCTCACAACGAGTGTCACGGCGGACGCCCAAATCCACTATCATTGTATAAATAAGCGTTTTTGTGTCACGGGATGTAGTTTTAAGAGTTATTTAGGCAAGAATGTACTTGTTTAGACTTCAAATGTGCGGTTTGTTAATAAAGATATGTCTATTTGAAAATTTGCTTTTACGTTTTTGGAGAAGTG
The DNA here is from genome assembly GCF_001515605.1 of Sinocyclocheilus anshuiensis. NCBI lineage: Eukaryota > Metazoa > Chordata > Actinopteri > Cypriniformes > Cyprinidae > Sinocyclocheilus > Sinocyclocheilus anshuiensis. The sequence goes on from NW_015554150.1 coordinate 174,841, forward strand.
AGCTCCAGGGCGTCAGCGGCCATTCAGTGCTCATGAACCTGCCGAGAGCAGCCTCACCTCAGCCAGATTTTCTGGACTTTGCCGCTGCCTCTGATGTCTTTAGTGGTTAAACATGAGATATAATTAGTTTTGGGTAATTCTAACGGGCAGTCTTTGGTCTCATTAATCTATTATTTGTTCGAGGGCAAATAGTTTTGGCTGAGGGCAAAGTCTCATAACGTTATATTTTACATAACTTTAATGCTGTATATCAGAGTGCTGCCTTTGTACTTTTGACTGAATTCCCTAAACTTTTATGATGACTGTTGTTGTTGTTTATATTTGTTGTTTCAATAAATAATATTTTATATAAATACTGTTAGCATTTAAAGGGGTCATGAACTGCCTTTTTATAATTTTGTACTGTTCTCTGAGGTCCACTTATAATGTTATCGAGATTTTTACATAAAAAAACATCATAATTTAGAAGTACTAGGCTATTTTCTGTCCTGTTTTTTTTTTACCCCCTCATCAGAACGCTCAAATATAGTCGGCACAGCATTGTCTTTTAGTTTCAAAGCATTAAAAAATGGATAGATAGATAGATAGATAGATAGATAGTTTACTAACCATAAATTACTGATACACTAATAAATTATAAATTAAATTACATATACAAATATATTTATTTTTACAACAGTTTTTTTCTGATTCTCGAATCTGATTGGCTGAGAGCCTTTTCCAGGAGTGCGATATTCTAGTGATAACAGAACTCCAACCGTTTCACCGTTTCTATCACTCCGCTTGCAATATTTCTCACAACGAGTGTCACGGCGGACGCCCAAATCCACTATCATTGTATAAATAAGCGTTTTTGTGTCACGGGATGTAGTTTTAAGAGTTATTTAGGCAAGAATGTACTTGTTTAGACTTCAAATGTGCGGTTTGTTAATAAAGATATGTCTATTTGAAAATTTGCTTTTACGTTTTTGGAGAAGTGAGCTCCAGGGCGTCAGCGGCCATTCAGTGCTCATGAACCTGCCGAGAGCAGCCTCACCTCAGCCAGATTTTCTGGACTTTGCCGCTGCCTCTGATGTCTTTAGTGGTTAAACATGAGATATAATTAGTTTTGGGTAATTCTAACGGGCAGTCTTTGGTCTCATTAATCTATTATTTGTTCGAGGGCAAATAGTTTTGGCTGAGGGCAAAGTCTCATAACGTTATATTTTACATAACTTTAATGCTGTATATCAGAGTGCTGCCTTTGTACTTTTGACTGAATTCCCTAAACTTTTATGATGACTGTTGTTGTTGTTTATATTTGTTGTTTCAATAAATAATATTTTATATAAATACTGTTAGCATTTAAAGGGGTCATGAACTGCCTTTTTATAATTTTGTACTGTTCTCTGAGGTCCACTTATAATGTTATCAAGATTTTTACAGAGATTTTTACATAAAAAAACATCATAATTTAGAAGTACTAGGCTATTTTCTGTCCTGTTTTTTTTTTACCCCCTCATCAGAACGCTCAAACATAGTCGGCACAGCATTGTCTTTTAGTTTCAATCCTTCTGAAAATCTAGGCTATTTTCTGTCCTGTTTTTTTTTTACCCCCTCATCAGAACGCTCAAATATAGTCGGCACAGCATTGTCTTTTAGTTTCAATCCTTCTGAAAATCCTGTGTCGAAATGTGCCTTGTTTGTAAACGAATCCGAGTTAAAATGAAGCAAACAAAGGATCAAGTTCTTACTGACGTGGTCTGGATCTTCATTCAAAATAAAGTTCATCCACTGATCTTTCCTATTGTTGGGATCAGAAGGAAGGCAGTGCAAAGACTGTGTTTTTCCACAACTTGGCACTGCACAGCGTCTTGTTGTATTCTGAGAATCTTTATCATTTGGTTTCTGCATAGACCTGCCTTTTTCTCTCTCGTTATTTACACTACATGTGTGAATCGGTGGGCGGGGCTAAACAGGCAGTGATGTAGAAGCAGGCGTTGATCTTCTTCTGCGGAGGCGGTGCTTAGTCATTCTCTATTCTCTATTGACCAATAAGAGGCATTAATTTAAAAATTAAAATCAATAAGCCATTAAAATCAAGAAATAAACTAAATTAAAACTGTGCTGAAAAGTACACGTTATAAATCGAAATTAAAGGCACTGTCAAAACGTAACCCACATTTACCATAACTTCATACTTAATACTCACATTTATGTGTGTTTGTATTTTCTGCCATGGTTAGCACTTGCTGACGTGAAGAGGTAGGAGAATTTATACGTGCGTCACGTTTAGTCGATAAAACACTTCCATAAAGGATGCACCTGTGTATCCTAGCTCAAGACTCCTCAGGAAGCCTCCTCACTCCTCGAACCTCGCCTCCTCGTGGTGCAATTAGAATCAACATATCTGAGTTTACAATGGAGGAAATAGCCCAAAAATCCAGTTGAAAATCTTTTTTAAACTATTTCTAAGTGCCCTATTGACATGTTGCGTTGTAATGAGAATTTGGGTATTTGGTGTCATATAAATAGTCATTTGACCCTAAGAAACATTATTTTCTACACTACATATGGTGAAAGTGTATGCATTTCGTCTGTGAAAGTTATATCAGGGGTGTTTGCAGAAAAGACATTAAGCAAACTGACTATGCAAACAGCTCCATGACTTTGATCTATAATAGATTAATAGATTAGCTATAATATATATTTGAGCTATAATAGATTATTAGTTTTTAAAACCAGAAAGCAAAGTAAACTGACTCTAATCTGTTAAAACTGGCTATATACAGCAAATATGTAATCCATGCATTGTTAATATAAGACATTAGCTCAGTTTAGGACCAGATAAGTCATAACGTTTTTATAAAATATTGTTTTGATGTGCAATAATAACTATTTATTAATTTTCACAGTCTTGCTCGGAGTTAGGGTTAGTTTGAAATGCAAGCATCATAATATTTATTAATTATAATAATAGTACATGGAACTCACTATAATTAAAAACAAATACAAAAATGTACTGTTGCCATTTTTTAATTCATAGATAATAACAAATGAGATTTCAGCTATATTTTGACCACTGAACTAGGAAATGTCCCTGGTTTCCATTTCAGAAATCTGGTCAATTTAGCTCCTTAATCGGATTGTTTTTAAAGAGCCTGTAGCAGGTTCCAGGGCTTTCAGTGAATGGCACAACTCTGTGGAACTGACCAGAAAGAACAAGGTAATTACTTTGAGTGTCGATCTATCTTTGGTCTTGGCTGCTTTAGAAACAGCCTCTTTTAGCCCCCTAGTGACACATAATGGGCACAGCACTCCTACTGCCCTTTTTTTTAAAGGTGAAGTGTACAATTTTCCATGCTAAAATACTTTCTCGACCACAAGATTAATATGCAGAGACAAATATAAGCCCTTTGATTTCTCTGTGGCGTTATCAAAACAAAAGTTATTTTGAGCATTCCAATAAGCCCGACTGTTGGCTCAACCCAGCAAGCAATAGCCCTCATTTCAACGTCTCGGTTAAGTATAGACCCGATATAGTCCGGCTATGTGTAACCCACTTCTAGCCCAAATAACCTTGAATTTGGTTTCATGTCGTTTTTGGCAAAATAATTTGTGAGATGTATGATATTCCATCGTTTAAAGGTGAAGTGTACAATTTTCCATGCTAAAATACTTTCTCGTACACAAGATTAATATGCAGAGACAAATATAAGCCCTTTGATTTCTCTTGTGGCGTTATCAAAACAAAAGTTATTTTGAGCATTCCAATAAGCCCGACTGTTGGCTCAACCCAGCAAGCAATAGCCCTCATTTCAACGTCTCGGTTAAGTATAGACCCGATATAGTCCGGCTATGTGTAACCCACTTCTAGCCCAAATAACCTTGAATTTGGTTTCATGTCGTTTTTGGCAAAATAATTTGTGAGATGTATGATATTCCATCGTGTAAGCAAAGTAACAGTGTTTACAAGGTGTTTGGTTTCTTTTTTTTACATGTTCATAGCCACAATTTAGCTCGTAGTCAGAGTGGCTATCTGTAGCCCACTTAATGTAGCCGCCATAATGGCGCTTTTCCACTGCATGGTACGGCAAGGTACGGCTCGGTGCGGGTCACTTTTGGGGGGTTTTCCACTGGGTACAGTACCTGGTACCTGGTACTTTTTTTAGTACACCTTCGGTTGGGGTCCCAAGTGAACCGTACCATTACCAAAACGTGACGTGTAAACTCTGCTGATCACGGATTGGCCGGAGAGAATCGTCACTACCTGCGTCACTGAATTTGCGACACAAACACAAAAGAACCGCTAGATTTAAATCAGCACAGCCAGCGAAGGATCGAACGCAACTGTTTTGAACGAGCGCACCTTTTTTTTTAAACAACCAAAAAGTTTTGTTGTCTGTTTATGACATGGTCTATATGTAGCCACGATTTAGCTCTAAATTGGACGGGCTATGTGTAGTCTGCTTTTAGCCCACCTGGCGAAATCGAGGCAATCTGTGGTCTAATTTTAACGGCTTGGCTATGGCCCCATACTAGTAACCAGACCAGCGATGAGCATAGCCAAAATAGCCTTAACATTTTTTACATGTAATTTTCGCCCACGCAGCTTCTTGTTAAATGCAAGTAAACTTTTGAAACATTTAAATTAGCATTATTTTATATTTTATTTAATTATTTTACAGCATTATTAAACATAGCATCATTTATTATGCCAAAAATAATGCTAATTTAAATGTTTCAAAAGTTTACTTGCATTTGATAATATGATGTCATGCATCCCACAAGCTGTTAAATGTTACAGTCATACACATTACATGATTCATTGATATTCGGCTGTCTTTCATTTTATATATAAAAATGCAATTACAATTCCTAACCGCTAGATGGCAATTGTAGCCCTACTGAGACATGACTACTGGCAACGCA
>NW_015554150.1:179866-204200 GCF_001515605.1 Sinocyclocheilus anshuiensis
CAGCTGTTAAATGTTACATTCATACACATTATATGATATTATTGATATTCGGCTGTCTTTCGTTTTATAAATAAAAATGCAATTACAATTCCCAACCGGTAGATGGCAATTGTAGCCCTACTGAGACATGACTTAGAGATCAGTGTTGTGTTTTGAATTTTGTTTTTACATGAGAGAGCACTAAGTTTACTTGTCGGAGAGCAGCTGGCAAACAAACGATAAAGGACATTCCTACTTGGTCTTGTAAGTATCTGTGTTTTCGTTTTGACGTGTTCATTATTTATCTATATTATTTCTTATTATTATCAATTATAAAAAGTTTACAGCAGTATTAAAATAGTGCAAATAGCTCAGATGTGCAATGCAGCATTAAAACCTAAACAGTACAAACAGAAAACATAATGTAATAAAACGGTAGGAGTGAATTTATTATTCCATGTACATTTGAGGTTAATGTGTGTACTGGGCTACTTTTTAGTTACAGCAGCTAAGTTCCAAATTGATAGTAAAACTTAAGAATGCAAATGATTTAAAATGGCAATATAAAATTATCAATTATAAAAAGTTTGCAGCAGTATTAAAATAGTGCAAATAGCTCAGATGTGCAATGCAGCATTAAAACCTAAACAGTACAAACAGAAAACATAATGTAATAAAACGGTAGGGGGTGAATTTATTATTCCATGTACATTTGAGGTTAATGTTTGTACTGGGCTACTTTTTAGTTACAGCAGCTATCACTGTGTTGTTATAAAGACAGTTGTGCCAGACAATTTGAGGCAGAGACAGATTGTGGGGGGCGCTATAGGGAAAAACGTAAACTGCTGGAATAAAGAGTTTTAAAGGGTTAGTGATGGAAAACTGTTAATCAAATATTGTGGTGTCAATACTCAATAAGTTACAAGGCAAATCAGAAATTAAAAAAAGAATTCCTTTACTGGTCATTTTGAAATGTCAAACTTTGTCCGCAATTCTTAACCACCTCAATCTGTATTATATTTTAGGGATTTAAAAAAAATCCCTACAAGCTGTACACTCACTAATTTACATTGTAGCAAAGTGTCATTTCTTCAGTGTTGTCACATGAATAGATATAATAAAATATTTACAAAAATGTGAGGGGTGTACTCACTTCTGTGAGATACTGTATATACATCTAATAGAGTGTTTTCAATACCTGGAGTAAAAAAATGAAGCAATATGTTGATGGAAAGCAGACTACCCTTTAACATTGATCATGTTATTGTTGCTGCTCTTTTCCTCTCAAGACTGTGCTGGCATACCAAAACTATCCTAAAAAAAGAAGTTTTAAAGATTATATTAGAATTTCAAAACATCAAGGTGACCAGATGCCCAGTTTATTTCAGGACAGTCCAGTAAACAAGATGTTTATCTTGTGTCCTGACATATATTAAATTCTCTACTTTTCTAGGAGCAGATCATAAGTCAGAAATACAATATAAGGTTGTGGAAGCAGGCTAAATGCAGGAAGGTTAACCCTTTAAGCTTTAGTGTTCATTTGCGCTATTTTTGAGGTCTGAGAGATTTGTCTGTGATGATATTACCATGACCTTGCTGGCGTACAACCGGAAGCTACAGGAAATGTTTTAAATAGGGAATTGTGTGCATTGAGATCCTATAGAAGACAACTTTTATATTGATATTTTGAGAGAATAGTGTTTTTGAGAAGCTTTTGAGTGTCACGTCTATCAAATATTTTCAGTAAAGGAATAATTCACCTCAAAATTAAAATGGACTCACCCTCAGGCCATTCAAGATGTAGATGAGTTTGTTTCTTTGTCAGAACAGATTTGGAGAAATGTAGCATTACATCACTTGCTCACCAATGAATCCTCTGCAGTGAATGGGTGCCGTCAGAATGAGTCCAAACAGCTGATAAAAACATCACAATAATCCATACTACTCCAGTCCATCGATTAATGTCTTGTGAAGCGAAAAGCTGCATGTTTATTAGAAACACATCCATCATTAAGTTGTTTTAACTTAAAACCACCACTAATGTATTGCTAAATTTCTCCAAATCTTGTTCAGATGAAGAAACAAACTCATCTACATCTTGGATGGCCTGAGGGGGAAAGTGTAAATATAGTAAATAATATAGTAGAAAGTCATCAAACCTATGATATAACACAAATGGCAGTATGGGAATGATGTAATGACCAAACTATTTAATATAAAATAATAATAACCAGTTTTACATTTGAGCTTCTTCGTCTTTGTCTAGATTGCAGCTTTGCATAGTATTTCACCATTTAAAGTATTCAACCTGATTTTTTTAGACCATAAGAAACAAAATGAAGTGTCTCTGAACTTTAGTCTCATAGTGTATTCTTCCTGGTCAACCCGTGTAACATTGTGCTTGCACTGCGTATTTTTAACCAGTGTTTACAGTGAAAATAGGGAAGTCACCAGGACAAACTCTTAATTCATCCAATTATCTATCTTATAAGCTGACTGAACTACAGGAGCTGGTTTGAATCTAAATCGTCTCAAAACCTAAAATAATGACTCCATTTCTATTGTGCAAAAACTCCTCAGACCAACAGCACAGTGTTGCATTGTATTTTTGTATTGTCCGTATCGCTTGACATATCTTGCACCAAAATTTGTCAATCGCAGCACTCTGTTATGACAATATTACACTTATTAAATGACCTAGAAAATCTAATGTGTGAACTAACAACCAATTACTGTGACTATGTATCACCCAAATGACAGAGTCGTTTAAAGTACATTAAACATTTTCTGAGAAAATCAAGTTCTGTTTTGAAGATGAAAAAGTGATGGCATAACAATGCTCACTTCAATTCATAACAGACACAGTATGTTTTAGTACACACACACACACACACACACACACACAGAGACAGATAGATAGATAGTTCCTGTATCAATAAAACAATTCAGAAACTTGTGGTTTTATATGTTTTTTATGCTAAGATTTCACAGCTTTCATTCATGTGAAGTCAAAACTGAAGACAAATACCCCATAGATTTTCAGTTCAGCTTCTTGAGAAGCGCTGCACTGCTGAAACATGTTGGAAGAGGAAAAAGTATGTCCTCTAAAAGTGCTGCATCATTTTTTGAAGCGCTACACTGTCGTTTTAGTTCTCTGATTTTGCTGGCAACTCCAGCCACTGAGCCTCTGACTGCAATATCAACACAATTCCCACCGGGGAGGCGGTCACTGCAGTGTGTGTGTGTGTGTGTGTGTGTGATTTCACTCTCAGGAGTGTGTCAGGTCTCCTGTCTCAACTAATTCTGTTTTCCTGTGTCTCATCAGTCTACGGTGACAGCGCTGGTTACCATGCTTTTGACTGGGTTTACCTTTTTCGTGCATGTAAAACTACTAATCAGCTTTAATTCACCCAAAAATGAAAATTAGCCTGTGTTTTACTTACCCTCGAAGCATCTGTATGTGACTTTCTTCTTTCAGACGAATCCAATCGGAGTTATATTAAAAATTGTCCTGACCCCTCCAAGCCTTTCAATGGGGGTAAGCGGGTGTTTGTTGTCAACAGTTCAGAAGACGTGAAATAAAGTGCACGCATCCGTAATAAAACGTCCCTCACACTGCTCCGGGGCATGAATAAAGGCCTCCTGTAGCAAATCCATGCACTTTTGTAAGAATATAACTACGATTGGATTCGTCTGAAAGAAGAAAGTCACATACACCTAGGATGCTGCAACGGTGAGTAAAACACAGGCTAATTTTCATTTTTGGGTGAACTAACCCTTTAAGCTAAACTCGTTATTCGCTAATAGTGTACACAGACCACATTAGCACTGCCTAGCATCACATTACCATACTTAGGTTGTGTCATAGAGGAAAGCTGACCCTAATACCTTACTATACTATGTCTGTGGGTCAGAATGGACAATCTCCTTTTCATGTGGCTCTTGTTCACCTGTTATTAGTACTTAGCTTTCCCTTGATTAGAACTACTATTTATATAGTTCCAAATCCTTAGGCTCCGCCCACCCATGTCCACAAATCTAGCCGAGCTCATCCTGTTTGCCAGTTAACCTCTGCGAACCGGCTAGATTAGAATGCTTGCAAATTGCATGTGAATATTGGTTTCTGTGTGTGGAGGACAAAGAATAACAATAAAGGATTAGCTATATTTTCACATTTTCTGAAGAAATTGAGCAGTGTTACAAATGCTAAACCAGCGAGCCAATGTCTCTCTCTAGTTTAAGATGGAGACACTGTTTTTTCCTCCCTCAGCTGTTATTTTGTTGTATATTTCTATGCCATGGGAGTTCATTAGCAGAGAGCAAGAGCACAGGCCAGAGAACATGAGGAGATCCAGAACGACTGAACCCTCAGGAGCGCCGCACACCACAGGGAACCTGAGAGTCAATATCAGCTCTCAGCACAGACAAAGGCAGGAAAGCAAGGAGAGAGTTTTGCCTGCTCACCATGCAGAGTTGAATAGTAATAGATTCCCCAATGAGTTCATTAACTCTTCAACACAACAGGTGATAATAAAGTTTACTCTACTACTCTTCAAGAGGTATCACTTCTACACGTTTTTGAAACTGTCTATTACATATACATGTATAGGATGGATTCTGATTGGCTGTCAATGGCTGCATCCGAAAGCTGAAAAATGCTGCCTTCGTAGATAGGAAGGCATCAAGGCACCTCTGAATCCAATGTCAGCTTCACTTCCTGCCTCCTGAGATACCTGCATCTGATCGAATTTTGAAGGCAGCATAGATGTAGGCTATCCTTTGCTGCCTTTGATATCCCACAATCCTGTGTGTTCCATTCCGGTGGTGGTTGAGCTAAAAAAAATAAACATGGCGTCAGAAAGTTGCATTGGTGGTCAGTTTGTGCGTAAATATATGTTTCTGACCAACTTTTGGCACTTTTGATGTTACTTCTAGCAAGAAATCAGTATTAGTAATTAATATAGTATAGTAATTTGCTTGTTCTATTTTGTTATAAATCATTAAACCGTTACAAAGCCTGTCTGAAATCAGTTTCGTGAGGCGCCTTTGTGCGCAAATGTTGCCTGCAAAGTCATTGCCTGAGAAGGCAGCAAGGCAACAAGTCAGCAGCCTAAGCTTTCTGACACAGCCAAAGTTTTTATTGTTCATCAGCTGGAAAAAAAAAAAACTTTCTGAAAGTGATTTCAGTGATATTGTACCTCTGTGTCATTATTGTTATTTGTGCGGACTTCATTGTCATAGAGTTAGAGCAATTATTAAAACTTTAATCACTGTTAACTAATTATAGTTAATGTTATAGTTATCATTATGGAAGCTTGTTTTCTGTCAAGGGATAATGATATAAAAAAGGTAATTATGACTTTTTATCTCACAATTAAGACTTTATTTTCTCAACTCACAACAAAGTTTAAGTCTCACAATTCGGACATTTTTCCCCCCTCACAATTCTGTATAAATAAATATAATTTCTTTGAATTGTGAGATATAACCTCAGAATTGCAAGTTAACAACTTGCAATGGCGAGGATATAACTCGCAAATCTGAGAAGGAAAGTCTGAACTGTGAGATATAAACTCGTAATTGTGAGAATAAAATCTCCAAATTGTGAGATAAGTTGCAGTTACCCTTCTTTATATATTTGGCTGGTTTGGTTGGTTGGTTGTGGTGGGAAAAAAACAGAATTATGAGATATAAACTTTGAATTACGAAAAAGGAAAAAAATAAACTCATAATTGATAACCTTTTTATTTATTTATTTTATTCCATGGCGGCCTTCAATAAAGAACAGCATTTCTTTGAAATAGAAATCTTTTGTAACATTATAAATGTCTTTACTGTCACTTTTGATCATTTTAATGCATGCTTGCTGAATAAAAGTATTAATTTCTTTCAGGAAAATATCTTACTGACCCTAAACTTTTTAACAGTAGTGTATACTGTATGCTCTTAGCATTTCTGCCAAACAGCCATATTCCATTAAAACATGTAGCACACTACTGTTTCAAATGTTTATCTTAACATAATGTGTGCTGTTTCATAGTAATAGTATTTTCAGCACTGTACAGTAAGTAGTATGCTAATATTCTGTTCCGAATATAGCCTATGTGTCTGAATATGTGAACTTCTTTGCTTCATGCAAAAAGCAGCATGTAAGATTAAACATGTACATACACAACATGCTTCATTAATGGCCAAGAAATCAGTACATACTATGAAAGTATGGAAATTTAAGATGCTCAGATTAGCATACTACCATACTAATCTTACTGTTTCTGCAATATATAATACACTATGTGCATTTTTTTTCTTTATGTACAGAATAGCCTAGTTTAGCCAAAATGTACCTAATTTAAAACATAAATTAAATATAGATAGAAAATGGCATACTAATGTATAAATTAGTACACATTCTAGATTTAACTGCCACCTTTTGCACTCAGTGTAACATTTTCAACTTCTCTGCAGCTGCCACAAACAGAATCAATTAAAGTCAAACAGGTAAAAAGTAGATGTAAAGTTAGCAGCGAGACACCTCCTGTCAACTGCTTGTCCAGCAGAAGCTTTTCCACAGGACTCCTCATATTTAATTCAGAGCGACCTCAAGGAAGAGTCAGGCCTCTCTGCTGACAAATCCAAAGCTTCTGGAATATGAGCCGCAGTTATATACGCCCACACAGACAGGCACACATACACAATTGTGCTGCGATTCAAAGCGTGCTTCCCTCCGCATCCCATGGGGTCTGATTCCTCTCCACGTGTCAAAGGCAGGATTTCATTGTGTTGTCTGATTATGAAAAGGCATTTAAGGCCACTTCAGATCTGTCGGTAAGACAAAGGAAGGACGATGGCAGACTAATCGGATGTCTTGCAATCACACAGCAGTGTCAGAACTGCTTTTGTTTTGTTTTTGTCACCGTTTTTGCCTCCTTTATGCTCTTGTGATGTGCAACCTCAGAAAAAAGCATCACATCTGTTAGCAGTCAAATCAAACACGCAGAACTAAAACAAATCCACAGTTGTTTTCTGTACTCCTCAAGTATGAGTCATCACAGCAGCGCTTCTAAAGCACAATTGCATTTTCTATTTCGGTCATTGTGACAAATTACCAAACAGGGAACATGTAAATGAACTGTTAATAAGAACTAATCAGGGGACAGCTCAGAAGAATAATGTGTGTAATTAGGAAATGAATCTTTCTGAGGCTTTTTGTGTAAGTTAGCAAGGGAAGGACGACTGTTGCAAGGAAATCAGGACAAACTATTTTCAATGTTGTCCCAATCAGATGCACTTTTATAAAAACCCTCTCAGAAAAAAGGTACAAAACTGTCACTGGGCCGGTACCCTTTCAAGACTTTAGGTACTAATATGTACCATTTAGGGTTAAATAAGGTGCAAAGATGTATCTTTTAGTTTTTTGTACTTGATGGAACATCCTGGTTTCAACACAAGTTAAAGTTTACATGAAATCAAAATTGATACTTTTGGCTTTCGTAATGGATGTTGGTCTTATCGTGAGCGTTTCATCAGTGCACGTTAATGCAAATGAAAATAACTGTTTGTAATCTCATGTGTTTATGCAGATTGTTAGTGAATAAGGATTGCATTTTCAGACTGATTCTTACATAGAGTTATGTGTACGACTTCAGAAGACTTATAATATTGTGCACAAATGATATGGATTACTTTTATGACATTTTTATAGTGCATTTTAGAGCTTGACATTATTAATTAACATGTATATTTGTTGTTTGGAAAAGAGCTGCTTGGACATTCTCCCTAACAACTCATTTTGTGTTTTATGGAAGAAAGAAAACACTATTGTTCAAACATTTGGGGTTATAAGATTTAATTTTTTCAAAATAGTACTTTTATTCAGCACAAATGCATTAAATTAATCAAAAGTGACCGTAAACACACGTATAATGTTACCAAAAAAAATTTATTTCAGATGAATGCTATTCTTTTGAACTTTTTATTCAGCAAATAATCTTGAAAAAGAAAATGTATACACAGTTGTTTTATATTGTAATAATATTTCACAATATTACTGTTTTTACTGCATTTTTGATCAAATGAATGTTGAGCATAAAATATATTTTTTTTAAACAAAAATATTACGACCCCAACCTTTTGAACGCTATGAGGGCAAATAAATTATGACAATTTGTAATTTTTGGAACTATCTTTTTAACTTGTATTGAACCCAGAACATTCCTTTAACAAATAAAAGTTAGTGGTGTTTGGCTTTATTGTGTTGGGACAGAGAAGGTCCAGTTCAGTCATGGTTGAGCTACTCACTCTGTCGCTGTATTCTGGCACCGTTATGAGTCATAGAGCCTCTCAAAATCGGACCAATCACAGCACACCGACGGGAGAATCTCTCTCAGCGACGTGCTTCTGTTTGGCTGCTGTCCAAGGTGCTGAAAACAAGAACGGTGAAACCAGAACAATGCTGACACAGAAAGCTCACCATCAGACATGACATCTCAGGAAATAAGAACCTGTGCTTATTTCCAGCATAGATGCAAACTAGTCAGATATCAAGTTTGTGGTTAAAGGTACGGCTTATGATAAATAATAATAAGATAGGCAGTCAGTTTTCTCATCTATTTTCCCTTAAGAGAAAAATTTTATAAATATTAAAGTAAAATATACTACCATTCAAAATTTAGTTTGTAAGACTTTAATGTTTTGAATAAGTATCTTATGCTCCTGCATTTATTTGATCAAATATACAGTAACAACGGTGATATTGTACAATATTACAATTTAAAATAATTGTTTTCTATTTTAATGTTAAAATGTAATTTATTGCTGTGATGTAAAGCTGAATTTTAAGCATCATTACTCCAGTCTTCAGTGTCACATGATCCTTCAGAAATCATTCTGATATGTTGATTTGCTGCTCATGAAACATTTATTATTATTATCAATGTTGAAAACAGTTGTGCTGCTTCATATTTTTGTGGGAACTGTGAAACCTTTTTTTTAGGATTCTTTTATGAATAGAAAGTTCAAAAGAACAGCATTAATTTGAATTAGAAATCTTTCATAATATTATAAACGTCTTTACTGTCACTTTTGATCAATTAAATGCTTCCTTGATGAATAAAAGTATTGATTTCTTTTTTTTTTTTAAATCGTAACCCCTTTGGAATGGTAGTGTATTTATTTTTATTTTTACAAAATTACATTTTATTTATTTTATTTTTAGTCATTTATTTCTTTTTAGACATGCAATAACATATAGACTAAAAGTTACAATTTTGATTTCATGGGGTATTTAAGTGAATAGTTCACCCACAACTTTTTTTTAATTTTTTTTTTACATGTCCTAAGATCCTTCCAAACCCATTTGCTCACATTTTTTAAAAAGACTTAAAAAGAAAATAAATCTTAATGAATCTTCACACAGCTCTTTTCCATACAAAACAAAACAAAAAAACATATTGACCATTTATTTGATTTCTTTGTACAGCACAACTTTGTTGTTTTATTATGTGCTTTATAAATTAAGTTGGAGTTGGATAGTGACCATAATTGCAAAAAATATATAAAAAATAAAAAAATGAATAAAGCTCCATAAAAATAGTCCATATGACTTATAACGGCACCATATTTCTAGTTAGCTTATGCTTTACAATACTTTATGTGGAGAACACGGAAATGTAAGCAATTTACTGAAAATATTCCCCTCTGTTTTAAATACTGCATCTTTTGAAAACTCTCAAAAATGAAATTTCTTCAGAAATTCTGTTTTTCACATAAATCTAATACAGATTTGAAGTGACATGAGGGTGAGCAAATAACAACAGGCTTTTCCAGCGGAATTATTCCTTTATCAAGGTTCTGCTACAGTTTCCAGGACTCAAATAAACTTGTGATCTGCCATATGAAATTAATCATGAAATGTGCAAACAGATGCTAATAGTGTAGAGCTGCAGTGGTCAGTGATCTCTGAAGGACTGTGTCTGACAAATGGCTAATGAAGCATGTATTTTCATGCCTCTGAGATTAGAAGAGCTCATCTAACACACACACACTCACATGGTCTCGCTCAGCTTCTAGCCCACTCACTATGTAAAATTCTAAGCAGGTGAGCAGAAGGCCCCACAGCAAATGTGTTTACCCAGCCTGTGACGCACATCAGAGCGAGAGAGAGCGAGCAGGATGGTGCTGATGGAATGAGGAGGAGGAGACAAATGGGAATAGGAAAGAGAAAGAGAGAGATACTGTGAAAGCCAACACACTGATCCATGAAACAGGATACAGAGAGCACAGGTGCTGAGTTACAGTGATAAATTAAACACAGAGTTTCCTGATGCGCCCGTCCCTCATTCCCAAAAACCAAAGCCTGCTAAAAGTCAACATTAAATCAATGTATTTACTTACTTGTTTTCATGTCCCTGGACTTCTTGTGCATCTGTGCATTATAGAAGCTTACAGGGATTTTGAATGCTTGATTCTGATTGGTTGACGAACATTCTAATGGGCTGTTCACACAGAACACGTTTTTCCATTCCCAATGCGCTACTTTTCCATTGTTTTTCTATGTAAACAGACAGACAAACATACAGTACAGTACAAATTACAGTACAGACACACGCTCACACAGAAACGTTGTTTTATCGGTAAAATAGTTTAGCAACTTAAAAGCTACATGACATTTCTTATAGCAAGGTAATAACGGCGCCGTTCTTGAAGCAGATAAACACAGAGTTCTGGCATGAAACTCTAGATGGCGCAGTCCGATAGGTCTAACTCAATCTGACCTAATGACATCATATACAGTTTTGCTATTGGTAGAGATGCTGCTGCCGAACACTGTTGAGAGACTCATAGACATGCTAAATCTAGTCCACCTAGGCCTAGTCCACACGTACGCGGGTATTTTTATAAACAGATTTTATTGGGTCAATACCGATATAAACATAGACATCTATTGGTACAATATTTGTCACATGACTAAACATGCCTCATTGTTTTCAAAAGTCTCAGTTTTCACCATCCACACTACAACGCAAAAACTGTGATTTCAAATGTATCCACTTTGTAGAACGTTTTCCTTGACAAAAATGCAGTCTCAGGGTAGACGAAAGGCCAAAATGGAGAGAAAAAGATGCGTTTTCAAATGAAAAACCTAAACAAATGTCTTGCAATACAACATCTGCACAATGTCTGGTATAGTATAAGTGGAATAATTGACTCCGGTCCATTGAATTCGAAAAAAAAACCTGCTCTGCATCATGGCCACATCACCACCTCAGGTGTTCGTTATTTATTATTTTTAATAACTCAACAGCCCATCGTCAGTTATCCCTTAACTGTTTCCACTTAAGTGTAAAAAATAAAAGTACTTTTTTATTTCAACTTATTTCTCACAATTATAACTTTGTGTCACAGTCAAAAAAAAAGTACCTTTCTTAAAACACATTTTATTCTTTTTGAATACCCGTTTCACTTGAAAGTACATCACATTATTAAAGTAAAATGGGTTCTGAATGCCTTAGTGGTTCAGTTGGTGGCAATATTTGTTTTGCCCCCGGGCAGCTGGTGTAGTCATACTTGTGCAGCTCCTGTCAGCGTGAAGAAAAGACTGAAATCTACAAAACTGTTGGCTTACAACATTCACTGTCAGTAAGATTTATTTATTTATAGGGACAGTCGTGACCTAATGGTTAGAGAGTTGGACTTGTAACCCAAAGGTCGCGGGTTCGAGTTTAGGTACTGGCAGGGATTGTAGGTGGGGGGAGTGAATGTCCAGTGCTCTCTTCCACCTTCAATACCACGACTGAGGTGAGACCCTTGAGCAAGGCACCGAACCCCCAACTGCTCCCCGGGCGCCGGAGCAAATGACTGCCCACTAGGGATGTAACGATAAACTCACAGGGTTTCTGCAGGATTTTTAAGCTCAAATTTAAGACATTTTAAGACCTTTTTTAAGACCTGCACAAATAAAATGAATACCATATGAGCGGGGTAGGGCAATGTAGTACCATATTAAACTGTAAAATTACTGTAAAAAGCATAATTTACAGTTCAGATACAAGTTTTCACAAAAACAAAGTTTTATAAAAATTATAAACTTTACATTTAAGCCTTTAAACCATTGTTAAGAAAACGGATGAGTCAAACGTATTAATTATTATATTAATTTAAACAATTATTATCAATAAATTATTATATAAATTAAATAAGATAAATTAGGGGTGTGCCATATTGACAAAAAAAATGATATCGTGATACATTTATGGGATTTTATTGATAACGATAATTAGACGATATTTTGCTGAGTGTGTTATTATGCACGCAATTAATCTTTTCCAATAAGTTTTATGGGCATTTTCACCTTTAAGCCATTCTTTTCTAAAAGTGTGCACCATCTTTTGAGTCAAATTCTTGCATTTGGGCTGTTACCAAGCAAATGAAATCAGTATCAACAAAATGTATCTTTGCAATGCAGATTATAATGGTACACTTCACATTTCAGCCTTTAAACCATTTTTTTATAAAATGGATGAGTCAAAAGTATTAATTATTATATTAATTTAAACAATTATCATCAATAAATTATTATATCAAATAAATAACATAAATTAGGGGTGAGCGATATTGACAAAAAGTGATATCTCGATAATATTCTGGGATTTTATTGATAACGATAATTGGACAATATTTTGCTGAGTGTGTTATTGTGCTGATATCTTAAGGACTACCGTGGACAGCTCCTGCTCCAGACTCCTGAATTTTTTTATATTCTTCATATTCTGTGTGGTCATTTCACAGCAGTAATAGAAATTAATAATTTCCAACAAGTTTTAAGCCATTTTTTCTAAAAGTTTGCACCATCTTTTGTGTCAAATTCTTGCATTTGGGTTGTTACCAAGCAAATTAAAATCAGTATCAACAAAATTTATCTTTGCAGTGCAGAGGAAACACAGAAGCTGCATTAGATGTGTCATTTAGATGCATTTACACACTGTTTAATGCAGCTCTGAGGGACATTAAATACTTTAACATTTACAATTACAAATGCATAAATAATGTTTTGATATTTTAAACATAAAACATTGAAAACTGATGCTTGAAATTATTTAAAAATGAAAAGGTACCATAAATGTGAAATTAAAACCGCCAGTAGGTGGCAGCAAGTCACTGTTAATAAGTGAGTCATTGCGTTTGAACCGAAACATTTAAATGGTTGAACAAAATGTCCTGTTGCTCAGAGACGAAAAACAGCCCTGTAGCTGTGTTTGAAATGATTTTTGTTGGAGAAATAGAGCAAAAACAGGAAATATGGTGTCTAAAACGTAAGTCTCTTAATATTAACTACTTTATTGAACTGTTGTATGAAATCAATATCACATTTGTAATCATGCTTACTCTTGGAGACAAAACGGCACTCTTCGTGTGATATTAACTATATGAAATGATATAAAGATATACATTTTCTGACCCATATCTTAAATTATGTGATAATTCTTAATGCATTTTAATAGACTGATTCATGCAGTGAAAGAATGCACTCTAAATGCGCACGCGCACTAATCTAATGGTGTGTTTTGTGTTTGCTTTTCGCGATATACTCATAATATCAAATTGCACATTGTCAAAACAACAATTACGATATTATCGCAGACCATACATATCGCACACCCCTATGTTTAGATTTTTATAATGCATTGCATATCTTCATATGGATCCACCAGTTCACATTTAAAGCTCTGCGTGTTTGCAGGCTAAAAACATGGGTCGATTTTCGCATTGGTCTGAACTCTGAACAAAACAACAGTTTTATTGAACATGTTCATTCATTCTCTTCCAGCAGGTGGAGCGTTTGGTAGAAATATAACTGTTTCCCCGGTAAGGGCAGAACACAAAGCAGCGCAGCACCGGACTTTGAACTTGCAGCGCTCGTGTTTATTCAATGAAATCATAACGAAGTTTTGAAGTTTAATTGTCACATTCAGCCATATCGCAATTCTGGTCTTTCCGTCCCCAAATTTAAGACCTCTTGAAATCATAATTAAGACTTTCTTGTACAATTTAAGACTTTTTAAGGCCTTAAGGTCGATTTTCGCATTTGTCCGAACTCTGAACAAACAACAGTTTTATTGAAAATGTTCATTCATTCTTTGCCAGCAGGTGGAGCGTTTGGTAGAAATATAACTGTTTCCCTGGTAACGGCAGAACACAAAGCAGCGCAGCACCGGACTTTGAACTTGCAGCGCTCGTGTTTATTCAATGAAATCATAACGAAGTTTTGAAGTTTAATTGTCACATTCAGCCATATCGCAATTCTGGTCTTTCCGTCCCCAAATTTAAGACCTCTTGAAATCATAATTATGACTTTCTTGTACCATTTAAGATTTGTTAAGGCCTTAAATTTGATACAACTAAATGTAAGACTTTTTAAGACCCCGCGAGAAACCCTGCACTCAACTCACGATTCGATTCGATTCGCGATACTGATTTCACGATTTGATTTTCTCACAATTTTTTCTAAACAAAATTAGATTTAAGACAAATTATAAATGAAAAGGTGTCCTTTTGTTTATTCAATGAAATCATAACGAAGTTTTGAAGTTTAATTGTCACATTCAGCCATATCGCAATTCTGGTCTTTCCGTCCCCAAATTTAAGACCTCTTGAAATCATAATTATGACTTTCTTGTACCATTTAAGATTTGTTAAGGCCTTAAATTTGATACAACTAAATGTAAGACTTTTTAAGACCCCGCGAGAAACCCTGCACTCAACTCACGATTCGATTCGATTCGCGATACTGATTTCACGATTTGATTTTCTCACAATTTTTTCTAAACAAAATTAGATTTAAGACAAATTATAAATGAAAAGGTGTCCTTTTATTATTACTTGGACAAAATGCTGCACATTTCTTTGTGAAACAGAAATATGTCAAATAACAAAACTAAATTTAAATTTTAAAACAAACCCTAAATCTAATCAAATAAATAAGACAAAAAAATCTCTTCATATAGACAAAGGCTACCTGTGCTCTTTCCATTCAAAATGAGAGGCAACCACTGCATTTGAATCACAATCCAAACAAAGATGCTGAATACATGCAGCATGAGCAGTTTTTTTAAATCTAAATAAGATTGCATAATTTAACATTTTAAAACAAAAACAGAATGCTCCGACTTTAGTTTTGTGAAACTATACTACATAAAACATCTGCACGAAACAAACAGCAGAAGCTCTGAATGAGACGCAGATTCACTCTCTGACAGCAGGAGGCGCTTATGGAACAGCAGCAATACCGCGTTTCCTGGGTTACCGCTGTAAACAAAGCAGCGCTGCGCTTATGAGCACTACATTAATATGCATTACACAGAGTCAAGATGAAAAGAAAATATCATCTAAACTATTCTAAAGACAGTCAGTTCCCCTCAGAGATACATTCATCCACCCCCAAATGTATCGCGATTCGTTTAACATCTCAACCGATATGAATCGTCACATATTTGTATCGATTTTCAACCGGCTCACGGTGAATCGTTACATACCTACTGCCCACTGCTCCAGGTGTGTGTTCACTGTCTGTCTGTCTGTCTGTGTGTGTGTGTGTGTGTGTGTGTGTGTGTGTGTGTGTGTGTGCACTACTCACTGCTGTGTGTGTGCACTTGGATGGGTGAATGGATGGGTCCCATACTCAAATTCTGAGTATGGGACACCATACTTGGCTACACTTCATGCCACGTCACGTCATGTCAGTTATTTATTTATTTATTGAAGGAAACAAAGAAATTAATACTTTCATTCAGCAAGGATGCATTAAATTGATTAAAAGTCACAGTAAAGACATTTTATAATGTTACAGAAGATTTTTATTTCAAATCAATTCTGTTCTTTTAAACTTTCTATACATCAAATAATCCTGAAAAAAATGTATCACAGTTCCCACAAAAGTATTAAGCAGCACAGCTGTTTTCAACATTGATGATCAACATATTAGAATTCTTTTTTTTTTTAAGAATGATTTATGAAAGATCACGTGACACTGAAGACTGGAGTAATGGCTGCTGAATCCAATTTTACATAATATTTAAATAGAAAACAGTTATTTTTTAATTGTAATACTATTTCACAATATTACCCTTTTTTACTTTACTGCATTTTTGATCAAATAAATGCAGCCTCGGTAAAGCATAAAATCTTATAGACCTCAAACCTTTGAATAGTAGTGTTTGTCAAATCACCAATACAATCTCAATAAAAATCCTTCAAAATCACACACACACAAAATGACACACACAGCAGAAAAAACCTGATTCCCCTATCAAAAAGGTGACTTGCTTATTTAACTGATAGGTGTGACTTCCCTTCTTACAGCTGCTATATTGAGCATTGCAATTTCTCCCATTAATAAATTATTTATTTATTTTACAAATAGTCCCTCTCCTTATACTGTCAACCAAAAACACACTGTTTTATAATATAGTAAATGGTTACAGACTGTTCCAGTCCTGACTGCTCCATCACAGATGTCGTGCTACTAATGTCAGGACTGAATCAACACAACAACTGTTTCACGTGTGCGGTGCGTCTACAAGGGTTGCTTAACCTCGCTGATGGAATCTCTTGTACTCAGAATAGCTCTAAAATGCATCCCTGGTGTGGGACAAAAGTGTACGAACTACTAAGTACTGTTGTTACTCAGATGCTTTCTTGAGGGGGTCGAGACCTTTTACATGTCATTCTCCTCCAGGGTAGAATGCAGGAGGTTTGTTAAAGGCATCAGGAATCATGTGACTTGTTTTAGAGTCAAATGCATGTCCTGACACGTTTCATTCGAATAAGCACATTCTGTACCTTATGCTGGGTACACACTAAAAGATTTTTAAAATCATATAAGATCTTCAAAATGTGAGAGACCACAAACATGAGGACAAAAAATCCTAGATTTAACCGTTTTGCTCCTATAGTGTGTGGTGTGCCGCGATGTTCCCCCCACACATCAGGATTTCTGATCGTAAATATTCAACATGTTGTATATTTATGATTTGCCATCGGGGCGCCTCTGACGTTCTTCCGAGCAGATTCAGTCACTCTTAACACACCTCACACCACAGGAAAATGTGATAAGATAATCTTTAGAACCACCAAGATAATCGGGACATTACCTAGGATTGTCGGAAGGGGAGAAATCGGCCCAAAATCAGCCCGATTATCTTGTGGTGTGTACCCAGCATAAGTGGCGACTTCTAAGACAACCACCACTGCAACTTTCACTCATAGTTACGGTTAGGGATTTAAACAAACCCTTTACCCTAGGGGTTAAACTTTGTTGATTAACCCATCCTGCACTGTTCATGCTACAGACATCAAAATTGTCAAATGTTCAAATTTTTTTAAAATCCTGGTGGACAAAAAAACGTGCAATTGTAAAAGGTGCTGTATGAACTTTTTTTGACTGTACTAAACCATACAAACATTATAACATAATATGTTATATTTAGGAAACATTCTGAGTTCACATACTTGTTTCTCTGAAAAACAATGCTACATTCAGTTATTCTACTTTGAAATGTGTGTTCCATGTCAGAATGTCTGGTTTTGTTGTGGTCTGTGTGATTCCACCCACTGCAAATTTAACCAATAGTATTTTAACACCCCGGGTTGCCAGTTGGCAGGAAAGACTATGTAATGAAGCCATGGATGTGAGCAAACAAACTGGGTCAGATATCGCAGATTCTACCCGACCTAAAAAGCCTTGACATCCATCTAGAAAACTCTATGACCAGAGGCATATTAAAACACAGTTAAATCAACTCATCAACTTACAATGTAAAGATTGTCGCCTTCCATTGTCAGCTGCGCTCATTCCTGTTGCGTGTCCTCAATCTGGCATCCTGCGTGAGTGTCGAGTTTGAGGAGGAGGGGGCTGGAGAAACAACTCTCTCCAATATTGTAAATTTGGACTGCAGTACACATTTCAACCACTAACTGTCAATATTACATACTGCACCTTTAACAAACCATATTGTTATAAAAAAAGTATTGTTATAAAACACCAGAATATCACAGAGACTAAGGCCAGTAAGAATCCACCTTGCAACCAACCATAACACCTTAGCAACCACATAGCCACATAACAAACCCACTGAGAACACCTTAGCAACCACCTAGAATCACATAGCAACGCACTAAAAACCACTCACAACACCCTAGCAATTGCATATCAATTCTTTGGCAATCACATAGCAATGCACTAAAACATCTTTAAAAGCCTCAGCAACCACCTAGCAACTGCTCATACACCCCAGCAACAGACTAAAATATACTCAGAAAACAACAGCAGAGCAACTTCCTGGCAACCACTTAGAACATCATAGCAACGCACTAAAAGTTATTCCGAAAACCTTAGCGACAGCATAGCAACACACCAAAACCCTCTCAGAAAGCCTCAGCAACTACCTAGCAACTGCCTGTCAACCATTCAGTACAACCTAGCAACCACATAGCAACACACACAAAATTACTATGAACCTTAGCAACTCCATGGCAACCACTCAGAACACCCTAGCAGCATAGCAACTCCCTAGCAACCACATAATGCTCTTAAAATTTATTGGAAACCCTTAGCAACAACAGAACTCCATGGCAACAACTCAGAACACCCTAGTAACCACAAAACACACTTAAAATTATTTGGAGGACCTTTGCAACAGCATAACAACTACATAGCAACAACTCAGAACACCCTAGTAACCACATAACACACTTAAAATTATTTGGAGGACCTTTGCAACAGCATAACAACTACATAGCAACAACTCAGAACACCCTAGTAACCACATAACACACTTAAAATTACTCAGAGGACCTTAGCAACAGCATAGCACATTTATTATTATTATCAATGTTGAAAACAGTTGTAGTGCTTCATATTTTTGTGGAAACAATGATACATTTTTTTTTACAGGAGTCTTTGATAAATAGAAAGTTCAAAAGAACAGCATTTATTTGAAATTAACCACATAACACACTTAAAATTACTCAGAGGACCTTAGCAACAGCATAGCAACTACCTGGCAGCCACATAATGCACTTAAAATTACTCAGAAAACCTTAGCAATAGCATAACAACTCCCTGGCAACGACTCACTACACCCTAGCAACGACAGCTGTGAGTTTTACAGAGGCAAGCAACCCTTATTTTTCAGAATATAAGATTTTGTAAGAATCAAACTGGCTTTTTAGATTCTGTCTTAGTTATGGTAGTCTACTTGTGCTCTTTGGGAAGTGTTGTGTACTTTTGACCTGTCAAAATCACGGAGCAGATCTGCTGGAAGCTTAACGTCCTGCGACAGGTTTTGTTCTAGAGAAATGTCTCGGCTGCTCTTGTTCTAGTTTTATGCTCTGTAAGCCCCTCTGTGGTTATAAGCACTGTTCTTCAGGCATTTCCCCAGAGACTGTCAGGATAAATTTAGGGGCGCCTTTGTGAGGCGAGCAAAAAACATGCTGAGTACACACACACTCTCTCTCACACACACACACACACACACACACACACACACACACACACTTTCTACCTCTAAATTTGGAGGACTGCAGTGCAGGGATATTAAAAATCCTGAATCATTACAACCTTCAGAGGCCTTGATAAATTACAGACACATCACAGGGCGGATGGGTCAATGGATGGGCAGTAATGAGAGGAATAACAAACTGACTTCAACTCACTTTTACTTCATTAACAGCCCACTGAAACCACACACAGACTGAGCAGAGACTGCAGAAGCTTTATATCTTGCTCTGGCATCATTTACTCTCCCTCATGTCAATCTGAACCCGTAGGAATTTGTGGAACATGAAAAGAAATGTTTTGAAGAATGTTCAAGCTGCTCCTTTTCATTCAACGCAAGCATATCATTCAAAATGGGGTTTAGGGTTGGTAAGATGTTTTTGAAAGAAGTCTCTGCTGCTCAGCAAGTAGTAGTAAATAGTAAATATTGTGAAATATTATTACAATTTAAAGTAGCTGTTTTTGTTTTATATACAGTGGGTACGGAAAGTATTCAGACCCCCTTCTACAGGAGTCTTTGATAAATAGAAAGTTCAAAAGAACAGCATTTATTTGAAATATAAATCTTTTGTAATATCATAAATGCCTTTATTGTCACTTTTGATCAATTAAATGTATCCTTTCTGATTCAAAATATTAATTTTATTAAAATATTAAGTGTAAGCATATTAATTGGAGCTGTCATGCTCCAAAAATATATATTTAAAGTAGTCAGTACTACTCATGCACAATACTTAATGTCTTTTAGAGTTGTACAATAGCTTTATATAAGGACATTTTCAAAAAAAATTTTTTTAATTAATATTAAGGTACTACAGCAGTAGATCTTGAATATCATTTCCACATGTGCATATTCAGACGCAGCACACCAGATTTGACGTCAATGCCAAATCTGCTCTCACGTGTCCAATGAACCAAACACAACATGCTATTTTTTAATATGCAGAAGGGTGAATGACATTTGAGAGCCATGTGAGCAAATGAGGACAGACTTTTAATTATGAACTTTAATTATTAATGCACGAACTGTTCCTTTAAGAAACCCTTTGCCCTTTTATAACCTCTTAAAGAAGCAGCTTGTATTTGAATCAAACTAAAATTTATGTTGTTTTGAGGTGGTGCCTTCAAATATAATAATGATATTATTAAAGGGATAGCTCATCCAAAAATGAAAATTCTGTTCATTTCCTCACCCTTAAGTTGTTCTAAACCTGTACGAGTTTCTTCCTTTGAGCACAAAAGAAGATATTTTTAAGAATGTTGGTAACAAAAGAGTTGACGGTAGCCATTGTCTTCCATAGTATGGAGAAAAATACAATGGAAGTCGAACACCACCGTCAACTCTTCTGATTCAACAGAAGAAAAAAACTTGTACAGGTTTGTAACAAGTGGAGTGTAGCCTAAATAATGACAGAATTTTCATTTTTGGGTGAACTATCCCTTTAAATGATTCTACAGTAAGAATATGGGCAGCAAATGGACAGCCGTGCAAGCGATAATAAACAAAGAACTGCCCGACACTTGAGCTGTACTGTGTGTGTATAAATATAGAGATACTAATGCAATGAACAAACCTTTCACACTCTTCTCTCTCACACATGTATGTACTCACGATCCTGGCCAGACACACTAACACCTCACCTAAATATACAGCACACAAAAGCACATGGTCAGTAGCGGTGCTTCTATGTTTAGATGGCTCTCCTGAGGGAACGGCCTGGAGTGAGCAGGGGAAGGACGTCCCCTCATAGCCCTCGTGATCCTAAACTTTACATGCACCGCTTGTCGCACTCACACAGCTCCTGTGATTATTCCTGATTCAGCCGCAGGGAAACCCTGACATTTGCCTGGACGCCGGCCATGTTAGCGCTGCCCTTTGACCCGTGTCCCACTCATTTGACATAATATACTTTTTATACGCTCTGTAGCAGGACATATTCAAACCCTTGTGAAAGAGAAGTGTGCTTAATTGTACTGAACGTGTACTTGTAGTGTACTTCAAAAGTATAGTTTAAAAAAACTGCACTTGCAGACAATATAATATTAACAATATAAAAGACCACTTAAGTGTAATTAAAGAGTCCACTTTTATGACTATGTTACTTAACACACTTAAGTACACTTTTAAAAAGTGCATATTGTAATAAAATACATATCAATTCATTATGTTTTCATAATCTTTTGACATGCTTAAAAGATGCACACTTATTTCGATGATATGTTGACTAACATAATAAAGCACATGTAAAAGTGACTTCATTTTAACTAGTTAAACTGGCAATAAACTTTAACCATATTTCAAAGACAATAGAAGTATTTATGAAATTACATATATAGATGTACTTGGGTCAAAAAGCACTCTTACATTCAACTAACTGCATTTAATATAAAATTAAACCATAATACATGTTCATTTATTTGCAATTAACATGCAATAAAGTCTCCAGTAAAATAAAAACATTACTTTCATTACATTGAATGTACATTATTTTAAAGTATACTAGTAACTAGGGCTGCACGATTAATCGAATGCGATTGTCATGCGCATTTTGATAGTAATGCCGGTTCTGTAATCAGCAGAAAATTATCATCACGGGCTTTCAGATGGCTTGATGTATTTTAAAGAGTTGGCAGTCAAAATTAAAACTGCTGGATGATAGATACTCTTCAATCTTTATGACAAACAGACAGTACAAGAGAGTACTGAGTACACATCCCTGTGGGGCACCAGTGCCGAGTGTGAGTGAGGAGGATGTGTGGTTGCCAATTCTAACCACCTGGGGTCTGCCAGTCAGGAAGTCCAGGACCCAGTTACATAAATGACTGTTAAGACCCAGATCTTTCAGTTTGGCTATAAGTTTGGTAGGGATGATGGTGTTAAATGCAGAGCTGTAATCAACAAACAGCATCCGCACATAGGTGTCTCTTCCCTCCAAGTGTTCCAGGGCAGAGTGTATGGCCATTGCAATGGCGTCATCAGTGGATCTGTTTGAGCGGTAAGCAAATTGGAATGGGTCCAAGGTGTCGGGTAGAGAGGAGCAGATGTGTTATTTGACTAGACGTTCGAAGCACTTCATGATGACTGATGTCAGTGCTACAGGGCGGTAGTCATTCAGGCAGGAGACAGTTGTTTTTTTGGGAACAGGGATGATGGTGGTTTGCTTGAAGCATGTGGGGATCACTGTTAGTCTCAAGGAGAGGTTGAAGATGTTGGTGAAGACATCTGCTAACTGGACAGCGCAGGCCCTCAGAACATGTCCGTGAATGCCATCTGGACCTGGAGCTTTCCGGCCGTTGACTCTCTTGAAGGCCTTACTCACTTCGAGTGTGTTTAGAACCAAAGGGCAGGTGTCAAGGTCAGCAGGTATTTTCACAGCAGGGAATGTGTTGCCTGTCTCAAAGCGAGCATAGAATGTATTGAGCTCGTCCGGTAAGGAGGCAGACAAAGACACAACACTGCTTTTCCTTCCTTTGTAGTCAGTGATATAGCGCAAACTGCTCCACATGCGTTGGGGGTCAGAGCCGTGATATTCTGACTCCACTCTGTCCCTAAAGTCTCTTTTGGCTGATTTGATAGTTTTTTGAAGGTCATACCTGGACTTCTTGTAAGCATTTAGATTCCCAGAGTTGAAGGCAGGAGTTCGTGCTCTTAACCTGGCACGCACCTCACCATTGACCCATGGTTTCTGGTTTGGAAATGATTTAACATTAATGGATGGCACAACATCCTCTGTGCATTTGTTGATGTAGCATATCACAGAATCTGTGTATTTATGTATGTCGTCTCCTGCTGCATCTTGAAACATCTGCCAGTCTGTGGATTCAAAGCAGTCCTGCAGTGTGGCGATGGCATCTTCACTCCATTTGTGACTGTTTTAGAAACTGGTTTTTCCTGTTTGAGGCATTGTCTGTAGGCTGGTAACAGCAGTATGCTAATGTGGTCACCTTTGCCAAATGCTGGTCGGGGGAGGGGTTTGTAACTGTCCTTTAGTGTTGAATAGCAGTGATCTAATGTCTGATCCCCTCGTGTGGGGAAATGTATGTGCTGGTAGAATTTAGGAAGAACTTTCCCCATATTCACCCTGTTAAAATCCCCAACAACGATGAAAGCAGCCTCAGGATGAGCAATTTCTAATCTATTTATGGTGCTGTAGTTTGTCCAATGCTTTAGTTTTGTCCACATGAGGCGGGATGTAAAAAACTGTGAGAATGACTGAATTAAACTCCCGCGGGAGGTAGAAGGGACGCACTTTAATAGAGAGCAGTTCGATCTCTGGGGAGCAGTGTGTAGATAAAACTGTAACATCAGTGCCCCAGCGAGTGTTAATCATAAAACACACGCCTCCACCTCTGCTCTTACCGGAGTTTAGCGATCTGTCATGACAAAAAACGGAGAATCCAGGCAGTGTTATAGCCGTATCGGGTACTTCTGAGTGTAATCACGTCTCACAGAAAGCCAGAACGCAGCAGTTTCGAATGTCCCGCTGGAATGTGATTCTCGCATTAAGTTCGTCATATGAGTTATCCAGAGACTGTATGTTGGCTAACAAGATGGTAGGGAGAGGAGGATTAAAACTTCTTTTCCGCGATCTGCATAGAATTCCAAAGATCTATCTTAATTAAGAGAATATATTTTTCTTATTTAGTACTTTAGTACTTACTCTTATCTAGGGATGTCCCAAGCTGATCTCAAGAATCGGGGTCGGGGCTGATTGAGGTTTTTTTTTTTTTAACTGTTTGGTATTGTCTATCCTAAATCTGATTATTTATTTCACGTCAGCTGTCAGGCAGGTGTCGTGCAGG
>NW_015554150.1:204275-218407 GCF_001515605.1 Sinocyclocheilus anshuiensis
TACTTGCTACATCGTTAGAAGAATGGCATCTACGCTAATATTAGTCTGCTTTTTTCTTATTCCGAGGTCACCGTAGCCACCAGATCCAGTCTGTATCCAGATCAGATGGTCACTGCAGTCACCCGGATCCAGCCCAGATGGTGGATCAGGACCTAGAGATGACCTCTACAGCCCTGAATGTCAGTGGAGACCAGGACAACTAGATGAGCCTCAGAGACAGATCCCCTGTGAAGACCATGTCTCCTAGACGGCCACCGGGACAAGACCACAGGAACCAGTTGAGTCCTCTGCACAATGTGACTTTGCTGCAGCCTGGAACTGAACTGCTGGTTTCGTCTCACCAGAGGCCCCCCAACTGAGCCTGGTTTCTCCCAAGGTTTTTTCTCCATTCTGTCATCGATGGAGTTTTGGTTCTTTGCCGCTGTCGCCTCTGGCTTGCTTAGTTGGGGACACTTCATTCTGAGCTGAATGATGACATAACTGAATTCAATGATGAACTGCCCTTTTGCATTATTGACACACTATTTTCCTATTTAATGCTGTACAGTTGCTTTGACACAATCTGTATTGTTAAAAGTGCTATATAAAATAAAGGTGACTTGAATATACACATAGTCACGCAATGCTGATGTTGTTAACATTAAGAATTTGAGAATAAAGTTTAACAATAATAATAAATTACACGGTTTGATGTGATATGACCTAACCGATCGTTAATCGGAAAAATTCTTATTTGGGTCATATATTCCAAGACGTAGGCTAGAATATGTAGGTGCAAAGTACAATATCCACACCGGTGCGGTGACTGACTGCCACACATACTCAAAATATTAGATTCAGCCACGCTGGAGCACGCCGGAGCACAACCCACGCAAGGAAGATAATTCCGCACACAGCTGCAATTGCAGGTTTTCAAACAGAGATGGCGACAAAGAGGCAAAACTTACAGGCTGCAGCTTTAATGTTAGTTAATAAAAATACTCTTATTCATTGTTCATGTTAGTTCACGATGCATTAAATATGCTAAAGTGTACTTCTTTTTAACAAGGAAACCCAAGGACTGTGTGTACATTTAAAGTGTGCAACATCTTATCACGGTCTAAATCACATTAAAAGATTATAATACTCACGTACACACTTGGTACTGTCTAACCTTGAGCTTAAGAATCTGAAAGCTGTTAAATAACTGTGTAGGTCCTGAAAGACCTGGATACATTATTAAATCAAATCACACATTGTAAATTCTTGCAAAAATATGTGACCTTACCATGGTACCAGATGGTAATACTAAGTAAAACCAAGGACCTGAATGATTTTGCCATATTCAAATGCTATGTTAATTATGTATTATTTGTTAATTATGTTTTTTTAACACATGCAAAAAAAAAAAAAAAAACACAGACACATATTGTATTACATGTTCAAAACGGTATTTTGATGATTTTGCAAACGACATTAAAATAAACAGTTAAAATATGTTTATTAAAAAATCACGGAGGTGTGGGATTCTGTCCTCAAAGTATGTGAGTAGGTAGTTAAGCAGACACACACATACACACACAGAGAGAGAGAAGAACCTCTGAGAGCATCTGGCCGTCTTATGTAAGCGCTGCAGCTCTGTTTATGTCTCTCTGTTCTCATCATGTGTTGCTATGGGTCTGCGGGAACAGTGCAGCGCTGCCACCTGCTGGCCAAACGCAGTACGATGTTTAGCAGCTATGTTATATGGATCGGCGGTTCTTAAATAGCTGTTTCGACTTTCGAGATTACTTCGGATATGAAGAGGCACCGTAAACACAGTACCAAGTGTAATTCAAAAGTAAATATATTTGATTACAAACATCGAAATTAATGTATACTCCTATTACTCTGAAGCGCATATAGGCCCCACAATACTGACAGCTCACATACCTGTCGGTGTCAGCAGAAACTTATCATCAAACCGATTTCTGTAATTATAGCAACCAGGACTGATGCTTTAGATCGAAACAAATTAAAACCACAAAACTTATCAGAGCTATTGCCAATACTTACAAGTGTTTGTACTGTTGATTTCTCTCCAAAATGATGTCACTTCCTGGAGGATGATGTCATAAAGAAACTGGCTTTTGTCAAAGTGATAAAAAAAATAAATAAATTAAAATGTCTATTTTTCAATTTTATAAATGATAATTTTATAACGTTTTAACTAGTTAAAACTTGAATTAAATTAAGTTTTAAATATTTAGATTCATTTGTCCATTTAGAAATACATTTATTTCCATTTTTATGCTTTCTATTTTATTTTTTATAGTATCACTATATATATATATATATCACTAGTAAGTTCATACCAAAAATATATTGTGTTTCAAACATGTATTTATTTTTTTAAAGAAAACCTTGATTATCTCATTTTTCATTTTAGAAGTTCTAGTTTGTAGAAACTTATTAGAAAATTAACTAATTTTCAACTTCAAAAATTGTGTGTTTAATATTTCCCTAAATATATTGAGACATTTAATTTGGGACATGAAATTAATGCAATGCGTAACAGGAAAGACTACAGAAATGGTCTGAATCAACCATTAAGAACAATCGGTTCAGAAAACAAATCAGACATCATGACATGAACATATGAACACATTAGATAATAAAACCAACACAGAAGGTGAATTCCCCATGAAATTAAGTTTAATAGAGTTTAAAAATAAGGCTATGATGCCGTTTTAGCAAACTTTTGACAAGAAAACACCGTAATAATGACAGGCTGTGGCGCACATAGCCAGTCCAGTAAGATTTAAGGGATACAGCGACAACACACACACACACACACACACACACACACACACACACACACACACACACACACACACACAAATGCAGTAATTTCTCAATTGTCTGCACACACATTCGCAGATATTCACACAACCACCCAAAAAGGTGGCGATAAACAAAGTTGAACGAACAAACTGCATTGTACTTAAAAAAATAAATAAAAACATGCATAGCTTAATACAATAAACGTGTATTTCCGAATGACCCATGGAGGTTATGCTGCCTAATACTGTCAACATTATTATTCAGTTCCTTCAACATGAAAACATCGCTTCTTAAAGGTCTGAGATGTAGAACAAAACAATATCGTCCTTGTTCACAAACATGTAAAAAGTTACATTCTGAACCGCAAAGTCCATTATGAAAAATAAATAATTGGAATGGCAACGACAAAGATATAAAGATTCCCTTTATGTATCAGAATTTAAAAGAAACAGAGACCGAATGCGCCCAAACCCGACCCCTTTCCCCATTTACACATAAAAAGTCAAATATCATGTTGCATCTGTTTCAACAGAAATCAAGGTACAATAAAAGTGTCGTAAAGACCAGATACAAAAGGAGCGCAAAACTCTGATTAGAATTAGAAAACTCAACACACTCGAACCCAAGTCTGGGACATACAATACAGACAAAACCGACATTAATTTTCTGAGATGCTTAGTGCTGAAGCAAACAAAACCAAATCTGACACAAGACATATAAATCATTTATTATACAATCCCTGTCAATTTTTTTTATTTAACATTATTTTGTCCATTGCTGTCCATTCAAGAGAATCACAGAACATCGAAAAGCCTTGGCAATGCAAAATATTCGACAACTAGGCTGTTTAGTGTTTGTTATTTGTTCTACGTTTCATCCTTTGGTAAAAGGGCATCTCAACTGCAATAAACTCTACCGCATGTTGTTCTTTACAGAAATCAGGTCCATCTACTGTGTG
Source organism: Sinocyclocheilus anshuiensis (assembly GCF_001515605.1). Lineage (NCBI taxonomy): Eukaryota > Metazoa > Chordata > Actinopteri > Cypriniformes > Cyprinidae > Sinocyclocheilus > Sinocyclocheilus anshuiensis. The sequence goes on from NW_015554150.1 coordinate 208,036, forward strand.
TTCGGTACGGTCTAAAATTGCCATCAAGCTTTAGCATGAGGGAAGCCCGAATTTATAGAGCTCCGGGGCTCCGTGTAGGAATGATACAGGACTCATGCAAGCGCCAAATACACTCGTACAGACGCACAACACCATGCGTAAAGTGCTGAGACACCGCTTACCAGATCTATGTCCTACAGATAGCAAAAAATAGCTCTCCGAGTTTCTATATACATTAACTACACAATGCTCCCTCTGCCATAGTGCACAGAGAAACCTCTGATCAATTCTGTGAAGAAAAAACACAAAAATCATCTCAAGCAGCTAACATAAAAAAACAGATTTCCCTAAAGTTATATGTTGTAAACTGTTAAAGGAATAGTTGACCCAAAAATGAAAATTTGCTGAAAATGTACTCCTCCTCGGGCCATCCAAGATGTAGATGAGAATATGAAAAGATTTGGAGAATTGTTTTTATCAGCTTTTGTTTTTTTGCAACATTCACTGCAGAGGAGCCATTGGTGAACAAGTGATGTGGTGATGCATTTCTCCAAATCTGTTCTGATGAAGAAACACATCAGGCATTTACATCTTGGATAGCCTGAGGGTGAGTACATTTTTAGCAAATCTTCATTTTTGGGTGAACGATTCGTTTTGTTCCTTCATTTCAACACTGATCTCTTTTCTGTCAATGCCAGATTCATATAAACAATAAAATTAAATAAACATCTAATCGCAAATATTAGAACTCATTGTTATGTAGTATTAAAGGGGTCATATGATGTGATTTAAATTTTTCCTTTCTCTTTGGAGTGTTACAAGCTCTTGGTGCATAAAGAAGATCTGTAAAGTTGCAAACACTAAAGTCTCAAATCCAAAGAGATATTCTTTATAAAAGTTAAGAGTCAGCCACGCCTACCTAAAATGGCTCGTTCTAAACACGCCCCCACATATCTACGTCGCTATGTTGGAAGATTTGCATAACGCAGCCCAAATGTTCATGCAAAGAAAGAAGGCAAAACTTTTATTCTCGCTGTAGTTTTGTTGTTGCCGCCGCCATGTCGTGAATGTGCTGTGTGTTTCGTTGTGAAAGCGAAACTACTTTGTTTGGTCTTCCAAAAGAGGACGATATCCGCTTCGTCATGCCTAGAGCTGATCTGTGCTGAAATAATGTTCTTTTTAGCAGCATCATATGACCCCTTTAAGAACAACACTATTAATAATAATAATAATATCTGTATTAAGAATAGTATGTTGTAAAATAATAAGCCCATGTGGGTTGACCTAGAGTTCTCCGTTGAACCTGCAGCAGTGATTTATCAGTCACTCGCTGCCTAAAGCAACCTGCCAGACTATAACATAACTGCGCTCAGGTTTGGCAGGAGCCGACTGCAGCTTCAAAGTGGGTTCGGCCGATTCATCATCTTCATCTCGTCCCAAACCACCATCCTCATCACCTGAGAGAGAAAAAGAGAGCCCGTATTATCGTGTCCTGTCAGCAGACGACTGATACAGCAACAAATCTTCAGTAGCTTTAAGCAGTTTCTGAATTTCAAAAACTAGAGAACTAAAATGAATAACGTTTTTAAAGGTATGTCTGCAATATTATTGGTTAATATTACTCTTTCCCCACCCATGCAACCTTAAATACATCAGCAGAAAAGTCCATTCAAAGCTTTGATTAAAGATATTGACAACAAATATTTGGTCCTTTAGAATAATCTGCATTCAATTTGTGCATGAATCGTAACCTCAGACAAATATTAAGAACAGAAATAGTGTTAATTTTGATGACTTGATCATATCATCATACTTTATTTTTTCATGTATTTATTAGGCTTGCTGACGGTGATACCGGTGTTAAGCCGCAACACCGGTTACGTCACTTGCCCACCGCGTCACCGACCCCCACCGTCGTTTTGATTTTTTATAGTAATAAAAATCATTTAGTTCAGTAAAAGAAGAGACACTACAATTAAAACTGAACGGGGCTGCTCAATGCAGTTGAACGACAGTTGCATCACAGATCAGATTTCGTTTCTTCTGTCAGGAGAGTGAGTCGAACTGACTGACAAGAAGAGTGGGGTGATTTTGTTAATAAAAGTTCTATGTTTTATATATGCGCTAAAGCGAGTTTGATGTTGTATTTTGTTGGTGCATTCAAGCAATTGATGCCTAACTGCCGCTAATTCGAAAGTGAAAGTAAAATGCGCACGGCGCTTTTAAGCTATTTAAAAGCGAAGGAAAGCGAGGAAAAGGGAAAATTCAAACGAACTAAAAACGAACAATTGCCGCTTTTACAAGCTATTTTAAAAGCTAAGGAAAGCGAGGAAAAGAGGGAACGCCCCCGCGTATTACCTGTGTTGTCACACGTCGATTAACCGGTGGGAAAATTTCCTCACCGTCACAACCCTAGTATTTATATGAGGTTCACTTAAAATGTTAGTAAAGTTTTTTGTGCCAGTTTTTTATTGATAATTTTCCACCACATTTTTCACCCTTAAACTCTGAACATGACCCATGTAAATCTCTACTTTGGACTCAAATGCAAACCCAAAGATGATTAAAAAAAAATCTAGTTTCACATGCAATGCAATTTAACTGCCCTATATTTCATTAACAGCCTCTTTTACATTCAGACAAGTTCAAAATATGATACACCACTGTTCAAAAGTTTTCAAAATATTTTTTCAGAAAAAGAAATTAATACTATTACTTAGCAAAGATGCATTAAATTGTTCAAAAGTGACAGTAAAGACATTTATAATGTTACAAAAGATTTCTATTTCTAATAAACACTGTTCTTTTAAGCTATCTATTCATCAAATAATCCTGAGAAAACATTCCACGCGTTTAACAATAACATTAAGCAACACAGCTGTTTTCAGCATTGATAATAATAATAAATGTTTCTTGATCATCAAATCAGTATATTAGAATGATTTCTGAAGGATCATTCTTACTGAAGCTCTTACCGATCCTGAAGTCGATATATCCCACTCCTCCGCTCATGATGAGCATGCTCTTGCCGTCCGAGTTCTCAGTCGTACCTTCAGCTCCTGGCACAATAACCTGACCTGAAGCACAACATTAACACATTAGCACAGATTTGCACTTCACCAGTCATTATATCAAACACCACCGCTTTAAAACAATATGCTAAACACATTCTGTAGAAGCCATGTATACATTTTTATTTAAAAAGGGGTCATATGATGTTGCTAAAAATAACATTATTTTGTGTATTTGGTGTAATGCAATGTGTTTATGCGGTTTAAGGTAAAAAAAACACATTTTCCACATAATGTACATTATTGTTTCTCCTCTATGCCCCGCCTTTCTGAAACGCGTCGATTTTTACAAAGCTCATCGGTCTGAAAAGCGAGGTGTGCTTTGATTGGCCAGCTATCCAGTGCGTTGTGATTGGCTGAATACCTCAAGCGTGTGACGGAAATGTTACGCCCCTCACCATATTGACAATGAAACACACAGCGCCACACACGGCGGCCTTGAGTGAGGAACGGCCAGCAGATTCGACGAAGGAGCGGCCGGTGGGCTTGCGGCAACCACATGTGACGACCCCGGGCTGGACTCCGCTTCGTCCACGGTGAAAGCCGATCCGGCGATCCACAGCGCGAAGTTGATGTATTTCCTCAGCGACCAGCACGGATCAGCTCTAGACATGGCTAAGTGGATATCGTCCTCTTTCGGAAGGCCAAACATAGTTTCACTTTCACAACGAAACACACAGCGCCTTCACGACATGGCGGCAGCGGCAACAACAATACTACAGCGAGAATAAAAGTTACGCCTTCTTTCTTTGCGTGAACATTTGGGCGGTGTTATGAAAATCTTCCCACACTGTGACAGACATGTGGGAGCGTGTTTAAACGAGGCGTTTTAGGAGGGCGTGGACAAGTCTTAACTTTTATAAAGAATATCTCTTTGGGTTTAAGACTTTAGTCTTTGCAACTTTAGGGATCTTATCTATGCGCGAACAGCTTGTAACACTCCAAAGAGAAAGGAAATTTTGAAATTGCATCATATAACCCCTTTAACATTTTTATTATTATTATTATTATCAAAGTGTTTTTGCTTAGCTTTGTGTTTTCTTAGTGTCCTAAAGGTAATGAGGGAAATTTGGTTATAAATCTGCAACTCCAGAAGGCGGTGCTGATAACAGTGCAACAGTCATTGACTGTAAGCTGTATGAGCAGAGGGTGCAATGATGGAGTAAGGACAAGCTTTTGTGTTCTTTTTGTGTTGGCCTTCTTTTCTTAATTTTTGTTTGTTAGGAAACAAATCTCAGTAATATTCATCAAGAGACTGCACCTCATTTTTGCAATTCAAGATGCTCACCATTACGGTACCAAGGACAGGGCCAACAAATGGTGTTTTACCAGAAGACATTCTTTCATATATTTCTGCAAATATTTTTGATTTTTTTTTGCACACTCATTTTTCTCTATCTCACGTTCTGTCAATCACGTTTACACACTGCCTCCGAAACGTTCGTCCGTCGTCCAAGCATTTTGAGAGGTTGAGAGGCTTCCGACAAGTTGATCCACTTCTTCTCGCAGCACAAAGCACTATATAGGTCCTTGCACACTGAGTTCATGAAAATTGGTGGTCTTCTTTTTAATATGTGGCTCCAGTATCGCTAGCAAAGCATCAAACAGAGCCACTGACATCCTGAAGAAAACTTTAAAGAGATTTGAAATCTCTTTGAAATCCAAAGAGATATTCTTTATAAAAGTTAAGAGTCAACCACGCCTACCTAAAACGGCTCGTTCTAACACGCCACCACGTCTACGTCACGATGTCGGAAGACATAAACCTTAAATAACCTTAAACTGCATAAACATTTCATTACACCAAATACACAAAATAATGTTCTTTTTAGCAGCATCATATGACCCCTTTAAGAAGAGAGAGGACAACAAAACCATCCTCACTGCTTGAAGACTCCATTTTGTATTGTTTTGCGCATTTTTTCGCAACGGATTAATTAACATGCATCGGATTCAGTGTGCAACGAATTTTTAGGATGACAAATACGAAAAAAAAAAGCATATGAAAATTTCGGACTCATTGTGCAAGGACCTTTAATGTCACCCTGCTCCTGATGCCATAATGCAACTTACAAAATCATGCAATTTACTAAAGCGGACCTTCCATGGAGTTGAATTCATCGATCATGAGGCTTCCCACCAGTCTCTATAATCAATATTGAGGCACTGTGGTACTATGTATTACCTGGAACTGTAGCAAAGAATTTAACAGCGTCTCTGTGGCCGTGGAAGCAGAGCTGAGCGTGTGCCATGGAGCAGTACGGTACGTACGAGCCCGTCACCACACCCTCCACAGTGTCATCATACACTCGCACCGCCCCACCTGGACGACAGGCGATCGCTCCTACAGTCTTATGAGCTGCTGGGGAAAGAAAAAGATGTTTAACCACAAGTGTCTAAAGCGTTTAATACAGCACCACCGGCATAGTTCGGATCTTGCAGAGCAAAAAATCTAATTTCTGGGATACAGTCATTAATATTAAAGTGTTAAAAGCCAATTTTGGATAAATGCAGATTCACTGCTGATCAGCCCAGAAAGATGGGAAAAAAGTTGAGAGAGAGGAAGATCTGAGAGGAACTGAGAACTTGCAGATGAAATATTGAACAAAGCTGAGCATGATGCAGCAAACAAGCAAGGCAAGGCAAGGCAGGTTTGTCTCAGAATTAGCCTGCTGTCAACAGTGTTTCCCCCACTCACCCCTCTGACCTAGATATCCACACTGACCTACAGCTACAGAGACAGGAGACGAGAATAAGGAAGACATGAAAAGAAAAACAGAGAAGTGGCCCAAGAGACTGAAACTAATGTTGCCTTCTACATCAAATACTGATGAACACCGTGTTTACTGTATGTGTGTGATATTGGCTTACAGTCTGATAAACGGATGGAGATGATGACACCATTTCCTGTTCCCACCCACAGCCGGTTACAGGAAACCATTAGAGCCGTGATCCTCACAAAAGAGAAGCCCAGTTTTCCCGTTCCTGTTAAAGACAAGAGGAAGTGCATTCAGTCTATTTATTCATAACCATAATATAAAAGAGGTCAAATCTTGGAATTTCATGAATTTTTTCGACATACACTAACATTCAAAAGTTTGGACTCAGTAGCAATTTTTTAAAAAGAAATTAATACTTTTATTTAGCAAGAATACATTAAATTGATCAAAAGTGACAGAAAAGATATTTATAATGTTACAAAATATTTCTATTTCAAATAAATGCTGTTCTTTTGAACTTTATATTCAACAAAGACTCCTGAAAACAATGTCTTGTAAAAATATTATGCTGTTTTCAACATTGATTAAAATATATTCAAATAGAAAAGAGTTATTTTAAAATGTAATAAAAAATAATTGAAAAATCTTACTGACTCCAAACTTTTGAATGACAATAAACATATTATGTGTTCCACAGAAGAAAGTAAGTGACATGAGGGTGATGTCGATGACATAATTGGCAATTTTTTTGTGAACTAACCACCTAAATTGAGCAAATTCCCTCTTAGAGCTGTGCAGTTATAGAGAATTTAATGTTAGGGTTCATTCAGGATAATTAGTCCATTTCCCCAGCAAAAAGTGTCCCAATTTACCTGAATTCACCCAATATGCTATTCTACTAAGTACTTTAGAATGGGTGATAATGTGTATTATTACACAGCTCCTTGGAATACTCTATTCTGATTGGTCAGTTGTAACATTCCAATGTATGTTATTCCCCAATAACAACCGACGTCATTAGCAACGTAGAACAACATGCTGCATCCCAATTCACCTACTTATACTATGCCCTAAAAGTATGTACTCTTTTTGTGAAGAAAAATTTCAAACTTTTGAGTATGAAGCAAAATAGTAGGCAAGCTTTGGGACAAACTACTCCGTCCGTGTCTTTAACAGACGCTCTGTTGCTTAGTTACGTACATTCTGTCACCGTTTAAACTGCACTGTCAATCATCTTGTCAAAGTTAACATTATCCACATTTCGTTTAATTAGAAGAGGATTAATTAAAAGAGGCACGTTTATCTGCCAGTCACGGGTCTTTAATGCCGAGAACTCTGCTCATATGTTTGCATAATGATGCATTTAAAAGTGACCAAGCGTATCTTTATAAAAGTTCACAATGTTGCTGCAGATGAAATATAACGCGGATAACATTAAAAAAGACAAAAATTCATCAGGTTAGACATTGATTTTCACTCAAACCCTTTTCTCTACCTGTTCGTTGGTCTCGCGATATCAGCCATGTTTGTAGTTTTTTTTACTGTTTGTAGTTCTAATCGAATCCTTTTCCAATGCGCAATGGGTCATCGATCTGCACTTTGAATTCTAACCGGAAGTAGTAGACCATCCGGGAATCTTTGGCATACTCATTTCAACATACTACGTTTTGGGACATACTAATTCTAATTTCTAATACTATTTAGGACGGATAGTATGAGAATTGGGACACAGCAACACACAGTCAATACAGGTATTTTAGGCTGGCGCTTCTTTCACTTCTCTCATATCACACCGCTGCGATCTTTCTTTTCTTTCAAACACAACTGCCATCATCTTGTGCCTCAGTTACTGACTGTATTTACTGCAAAATAAAACTGGAGGACTGTTAATAGTAGGCTTGCAGTAGTATTGTTAAAAGTGTTTGTCTAGTTGCTAAAAGTGTTGCTAATTGACGAAAAGTGTTTGTCTTGTTGGTAGAACAATTGTTTTGTACACTGTAATGGATTTAAGATAACAAACAGGTAAGATCTTAAAATGCTTTCTTAAATAAAAGCTGTGTAATTAGTAATACGACTGTACATTATGCCTTAAATATCCATCTTGTCTGAACTTCTAGGCTCACAGCCTTTTGTTAAGAACTGTTTTTCTTTGTAGAAGAGTTGTGTTTAAAGAGCTAATAAAATAGTTCAACTCAAAATCAGTATTTCGTGTCTAATTATTTGTAGCCATGTAATAAGTAGGATAATGTACATCCAGCCGGTTATTACTGTTATTATCACAGAATATATATAAATACTTTACTTAAGCAAATGTGTCACCATGAACCTAAAAAAACATACAGTGACAGTATTCTCACCTAACATTTTGCTGACATAAGGCTCAATGTCCACGTCCTGGAGATGCTGGAAGGTGTGAGCGTGGAAGAGGCGGAGGGTGGAGTCTAGCCGTATGGACACCCAGATACCGTCACCCACCCAGGCCAGCTGACGCACTTGACTCTCCTTACGCGGGTGGGCATCAAAAGACTTCTGTTTCACGCAAAGAAAAAAAAAAATCCCAAGCAAGTTCAGAAAATTCCATTTAACTAATACTGCATGCAACACATTTCTCAAAATGCAAAAACTAATACAGTGAATACGAAGACATAATTATGAACCTCTATTTTCATTGCTCTGGGCTGAATCACATAGATCTTGTTCCTGTAGCCGCACCACACTTTATCGTGCACAATAGTCATGCAGCGGATCGAGTGATGTGGCCGGCCGAGGTCCAAGAGGTGGTAGTTGGTTAAATCCCACTGGCTGTCTGTAAAAGTAGAATGAGGAAGCTTTTAGCAACTAAACCTCAAATTGAGAGGAGTATCTGAATTATTTGTAAACTAACAGTGTCTTACCAAGACTTCTGTGAAAGATGGCCAGTGTACCGTCAGTCAGAGCCACCAAAACACGGCCTTTCACATGTCTGAGTAGAGAAATAATGTTAAATGTCACTAGAACTCATGTTTGCTGCAGTGATTTTTATGTCACCTAAATACTGAATGAAAGTGCTACTGAATAAAAGTATAGCTAAAAAGCTAAATTCACAAGTCACATAAACTCAAATACGAAAACAACAATATTCCAAAAGTTACACTATATTGCTGAATAATGTCACTTTCAACTTACACAATGTTCAAGATGGAATCCTTCAGCTTGACAGCATGAAGACACTTCCTCCATCGAGCGACCGATGAGTGCACGTATAAACTACATGAAAGACATTTGCAAATGACAAATGTTAAACTCTCAGATTGTTTTTGCAACATAAAACATTAATGCTATGATAGATTAAACAGCTCTCTAAATAATTTCTCAATGCAGTGCAGTCGCTATACTGTAGATCTTGGTCAAAGTTCACTACATTTAATTTGGCACATGTTGATTGTTCAGCTGACTTTTTAATATCTCTGGATTCTGGTTTAATGATTCATTAATTTACAAGCATCCAAAAAAGCATGTCTAATCAATTGAATTTATAAAGCTAACAATTTAGTAATTTATAAACTTTATGACAATTGATAGCGCCCTATGATATCTGTATTAATGCTTTCCCAAATGTAATTTAGTTTTTCCTAAATTATTTGTTGTTTGCAGATTTTTTTTTTCTAGATTCTGTTTTATAATTTAATAGAATGTTTTCACCAAAAACAGTGGAATAAATTATTCATCACAAGTTCATTTTTAACTTTTAAATCAGCCTTTTAAACAGTAATCATCTGAAAACAGAACAATTGGTTTACAACAAAACATTGGATTTTTAAAAAAAAAATTTAATTATCAAATAAAGTGCAGAACATTTTTACTTTTTTGTAAAATAAAATGTTTTTCATAAATGTAAATACTTATTTAAATTCTTGATTGGGTAATGTCCCTTAAAACACGTTAATGAATTTTTATTATTATTATTAAAGTTGAGAAGTACATTTTACTGTAAAAAAAAGTGATATATTTACAACAATTTCAAAGTTTTAATCAAGCTTTTATTTTGGCAGAGCAGGTCTGGAGATGAAGTTCATGTAGAGTTCCTTCACATAGTGAGACGACAGATGCTGAAAACACCATGAGCGTCACGCATGCTTGAGTATGTGTAGTAAATGAAACCGTGCCATTCATTCACACAGAGACACGCAGAACAGGCAGACTGGATGTTTAAATGAAGTCACAGACACAAGGCCATATCTCAGTTTGAATTCAATTAATCAACCCTCTACACACAGTCGCACAACTTTGCAATATAATCGCCATTGGCTAGTAAATTTTTTAGTTTACTCGCCAGACTGATATACTATTTTACACAAACACGTTTACTTAGCCATCTAAATGGGGACATTACATAGACTTCGATTGTTTTTATATACAGATAGTTATACACGTTTTAACCTAAACCCACCCCTACCAGAAAACTTTCTGCATTTTTACAATTTCAAAAGTAAAAAAAAACTTTGTTTACTTTATTTTTATAATAGTTTTACAAACGAGGACATCCACAAATTGAGGTTTTTGACGATTTTGTCAGGTTTTGCTCACTTTTGGGTACAAATTTGTCCCCAAAATATGGTTAAG
>NW_015554150.1:218626-231255 GCF_001515605.1 Sinocyclocheilus anshuiensis
GCATGTGTGAGAAACACAGCGCTATCAGTAAAGCGACGGCGAGTCGTTCGCCTTCACACTAGTTTACGGTATGTCAGATACAGGTGCGCTGCGTGCTACATACTGCGCATCCATTGAGTACATGACATGATCCATTGAGCGCATCCAAATAGTACAGATCGCTTGACGGAGAGCGAAACTCTCAAGCGCTCAGTCAGCATGTTTATCGAGTGAAAATCTGTGTTGAACGCCTCTCTCACACACACACACTGGCATGTAAAATCTAAGAATTTATTAGCCAATGGCTAATGTTAGACATTATTTAGTCGCCCAGAGTAAGATTTAGTCGCATATGCGAGTGATTTACTCGCAATGTAGAGGGTTGTTAATTGTGCAGCTCTACTTTTGATTTAATCTGCTATTTCCACATCATAGAAAACAAATGGCTTTAATTTGTGTGTGTTTGTGTATTTGTGTGCGTCTCTCACCAGCCGTTCTGAGCCCCTAGCCACATGGTAGGCAGTGCGCTGCTCATCCGCTGGATCTCTTCTTTTGCCAGATTCGTCTTTTCACCTGCTGAGGCCGTATCGTCCCTGTCCTGATCGGACTCCCTGACAAGGAACCCAATCAAGGATGAGTTCTTATACAAATCAGGATATAAATCAACAATGATAAAGATACTGTGCCCGGCTCACCTCTGGTTATCGTTGCCTGCTGAAGCCCCAGAAGACTCTGTTTCCAGTGGGTCTGTAAACACGTGCTCCGTGTAGATTCCTGGCTGGCTGGTGTCCTGTCCCGGGCTCTCCTGGTCTTCCTCAGTGGCCTCCATAGCCTCCTCCGCTGCAGGGACCCCTTCTTCACTGGGAGCTCTGGAAAGATCTACAACAGAGAAACTTCTGTCACGTTTCCTTTTAACCCCTATAAACCCCATATTTGATAAGCAGATTTCTGGGTCCTTTAAGTTATCAACATGGCCAAAACGTGAACAATTTGTTGTACACTGTCGTCTGATTGATAGTTTATATTTTATTAGCAAATAAAGTCTTTTTAGTATCATTCTAAAAGCGTCTTCAGGTCATGTGTCTTTTTGATGTGAAATCTTTACTGATTTTTATAAGCGTTAATAACTTTTATATTGTTGTTCATAATATTTTAAGATGAACACTTGATGGACTGAAGCAACTTAGGTTTACTTGATTATCCATACATCATTTTTTTAGAAAAATTATGATAAATGTATCGAATATGATACATCAGGCTTTTGAGGAACATTTATTATTCTCTCAATCATCATTGTATTGCATTGCATTTCATGTTTTGCCCCACAATAAAAACTACAGGGCTTTGTTTATAAAACTAAGCATTTAAATATCATCTTACTAAGATATATTATTGGAAGATAAATAGTGACAACTGATATTTGTATGCATTTCATGCAAGTACTCGGTTATACTGTTATAAAAAAATCTCACTGAAAAACATTACAGAATTTAATCTTACTTTTTGGCCATATAAATATCAGCAACTGCACAAATTGCATATTTTTGCTCAGTTTTGGCATCTGTATATGAAATTTGAATTTGTTTTTTCCTACTGATGTATGAGATCCATATTCTCAATATATTATACTATTTGAGCCATAAATGCCTGATGTTGTAAATATGATTCTCAACAGATTTTTCGATTTTGGCTAAAGGTTCAGTAAACTGTTCCATTTCACTCAAATTCAATTATTCGGACTATTATTTCACCTACCAGAACTTACATGGTTAAACTTCGAACAGCTCATCCAAACAAGTAGTCTGATAGACAATAGACCGAACTATTGCTTCTATAAAAAGTTGTCAAAACGTATTTCAATGTACACTGAGGTTTAAGTCAGTTCTTACCACTTCCTCTGGCAGGACTTTGTTCTGCTGACCGTTCGGTGGTCCCTGTGCTGCCCGACTGAGACCCTGTGCTGGACTCTTCAACACTGCAGCCCACCGCTGACACGTCACTCAACATACCCTCACTGCCCTGAGAGCTGCTACTGGCCAATAAAGCGTCTGGTCCCGCCTCCAGGTCCTGAGGAATCTCCTCCCCTGCAGGATAGTCTGTCTCCAAGACTCCTGGAAATCACAATACAGTACATAAACAACATTACTGAAATCCTTTATATTTAATGCTATTGTCATTAGTTTCCTAAAAGTTAATTGTATTAATGATGTGAATAATTTCTCCACTCCCATTTCCATCTGACACCAAGACACCCAACCCCAACGTGTGACAACAAAGGCAAGTGTACATTTACAGACGCTACATCATACTTACCACTGCAAACATTCACTTACTTTGTTGCCTTTCAAATACCTGCAGAATTGCAAGCAACAAAACATGCACTTACTTCACCAATTCAGCTTGATCATTTCAATTTCAAGTGAAACAAATATATTTTGTTTCCCATGTATCTCTGGTGTCTCAGTCATGTGACTAATGGTGCTCAAAGGCTATCTAGTGCCATTAACAATGATCTACACTGAACATGTTCCAAATCGATCATTAAACAACAGGTTTTTGATTATCTAGTGATTTTTCTTGAAATTTTGAAGGGGGTTCCAGTACAATGTACGGATGCACAATTAATCTTCTGGGAACACAGTGTGCACCAGGTTTACTTTAATTTCACATTTACATAATTTCCAATGTTTTTCTTGAGACAAGGTTACAGTATTTACAGTATAAACACAGAAACTTGTCTTTTATTTTATTTTTTATGTTTATTTTGTAGTTTTCTGCCAGCAAGATGGTTAAAATGCTGGGACGTGAAGAAATAAAAAAAAATTGTGCTGTCAAACGATTAATCGCATACAAAATAAATGTTTTTGCTTGCATAATATATGTGTGTGTAAATACACACATTATGTAAATACACACACATGCATGTATATATTTTGAAAATATTTACATGTATTTACATGTCTATATTTATATTCATATAGTTTATATTATAATTAAATATATTTAATTTTCTGAAATATATACATGCATGTGTGTATTTATATATACATAATAAATATACACAGTACACACACATATATTATGCAAACAAAAACTTTTATTTTGTGTGCAATTAATCGTTTGACAGCACTAAAAAACAAATATTAGTATCATAATTTTACTATTGTAGTAAATAAAACTATTAATATAATTAATATAATTCTTTTTTTCAGTACAATTATTATTACAATAGTAATATATGGCTTAATTATTAATTAGTCAAATATATCATAAAAAGTCTTAATTAGTCTTTTAGAGTTACAATAATAATAATAATAATAATGATAATAAATTGTTTTCATTGATTGGTTTTCTAAAAACAAGTGTGAATGTAATATGGACTAAGACACTATCATAACTAAAAGGAAATTGATCACTAAAGTCAATTCAAAGACTTTTTTACTCCATTAAGTTTGGACACTAGTTTGGTTTGAGTTGGTTCTTTTAAAGATTAAAAACAGAGTAACTACTTCTATTGAAATCAAAGCGTGGTCTCTCTGTTCTTTTTGCCTGGACGTCTTAGCAGCATCAATATCTTCAAGAAATGTTAATCATAACACAGCTCAAATCACAATCAGAATGTATGACAAAATAATCACAATATAATTTTTGGCCAAATCATACAACTCTAAAGTTAACAATAATCTATATTTACTCCATTTAGTATTAGTTCAGTTTAATAATGATAAGCTATTTATGCCTATGATTGAAAGCCATGACAGAGATGAAGTGAGAGATTATTGTTATGAGAGATGAATACTGCTGACCTGGTACGCTGGCGATACACAGCACACATGAGTTACAGACGTAGAAGTTGTCGAGCAGGTCGTCGGGCCGCGTCACATCCATGATCATCACCTTTGTGGAGGAGTGAGTGCTCGTACAGATCCAAACGCGACTGGACATCTCCACATGCACCGTCTGCTCCCGTTCCTGCTCCTGTCAACACACACAATATCACTGCATGAAGAACCAACACGGGAAATGTTACCTATGAGGTATGTGTGTCTTTATGTGGGTCTGATGCATTTTTATACATCACAATGACTCTCTCATGGGAATCCAAGCCTAAATACCTAGTTTAAATGACCACTTTTGTAGCTTTTTATTTTGTAATAATGTTAGTCAAGATTTCTTACATCAAAACCAGTCTTTATTTAGTTTTTTGACAATTTTGCCCCCTCTCTCTGAATTATAGGTTTGTGCCACTGTGCCTTTCTGTATGTATATGGCTTCTATATGTAAATGACCTTTATTATGATTGGCTAGTTTCTTCGCATTTCACGTAAGTTCTAAATACTGAACAGGCTATGTAAATGTGGGTGGTCATATGCTAATGAGCTCACACTTGTGAAGCCATGACTATGACTATTGTGTTGTTAAAATATGTCTACTTTCTACATCAAGCTCTTTTACGTCAAACAATATGGCCCCTTTAACAGTTAAGAGAAATCTTTTACCTTAGGTTCCTGCTCCAGCTGATCTAGGCTGCTCTGAGAGCCTTTCCTCTGTCTGGAGGCATCTGTCTCCACTGTAGAATCTTCACCAGAAACGCCCGAGCTTCCCTCACATGACCGCCCACCTGAGAGGTTCACTCCAGCTGCACACAGGAGCTGCGCAGGGGAAATCAGGAAAAAATATCAGAGGCTGACAACAGGCTGAATTCACATAGACGGAGACTTCATAAATGTAAGCAAGACTACTGAAGTATGGCAACAAAACATGCTGATTTCAATTATGATTTTAATTCATTCATCTTTCTTCACCTTCATAGAAGCATCTTTCTGCTCCAGTGGCCTGAGACACACAGGAACAGGTAGGTTTATTTTGTTCTCCGTGTGGCCACCATTAGCAACCTATAAAGAACAGGATAGCAGTACAATTATAGATAATTATTTTATCAAAAGTAGAAAATGTGGAATTAATAAAATATAATGTTGCATTGTTGCAAATAGTTCTTAAGAGCAAGATAACAGTACAATTACAGATATTTTACAAAAAATTTGAAAATATGGAATTAATAAAATAAAATTTAACAGTTAAATTTAAAAAGTAAAAAGTAAAATGACAAAAAAGTTAAAAAGTTAAAAAGTAAAATAACAAAACAAAAAGAAATAAAAATGTTACACTGTTTTTCCAATAGTTAAAATTACAGTACAATTATAGATAAAAAAAAAAAAAGATCAGCAGAAAATGTGAAATTCATAAAATAAAATAAAATTTAACGGAAAAAAAATTTTATGAAAAAAAACAAAAATAAACAAACGGTTACATTGTGTTACACGTGATAATACATGGGGCATGAGATATTTTTGAGCAATGTTGCCAGGCAATTTTTTGAGCGATGTTGCTTAGGCACTTTTCCATTAAGAATGGGCAACAAACTTCTATCTGGATACTTCAGATCGGTCGTGGGCTCTGTGTCTCACCTGGTTGCCCGTTGATGGCAACATTACCTAGCAACATTGCTCAAAAGGTTGCCCTGTGTATCATAGGCTTTAGAGATATTTTACAAAAATGTAAGTAGAAAATGTGGAAATAATAAAACAATAAAATAAAAGGTGTGTGGTTCCTGTTTTGTGAGCCAGAAAAACTGGCCTACTTTCTTGGACAATTAGCTGACAGAAATATATATATATATATAAATATTGATGACAGAAATATATATATAAACTGACCACAAAACAGTAGCACTGTGATTTGAAATATAAATAATAAAATATAGCCATCCCTGGCTCGGTTGGAAGAGGTGGGCCAGAGCGCGGTTCAGTTGGGCTCGGGCGCAGTACGCATGTAGTGTCGGAGCGCGGAACTTCTGATACGTGCAAGCACGATTGCGTGAATATTTCTGAGCGGCAAAAGTGATAGATCTGTAAAGCAATATATTGTGAGAGGGCCATGTGTTACCGCGTCCCAAACGACTCAAAATAATAAACCACAGAGTTAACAAAGCGATGCACTCCAGTGTGCTCAGCGAGAGGGCTTCTCTGCTGCCTTCACGTGCTATCGGAAATTTCTTATTTCCCACATATGAAGTTGTGAGCGCTTCATGTGAGCGCTGCGCTGCTTGCAGTCTTGGCCCTCCCCAAATGCTCTTATTGGTATCTTGAGACATGTGATGACACCCATCCCAAGCCAGTACTGATCAACATCCCACCCCTCCTGTGACCCATGGTTTGTCTGTATGTGTATTCAGAGCCAGTGAGCAACGGACTTTCATAATAATAAAAAACTGCGACAATAACGCATTAACTTGCCCAGCCCTAATATATTCATATGCACATAACAGCACTGTGATTTACTTGAATACTGTACTAATAAATACATTATAATTCTGGACCTACAAAATCAAATCAAATCAAAATTTGCCTTGTATTTGCCAGGGAGACTCCAGCCATGTGCTGTGACCCTGCCGTCCTCCTTCTGAACATGGGCTTTCACATGCTGGTATTGAGCGCGCTTCTGCTCCCGGCGGGACAGAGAGCCACTCGAGTCCACCCTGATGGAAGAAGTCCAGAAAAAGTGAAGAGGGGATTAAAGCATGATGAATTGTGTCATGTTCGTTAACAGTTTGGTGTGCTGTGTGACGCCAGACAAGAATATCTTCATATCCTAGATTTACATGGCTCTCAACAGGTGGGTCCTGACACCAAAATATGTGAAAAAAACAATGCTAAATGCATATCATAAAATGCAGATAATCATATAATACTTAATACAAATATATGCATTTCATGTTAATATTAATCAGTTTCAGAGTTTGCTTTTAAAGACATTTTGGTTTGACTATAGTTTTGTTGCTGTATTTGTTTGCCTCTTGATGCACATATAAAAAAATTGCATCCTGAATTTTATTTTACTCAAAAACTTGAAAATATGTTTGACGGTTAAATAGAAGAGTTACTCTTCTTTGAGGAAGTCGAACGCTTTGGACTTTTCTCTTGGGAACTGGGAGAAGGTGTTGCTCTTTTTCATGATGCTGGGTGGGTTGTACTTGACGTTGGAGGGTAAACCTCTCGCTGTGTTGCTGGACGTTGAGGAACTGGAGGAACTGAACAGGCGACTGAAGCTGAAACAGGACATACAGAAAGACAGGTGTGAAGAGGCCAAGCTCACATTTGTGGTCTGTGTGACTAAAATTTGAGATAAGGGTCTTACAATTGCCTGATGCTTGACCTCTTCTTCTCTGCAACTTCAGAGTTTTCCCGTGAAGCTCTGTGGAAAAACAAGACACATCACTGTAGGAGAGCCGTAAGCTAGAGGTCTGCACGGGACTGTTTTTTTAGTCCCGCTCCCGCGAGGTTCTATTCCGCACCCACCCGCTCCCGCTATATATTCACTTTGTTAGCCCGCTGTCCGCTTGGAATAATTTTCTTCCCGACCCGACCGTTCCCGCTAAATTTAGATCTCGTTTCCAGAACCTCACATTTAAATTTCCGCTACTGAAAGAAAGAGAGAAAGGTTAACAAATAAAAGTGTAGTCTGCACAAAATTGTATTTATAATTCGTCTTGTCAAGAGTCTTGAAGTTATTGACAGCAACTGCTGCCAAAACAATAGGGTAAAAAAAGTCACAGAGAAAATAAAAATGTTGTACAAAAATTGTATTTCATATTTTTATTCGTCTTGTCAGGATACAATTCGTTTAACATACAACAATAGGGAAAAGTGTCGCAGAGAAAAAAAATAAAAATGTAGGTTGTACAGAAATAGCCTAACTATTTTTATTCCTCTTGTCAAAATACTAAATTCGTTTAAAGGGGTCATATGATGCGATTTCAAGTTTTCCTTTCTAGGAAAAGTGTTGCAGAGAAAAATAAATAAATCGGCTACCAGATCTGTCATTAAAAATGATAGGCTAAGCAAAATATAAACAAAACAGAGTTGAACGTCCTTCAAGGACAGTGCAGTCCCACTTTTCTCCATCCTTATTCCGCTCCAGGGGCGGATCTACCGGGGTGGCACGGGGTGGCAACTGCCACCCTAAGAAAAAGCTGTGCCACCCCACCTGCCACCCCAGAATTATCGCAGAATAAAATATAAATGTAAGCAGTGTTTCATGTGCTACTTTCCAGCCGCAGCGTTGACAGAGTAACGTAAAATAATGGCAAAAACACGTCTTTTAATAAACTGTGCACAATGGTTGCACTCGCACGCAGCGTGCCAGTGTAGTCGGCTTCATTAACAAATGATTCTTATGAGCCAGATCTTTTTGAGTCAAAACCACAAAGCGCGGCCCAGTTTACTAACGAATTGTTTTTACATTTGTTCGTGAATCAGATAATTATGGCTTTTCAGCTAACTCAGAAGTCCTCTGAGAAATCTAATCCCGTCCGGATATGTCTGATATTCATCGAGAGACAATCCGATTCTCCGACTGCTCGCTCCACTTTCATCATGGATATAAGCCGTAACAATAACATGAAATCAATAAGAAGAGATAATGGAAATTTCACTATTCTATGTGTACAGTAAACTGTAGCACATGTTGTAGGCCTACACCTTCAAGCGTGAGACTGTCAAATTTTATTTGTAACCATTTTTTATGTGTACTGCATTTTTGCAGAACTGAGAAATGACTGCCTAGAGATATAGCTATAGTCTTGTGTCAGGAGACCAAGAAACTGCTATGGTACTGTAAACTGTAATGAAATTTGGCCAAATGTGCAGAGGATGCAAAAATTTACTTTTTTTTATTTTATTTTTTACTGTACTGTATTGTAGTGCATGCCAAGTTCATACAATTCTTTGGTATTTGAACTTTTCTAGTCGAGTTTTATTGTTACAGTGTTATTGATCTCAGTGTTCACTGGGCAGGAAAGTCATCTGTGTATTTGAATTGTGTGTAAGCATTTACAAGTTTTTTTTCAACTGCTTGCACACAAAATCTTTCCTTGTCACACAATTTCTGAAACCTGACACAAACACCAGAAGCACACACCACAATCTGCAAAACCATACACTAATTCTCGGCCTTTGACTCAGTTTTCAATTTCATAAAACCCTTTTTGCAAAACACAACACACAATTCTCTATGTAACACACAAAAATCTAACAGGAATTAATATTATGGCAAAGGTGTTTTCAAATGTTTGCATTTGAGATGTGTTTGTGATATTTTTTTAATGCAGCGCTTCATTTTGCAAGAAATGTGAGGCATTTGGCATTTTGTGTGTGCAATTCTTGGATTTGTGTGTAAAGTTTTGAAAAAAAGAGGCAAAGTTTTGAAAATGTAAGCAGTTTAAAAAAACCTGTAAGAAAAACTGTAATAACTAGATTGAAAAGTTTGAAAGACAAATTTATGCTGGCTTGTCTTAAAGTCTTGTTTAAAATTGCAGAATGTAAATGGACTGTAAATGGTTTGGTCAGTTAGATGTTTGCTAAAGTGTTGCTAGTTGGTTGCTAGGATATTCTGGGTGGTTGCTAGGCTCTTGCTATGCAGTTGCTGGGGCGGTGCTAGAGTATATGTTTGATAGTGTGTTCTGGGTGATTACAGATATTCCCACCTCAGTTCATTACAGAAAATCAAACACTGTTTTCAAAACTGATCCAGTTTCAATGCTTTGATATTATTGTATTTCTTTCTAATGTTAGGAAATTCAAAAGTTTTTGTTGCTCTTAAACTTGCACTAAACGTGATTTATACCATCTAAGTAGCCTATGTTATTTTAATAGAACCGCATGTCTTCTTTAGTGATACAAGCTCAGAAACATTTATAACCTGTTTAAGTTTTTATATTGTGCATTGACTTGGTGCCATGATGGATATTGAAATGTTATTTATTTTTCATTTTAAACAGTAGATGATTACTTAATGGTTATAAAATATTTGTGAACACAACTGTGTATGTCAGACCATAAATCCCCAAAAACTATGCATGGGGGCTTGCTTTGGTGTTGCCACCCCTCATAGACCCCATGCCCCTTTGCCACTCTAAAAATTATTTTCTAGATCCGCCCCTGTTCCACTCTGTCACTCATCGACAACCTGCCTGTTCTGTCTGAGGACCGTATTTACCACCGGTAGGCTACAGCCTGCTCTGAGCATCGTTATTCACATGCTGCGCACAGACCTCGCAAATAAAATGTGTGACTCAGAAAGCGCTGGTTCATGCGTGCAGCGCGTGCATAACAGTCCTGAGTGCAGGCTGTACCGGTGGTCAATAAGAATAAAGGACAGATATGTTGTTCTGAAAGGACGTCGAGAACGGGATATTGTTAGACCACCCGCTCCCGTTCAAATTACACCAGAGTTACCGACCGCGTTTTATTCGGGAATTTAATCCCGCGTCGCAAGAAATCTGGTTGGGTCCCGCGGTTCCCGTCTCCATGTGGCGGAGTGGGGTTTTTGTTCAAGAGCCAGAAAAACTGCCCTACTTTCTTGGACGATTAGTTTGAGAACAGAACTCAAGCTGAGCATAAAAAAGATGGTCTGGTCAGACACTGAAGGCAGCAGAAATAAACAGTAACATCTTCATTATAAATGTGATTTGCTTGGCTGCTGTACAATTACATTATAATTATAGATCGATATAAAATACATTTTAAAGTAAAATTCATAATATTATGTATAACAACATGCTCATAACCATCTATTTTGGACTGTAGAGCAAATTAGAGATATCCTTTGTTTACCGGATCATTTCCGTCCACCTGACGGCCTCCTGCAGCTCCATCAGTCTCTCCTTGTACTGGTTTCGCTCCATCAGGACTCGAGCCATCTCCACCCGTGTGAACCTCCTCCTCTGAGCTGTGGGCACATCGCTCTGCAGAAACCCAACGGAAGGGGAGACGAAGTTACATACACCATTTGGGCCTAACAATTATTATTTTAACATGTATTAATCGTTGCATGTTGTTTTAAAAGAAATCATGTAATATGGTGAACTAAGGAAATGAACAGTTCACCTAAGAGTGCATTTTGAATATGTATTGGAGAGTAAGGGCAACATTTTCTGTGGCAAACGGCTTCACACAAAGCAGTACTGTTTAAAAGTTCAGGGTCAGTTAGATTTTTCTAATGTTTTTGAAATAAGTCTCTACAGTAAAATCAATAATACTGTGAACTAAGGTTGCAAAGGGGTGGAAAATTTCCGGTAAATTTCCGGAAACTTTCCAGAAATCCCTGGAATATTCCAAAAACCCCTGGAATATTCCAAAAACCCTTGGAATGTTTCCAAAATTTACTGGAAATTTTCCACCTTTTTGCAACCTACTGTGAACTATTATTACAAATTTAAAATAACTGTTTTCTATTTGAATATATTGTAAAATGTAATTTATTCCTGTGATCAAATCTGAATTTCCAGCATCATTACTCCAGACTCTTCAGTGTCACATGATCCTTCAGAAATCATTCTGATATGCTGATGTGGATCATATTTATTATTATTATTATCAATGTTAAAAACAGTTGTGCTGATTATTATAAATGTGGAAACCTGATATATATTTTTTCAGGATTCTTTGATGAATAGAAAACTTGAAAGAACAGCATTTATTTGAAACAGAAATCTTTTGCAACATTATAAATTAAAGCACTTTCATTTCTGATCAATTTAATCCATCCTTGCTGTATATAAAATTAATAACTTTATACAGTTTTAATTTCACTGACTCTTATATTTATTGTGATACTTAAATATTAATACTTACCTCATCTTTTTCTTTATTATTGTTCTGTTTGGCCTCCTCTGCCTCTGCTTTCACTCTGTGTTATGAAATATTCTTATGAGTCCCCCATTTTCAGTGCAATTGTACAGTCTAGTTACACATTTAATTACACAGTCCATGCAGCAATAGCTTCTCATGAAAAAGATGCACATTAAGGTGGCCTTTACCTAGGTGGCCTAAACCACCTGTGGCTACTAACCTGAATATGTCATGTTTGATTTATTCTAAAATTCGGCTACTACCACATGATAACTAGATCCTGAACAACTGCATATGAATGCACCCCTTTGGCGTTTTTGTATTATTTGGTTGAAAAAATTACTCACTTTTTGAGTTCCTCCTCCAGCTCCTTGTTTTTCTCCTCTAGTTTGGCTTTGGCCTGCAAAACCGCATCCAGCTCCCCCTGAAGAACCGCCTTCTCACAGGAGAGCTCATCCACACGAGCGATCAGATCGTTCTTCACCACGTTCAATGCATTTCTGCGCACACAAACAATGCGGTGTCAACAACAAAGCAACATACAACAGTAAATAGACTGTAAAAAGCTACAATATTACTCACTTTGTCTCAAGCAACTGCACATTTTCCTGAATGAGATTCTCCACCTCACGACCCATGCCTGCAGAATACAACACAAAATGCTCTAATTACAGTACAGCCAAGGCAAACTGATGACAAAAGCAAAAATGTGATCATAAAAACATTGTTTAAACATTCAAAACGTTGGAGATCAGTTTTTAATGCCCTGTGTTTTCAGGTTAGACAGGTAAAGACAGGTTGGACAGGCCACATGAATGATCTTACCGGACAGACTCGGGTGTGAAAGCGCATGCACTGCGTGTGTTCGACAGAGAGACAGACACATGAAGAGTGAAACAGGAATGGACAGCTGTGAGGTGAGAGTTAACAGGTCACAGAAAAACCAAGAGATGCTGGAAA
>NW_015554150.1:231277-280833 GCF_001515605.1 Sinocyclocheilus anshuiensis
GAGAGACCACTGACAGATCAACCACATTCAGATTAGATATAACTAGGCCCACACAGAATCTGTGCCAAGTTTGCTTAATATTATGGCTAATGTGACCTACAAGCTGGCTACTAACAATGAGTTTAGGAGGAGAAACCAGGTTTCAATTTGTGAAAAATATTAAATAAAAACTGAGGTACAAAAGTAATTTTGGGGTATGGTATAAAAATTATTTTTGAGCTATAAAAATGATTTTGGGGTCGCTCAATATTATTATTTCTAAGTGACGATGCCTTTGTGACTGAATTGAAAGATTGAATATTTAAAACATGTAATGCACATTGTTTCATTAAATTATCTTGTTGGAACATGTTCGTCACATCAACTGATGTTGATGTTTTCTTTGTAAAAAAAACTTCTTTTTTTTTTATAAATTACTTTTACTTAGCATGGACACATTTAAGTGACAGTGAAGACATTTATCATGTTACAGAAGATTTCCATTTCAAATAAATTATGTTCTTTTGAACTTTATATTCAACAAAGAATCCTGAAAAAAAAGTATCACAATTAAATTAAAGGAATAAACTGCATTTTAAAACTTACTAAAACAGAAAACAGTTATTATAAATTGCAATAACATTTAACAATATTACTGTTTTTACTGTAATTTTTATATATAAAAGAAATCTGACAGTATTAAAGCAATGAAATTATTATTTTGAAGTGCGTTTTAACTTTAGAGAATGTTATATTTCTTAACAACTACAGCTGAAAAAAAATCGTTCTGAAAGTGATTCCAACTATATTGTTTCTCTGTGCCTTTATCGTTATAGCTGTGGTGTGCACTCTGCTATTCTTTTTAATATTGAGAACAATTTTTAGAACTATATCTTTATCGTTATCTTTATAGTTATTGTCCTTGGTGTGAATGGGCCTTAACACTATCATTCTGCGATACATCATGCTATATAGTAGTGGAAAAAGTTCATATCATGTTGCTGCCATAAGGTAGGCACTATTTGCTACTGTATGATACAGCTAAAGAGGAAAGTATGGAGAAGTGTGAGGAACGGATGAAAGATTCAGATACAAAAATGATGCTAACTGAATCACAAGCAAAGATTCACTGACAGAAAGAAGCAAGGATGTCATACACACCGGAGTACTCCACTGCGGTTAGAGGGAAGATCAGGATAAGAGGGCATGGAGAGAGAAATCTGGGTCAGTTCAACATGCAAAACAGAGCATCATGGGACTGTGCCACCATCACAGAGCTCATCTCTTTATAATGGCAAATGGCACATAAAAATGAAAATTTGCTGAAAATATGCTCTCCCTCAGGTCATCCAAGATGAAGATGAGTTTGTTTCTTCATCAGGAAAGATTTGGAGAAATGTATTGTTACATCACTTGCTCACCAATGGATCCTCTGCAGTGAATGGGTGCCGTCAGAATGAGTCCAAACAGCTGATAAAAACATCACAATAATCCACACCACTCCAGTCCATCAATGAACATCTTGTGAAGTGAAAAGCTGCATGTTCGTAAGAAACAAATCAATCATTAAGACGTTTTTAACTTTAAACCATTGCTTCTGGCCAGAAAATACCATAATCCTTAATAACGATCAATATCCACTGACATATTTGTTTGGAACTGTGTTGGACCAGTTTCACTTGTAAACGGTGCTTGATCTGTGCATATTTCTCTCCTGATTCAGACAAGATGACTTTTTTACTGGAGAAAGAAATATTACAGATAGAGGACTCTATCCGCAAAAAACGGTTTGAAATTAAAAACGTCTTAATGATGGATTTGTTTCTTAGAAACATGCAGCTTTTCACTTCACAAGATGTTAATTGATGGACTCGCGTCGTGTGGATTACTTGTGGATTATTGTGATGTTTTTATCAGTTGTTTGGACTCTCATTCTGACGGCACCCATTCACTGCATAGGATCCATTGGTGAGCAAGTGATGCTACATATCTCCAAATCTGCGCTGATGAGGAAACAAACTCATCTACATCTTGGATGACCTGAGGGTGAGTAAATTCTCAGCAAATATTTGGGTGAACTATTCCTTTGATGTTAATAAAAATCATGCTCAAGTAAAACTGTTTTAGGTTTGTGTAATATGTTTTCCCTTCATAATATCTGAAAATGAACAGCAACAAACGTACCCAACAAATCTGCTCCTTCATCCACGTCTCCAATCAAACCTGTGCCTGCTGACGACACTTCTTCAAAGAGAGACTCTGTATTTCGGTCGAACGCCATGTTCTCAATCCCTCGGGTCGGGGTGCTTCAACACATCAGCAACAAGCAGGTTACATTATTCAGTTATACACCATCACCGGATTTAGGATCTGACCCTTTAAATGGGTCATATGATGCGATTTCAATTTTTCCTTTCTCTTCGGAGTGTTACAAGCTCTTGGTGCATAAATAAGATCTGTAAAGTTGCAAAGACTAAACTATAGCTGGCCAATCAGAGCACACCTCGCTTTTCAGACCGATGAAAATCGACGCATTTCAGAAAGGCGGGGCATAGAGGAGAAACAATAATGTACAGTATGTGGAAAATAATGTGTTTTTTGAACCTTAAACCGCATAAACACATTTCATTACACCAAATACACAAAATAATGTTCTTTTTAGCAACATCATATGATCCCTTTAATATGAGAGAGTAAAACTGTAGCTACTCAGTTCAGTTTAAAAAAATCCTATTAAACCTAAACAGTATTTCTGGGCGTCATAGACATTCAAACATTTTAGACACAGTGCTTGATTTATGGCACACTGGTTACCTTGAACCTTTATATCCGAGGTCCATGTCCAGCTCTGGTGTGGACTCAATAATGGCCTGAACATCTGACTTCTCCTCATTATCGGCCAGACCTGAATAATCAAAATGGACAATTGCATATTTATCATAATTTAAAATGTGATCTGCAATATGTACAAGTGGGTGAAATTGGTCTTTTCCACTCATACACTTTGACAACAAGGTAGTCACAGTCAAAAAGCATAATGGGTAGTGCAACAGTCCCATTGAAACAATACATGGTTTGCTACAGCTTAGCATGCCATTTTAGAGGCATTTTTGCATTGACTTACATACACTACCTTTTACATTTTTGAGGTAAGTACATTTCTTTTAAGAAATTAATATTTTATTCAGCAGAGAGGCATTAGGTGTTTGAAGGTGACAGGTAAAGATTTCAAAATTATTATAAGAGATTTCTAAGTAAATGCTGTTCGTTTGAACTTTCTAATCATCAAAGAATCCTGAAAAAAAGGATCTTGGTTTCCACAAAAAAAAATTAAGCAGCACAACAGTTTTCAACATTGATAATAATAAATGTTTGAGCAGCAAATCAGCATATTAGACTGATTTCTGAAGGATCATGTGACACTGAAGACTGGAGTAATGATGCTGAAAATTCAGCTTTAACATCACAGGAATAAATTACTTCTTAAAATCAAATAGAAAAGTGATTTTAAAATTGTAATAATATTTCACAATATTACTGTTTTTCTGTATTTTTGATAAATGTAGCCTCACCGAGCATAAGAACAATCTTACCGACCCCAAACTTCTGAATGGTAGTAGACCACTAAATAAAGCGCTATTTGAGTAATATTGTGTAATTTTACAGTCATTTAAAACTGTAAAGCATTCCATCCACAGTAAAAGAGTGTCTAACCCGCAGAGACGCTCCTGGTCCCTGGAACAGCCTGAACCTCTGTGTTCTTCCAGAATCCGTCTCCATCCTCTCTGTGCGAGTCCAGGGCCAAATCTGAGGCCGTGGTGGACATGGGAGTGACAGACTTTGAGCCTCCCTGGCTGAGGTCAGACAGCTCATCCTGAAATCATTCAAAACACAATGCTCATTACCTGAAGGTCAGAGATCTCAGCTCAGTGACAGAGGAGAGAAAGCAACATGAAAACACAGAGGGGTTGGGATATTCACTTAAACCCCGAACATTTGACAAACTGATGTGAGACCAGTGGGCACACAAACACACACAGGACAGACACAACGAAATATATAATGGATAATATGCTGGCATTGCTGTAGACATCAAATGTTTTTGAAAAACTGGTGTCAAATAATAACTAGACAAATCAGTGTCAGTTCAAGACTACAAACACAAAAAAGGGCAAACACTTGACAGCTCATTGAAGCAACTGTAAGCTTACATGATACAAAAACAACAACAAAACATCAGAGAACAGCGATTAGAACGGCAAAAAATTGAAATTGACTGATACAGAATATTTTAGTTTTTTCAAGTGTCCTGTAACTAAAATGCAGAAACATTGTAAATACTACAATATTACTAATACTATTTTAAAGTTTAAATTTCTGCTTTTCAACACAATAATAAAAAAATGCATGTTATGCCATTACATTAATGCAAAGTTGTTTTGTAACTTTGCTGTCTGATTATTAGGACACACTTATACACATTTAAAAATGTATATGTTTATAATTTTATCCAAACACTATATTAAATAAAGTGATATATATACGATTTATACCATGCCAATTCAGGAGAGAAGAAATATATCATCCAAACCCATTATCAGTCAATCTCTACAAAAAACTAATGCAACACACAAAGATTTACACAACACACCCCAAACAATGACGCAAATATCATTTACGCTGATGAAATAAGTTAAAAACTGCTGTAAATGCAACCAATGCAGTAATTTAAAGAAAGGAAGAAAAACTGTTAAAGCCAAGTGTTGGGGGTATTTATACTGTAGAGAAATATGAACCTACTAAAACTGAGCCTTTATTAACCTATATCTTTCACGCACCCACACACTTTATCCAAAATAATGCAAAACTAACATTACTTTCCCACTATAAAAATGTAACGGTTACTTTTATTAGGAGTAAAGAAATAGGGTAACATTTCCTTTATAAGTAACATTCCCCAACACTGGTTAAAACTAAATTATAACCACAATAAGTGTTACAACTAAAGAAGTGATACTGTCAGCAACCATTTTGATAACACAATGTTAGAAATGTGCAAATGAAGAACGAAATCTAAGACAGCGTGAAACTGAAATGACATGTGGTGAAAGCTAAATTAACACCATGCATTAGCTTTATGCAACTATATCCTAAATAACTAAAATAATTGTGCATTACTCCATGTTAACATGCTCTTTTTAATTAGCATTTATTACTAATCTGGACGTTCTACATCTAAGTAGTTACATGCAGTTAAGACACCAAACAACCTTCTGTAAAAAAAAACAAAAAAAACGTTCAACTATTAGAGGACAACGGTGATATGCACTACACACTGTCTGCCGCCACAGAGCCTTGCTACCTTGCAGTCGTTTGCCAGCGAGGCCCAAGCTTCCAGAACATCCTTACCACCCCATTTCTTTGGAGTGTCCTCCGCCTCCAACTGCTTGGACAAGAAAATTGGGACGTGGCATCTTATTTTTGTTTGAAACACAAAACACATTAGCGCTCACATGTGTTTGTGCTGTGATCTAGCATTGGTGGGTGGGAAAACACAACTCTAACATAACATTATGGATGAGAACATTTAAAGCAGCG
This sequence comes from Sinocyclocheilus anshuiensis, assembly GCF_001515605.1. Lineage (NCBI taxonomy): Eukaryota > Metazoa > Chordata > Actinopteri > Cypriniformes > Cyprinidae > Sinocyclocheilus > Sinocyclocheilus anshuiensis. Next base: position 236,855 of record NW_015554150.1, read on the forward strand.
ATCCATAGAAGAGAGCTTCAGATTCTTAATGTTGCCATGTTTCATGCAGGTGAACGTGGATGTCGAAGCATCAAATCAGTTCAGGTAAAGAAAAAAGGCTTTAATATAAATTGAGTGAATGTTCTGTATAATGGACCCTTTTCACATGACGCACTTCCACATTGTCAAGTTTTGTATATTTTTACTTATTTATAAAAAAATGTAAAGTTCGTTTATAACACTATACTTTGTTACATTGGCATTACATTTCAGAAAACTAGTTAATGCTGCTGCGTTTCTAATGCAATGGCTGAGGAAGTGACAGCAAATTTGACCTTCTTCTCTCTTCCAACCATTGTAATCAATAGGTCTATTTTTTTCCTCTTTTGGAAAGTCAGAGAAACACTATCACAGATTTTTTCTTTTACTATTGGAGCAAACGGGACAACAAAAATTATATTTGTTGTAGTTTCTTCACCACTATAGAAGGACTTCCAGTTCTGAGAACCCTGGAAATGTGAAAAGGGTCCATTTGACGTTCTTAAATTGAACATCAGTAAGTATTGAACCCAGTTCAAAAAAAAATTTTTTTTCCAAATGAACCGCAAAATATTTTCAGAATAACTGCATATTACACATGTTATCTAAACATCCTCACAACAAGCTTATAACAGCCTATCCTAAAGTATAGGTCAAATAAAGGATGTTAAAGGGGTCATATGACGTTGCTAAAAAAGAACATTATTTTGCGTATTTGGTGTAATGAAATGTGTTTATGCGGTTTACGGTTCAAAAAACACATTATTTTCCACATACTGTACATTATTGTTTCTCCTCTATGCCCTGCCTTTCTGAAATACGTAGATTTTTACAAAGCTCATCGTTCTGAAAAGCGAGGTGTGCTCTGATTGGCCAGCTATCCAGTGCGTTGTGATTGGCCGAATACCTCAAGCGTGTGACGGAAATGTTACGCCCCTACCATACTGTGATGCCGTGTCCCGGCGCGAGACAAAACCAGTAAACCCATTACAAAAGAGGCATTTGTTGCATCCAGTGGGGACATAATTACTGATTATAACTCGCGTTTGAATCATCAGCGGCAAATCCTTTAAATATGAAAACGTACTTACATGCTGTGAGTCAGCATTATTTATCAGCATCATAGACTGTGGTCAGCTTGTGCGCCGAAGGGGAAACAGGGGAACTGAATTCACCGGAACACCAGCATTGTAGGCTATTCTCCCAGGAAACAGTCCTCGTCCTCCGTAAAATGCGTTGCACACATCTGAATATTTGGGTTGAAGTGTTCTGGAACAGTGTTGTAAATACAACTTAACCACTGATGTCTAGTTGTGTCCTCTTTTGGAAGACCAAACAAAGTAGTTTCGCTTTCACAACGAAACACACAGCGTCTCCACGACATGGTGGCGGCAGCAACAATACTACAGCGAGAATCAAAGTTACGCCTTCTTTCTTTGCATGAACATTTGGGCGGTGTTATGCAAATCTTCCCACACAGTGATGTAGACATGTGGGGGCGTGTTTAAACGAGGCGTTTTAGCAGGGCGTGGACAAGTCTTAACTTTTATAAAGAATATCTCTTTGGGTTTGAGACTTTAGCCTTTGCAACTTTAGGGATCTTATCTATTCACGAACAGCTTGTAACACTCCAAAGAGAAAGGAAAACTTGAAATCGCATCATATGACCCCTTTAATACAGTAACTTTAACCCTGTAGTCATTTAACTGCATCGCAAACCCTAAAATCTTATTTAAACCTGTACTTTGGTAGTAAATTTGGTAAAATAGGTCATTGCCGATGTTGCAGGATGCTTGAAAATACGTCATCACTGCCTAACGTTTCCGTGGCAACATCTGTCAACCAACCACTGCTCATATTTTCTTCCCTATCCACCAGCAAACATGTATCTTTACAAAAACAGATCTTGTTTGTTTCAGAGGATATGCGCACAAAACAAAGACATCAAATGTGTATCTACAATCATCTCTTCCCAGAGTTCTTTTATGCTATTTATCTATTATAGCAATTCTTTTCTTCTCATGACCTGGTGTAAATTCCCTGGACATTTGTCTTAGTGCTGTATAATCCCCTCAGTAGAAGATGTTGTGATGTTACTGTACCTTGAGGCTGGCGTTAGAGCACTGATGACTGAGGTTATTGAATCTCCAGCCCTCCATCCCAGGAGTCTCGGCTCTGCCCTGGATGTCAGGTGTCAGTGAAGTGCCACCGCCGGACATGGGGAAGATTCCCAGAGACAGGGGCCGCTCTTTCCTGTTTAATGAGAGGAAGAAGATCAAAAATCATGATACAAACTAACCTGCATCATGTATTAATATTAATGTGTGTAATCAACATATTTTCTAATGTTACTTAATTTTCTATAAACAATCATGCAAAAGTACTATTTAAAACAACTACATCATGGTGTCTGTTTCTTTTTAGCACAGATTAGAAGATTATGTTCATTTTACCGAACTCGGCCAATTGTTGCTGTGTCAGAGGCCTCTCCTCCCGTCTGCTGTATCCGGATCCGTTCCACATGTTCCATGTAGTTGTGGATCATCTGAAGAACAATTTTACAAAACGTAGACGATTCATTGGCCTTAAAGATTTACAGGTAGATACTACAGCTAAATGTGGTTATCAATTCATTCAAAAGTTTGAGGTCGGTAAGATTTTTTTTTATTTTTGAAAGTCGTTTTTTATGCTCACCAAGCCTGCATTTATTTGATCAAAGTAAAAACATTAATATTGTGAAATGTTATTAAAATAACCCTTGTATTTGAATATATTGTAAAGTGTCATTTATTCCTGTGATGCAAAGCTTTCAGCATCATTACTTCAGTGTCACATGACCCTTCAGAAATCATTCAAATATGCTGATTTGCTGCCCAAGAAACATTTCTTATTATCAATGTTGAAAACTGTTGTGCTGCTTAATATTTTTGTGGAAACTGTGATGTATTTGAATATATTGTAAAGTGTCATTTATTCCTGTGATGCAAAGCTTTCAGCATCATTACTTCAGTGTCACATGACCCTTCAGAAATCATTCAAATATGCTGATTTGCTGCCCAAGAAACATTTCTTATTATTATTATCAATGTTGAAAACAGTTGTGCTGCTTCATATTTTTGTGGAAACCATGACACATTTTTTTCAGGATTCTTTGATGTTCAAAAGAACAGCATTTATTTGAAATAAAAATCTATTTGTACCATTATAAATGGCTTTACTGTGCCTTTTTATCATTTTTATGCATTCTTGCTGAATAAAAGTAACAATTTCTTTCAAAGAAATCTTACTAACCCCAAACTTTTGTAAAGTAGTGTATTTTCATTTAAATTCACTATTTGATTAATATATAATATGGTTGTCACTCCCAAAATTGCAGTGTGTGCATGGCCTTAGTCATTTACATGGTGTTGAATTTGCTCTCTCTTACCTCTGTATGCCGCAGATGAAGGGAATTATACTCGCGCTTGAGTTCAGCCTCTCTCTCCTCTAATCGACTTACTGAGAAAGGAGTAAAAATATATTAAAGAAATTAAGCATGATTAAAGAGTCTTTTTGCAAAAGATTTCAGTTCCATCCACAAGTGTTTAAAATGTTTCTTTTTACAATCAACTGCTTTTTATTTATTTTTGTAAAAAAACAATATTTAGGCATCTTTTTGCATGCAAATTCATGCAAAATGTTAGTTTGCGGTGTCTAGTAAACACAAGGTACAAGCTTGGAACAAGGGCCTAAAACTAAATGAGGACAGAGAAACGAGGCTAATTATATTAGTCTTCGTCGTAACACAGGTTAGAAAGTCCCAAATGACCAATGATGACCCGCCGTTTATTGTACAGCACTGAAAAATCATGCGCACCAGCTTGACAATTTAAATTGGCCTGGAACCAGATTTTAAGCTAGTTTGAGTGGGCAAAGCTGATGCTTTCAGTGAGGCCTTTAAAAACACTTGCTGTTCTGTAGAAAGAATATCCACAGAGGATATTATACAGGCTTGATTTAAGAGGTGACACAAAAACAAAATCCACTTTTAGCTGTCAGGTTTAAATCTAAGCCTGCAGCAGAACTGCCCAATGCATCCCACCATCAGACCGGCTAATTCACTGTCTACACACTTAGTTTCAGCACAGTGAATTCTAGTAGAACCAATATCCATTTCAAATCTCAGAAAAGGGTTTGCTGGAAATGCCAGAATTAATTAATTAGTGCCAGATTAAAACAGCAGACATCCATAATTAGCATGTATTGGTGCTTGACTAATATCATTAGTCAAGTCAAGGCCTGTACTATGACTAATATCATAGTACAGGCCTATTCTAGCACACACTCAGTCTGAACTCACCCTGGTTTAGATGTTTTTATGGATGTTTTCGAGCAACAGAACATGAGTAATGTTATTCAGGGCCACAGAAAACATTGCATTTAATAAGACTGAAGCGATTAATCACATTCATGCAAAACCAGACAAAGCTACTTTACTCAAAGCCAGACTACTAGGGGTGTAAATATTTGCTCTGACAACAATTCAAATTGTGTTTTCGATTCTTTAGGAAAAGATGCAATGCATCATGAAATTTGGTCACAACTTAGGTTATTCTGATGTGATTCATAATTATTTTCTAAAATGTGCAGAGGAGAGTTTCTGTGTGCATGTGGTCTGAAAAATAGAATTACTGCATTTTAAAGTAACATTAATAAAGGTTGTTGTACTGTTTTAAAGAGATTAACTTATTTTTATGCACAAAGGCGCTCAACTATTGTTACATGTACACAGCAAATGACTCTTTAAAAAAAATTGTTTTACTCACCTTCAGGCCATCCAAGATGCATCCAAGTTTCTCTATCAAATCAGATTCAGAGAAATTCAACACTACATCACTTGCTCACAATTGGATCATTTGCAGTGAATGGGTGCCATCAGAATGAGAGTTCTGAACAGCTGATAACAACATCACAATAATCCACAAGTATTCCACACGACTCCAATCCATGTAAACAGTGTTTGATCTATGCATATTTCTCTCCTGATTCAAGCAAGAAGACTTTTTCGACGCAGAAAGCAATATTATGGACCAAGGACTGGTACTTTATCAACGGATTAAAGTTGTAATGATGAATTTTTTTATTACAGACAAGCTGATTTTTACTTCTTAAGACATGATTTGATGGACTGTTTCTATCAGCTGATTGGACACTAATTCTGACGGCACCCATTCACTGCGGAGCATCCATTGGTGAGCAAGTGATGTAATGCTACATTTCTCCAAATCTGTTCCCATGAAGAAACAAACTTATCTACATCTGGTATGGCCTGCAGCTTAAGTACGTTTTCATCTATTTTCATTTCAATTTTCATTTTTGGGGGAGCTATTCCTTTAAAGGTTATACCAAAGACTATAGAATATCCAAGACGTGTCACTCGTATAATTTTGAATGGGGAAAAATGCAACACTCAATATGGCCGCTCTATCGAACGAAGCCCCACCTTCTGAGCAAAAGAGCCAATCGCTAATCACTGCAGCTGCCGTTGGAAGTCCTGGTTGCTATAGAAACAGTCAACGCTCTAAGATGTGCGGTTAGGACTGCGCATGTGCACTGGCTGATCTAGTCTGAAAAATAAGCTTTTTTTAATGCTATTTGAGCAAAATAAACAACATTTATGATACCGTTGTTGTCGGATTTCATTGGTGATTTCAAATATGAAATTTAATCGTAAGCTTAGTGAACAGTTTTGGAGAATTTGATTTTTCCCCATTCAAAGAGATAGGAGCTGCACTTGCATGCCAGAGAGGAATTTCAAAGATGGCCGCCGAGTGACATGACTTGCCTTAAAGGGACTTTGGTTATACTAGTAGAATTTGGACAGAAAACAATACGGCAAATTAATCTGTTGAATGCTGACGCAAAGGAACAGCAAACAGCCCTTGCAAATCACATTAGTGTAAGATAGCTAACACCCAACTACTTCACTTTAGTGGCAATCTGCGCAATAATGACTCACAGCCATGAGGAATCAAACAGCTATATGTTGAAGCGAAAGAAATTGTCAAATCTTTGCTGTGCAAATTGGCCACTGTTCATTATCAATGATCCATTAATAGGGTCAGTAATGGTTTGAGGAGAGAGAGAGCAGATTGAATGATGGTACAGTACTCTATTATGATCCATGAGTGAAGAACACTTAACCAATACTTCACATAACAGCTAAAGTGTACAGAACTATGGACTATAGCTATTATACTAAAACAGAAGTAGGACATTTAGAGCAGATGCATGGACATATAACATGTAGAAGTAGGGCTGCACGATTATGACAAAAATCATAATTGTCGATTCCAGGCTTTCCAGATGGTTCTGCAAGTCCTTCTTCTCTTGGTCTTGCGAATCTTCAAATTCAATAAATTTCTGCTCACAGAAAACACAAAGAAAAAGAAAAAAAAACACTGCATAATACATTTACTTTTAAACAGCTAACAGGCCTTACAGAATGTAATTATGTTACATCATGACATCAACAGTAGGTGATATTTGTAATTTAATTTTTTCAAGGCGAGTCATCAATATTTCTGGTCTTTTTTTATATGCGTATATCTGATAAAATTAACTTTAGTTAGCTAGCATATTGATTACACACTCAACAGACTAAAAGCTACAAAACTTCAAGCAGAAAATGCACTTTATGATTTCTACTAGGTAGTAGAATAGACCAAAAATAGGATCAGGAAAAGGATAAACGTGAAGTCTGACACATTATCTTCCATTTTATGGATTTTTCCAGGTCTTTATGCCTTTTTAAAGGCTGAGGAACAAGATTAAAATGTCAAATCTATCAGGACTGACACAAACAAGGCAGAAAAGTTGTCTAAGAATTTATTTTAACAAACTAGCTCCAAAATATGTCACCAAAATCTTTAATGTGAAATATGGATATATGGTTGACCAAAGTGGCTGATGCTTTTTTCAATAGTCGATGATGTGGATATATAAAAAGTACAGCAGTTGTTATAATGCAGATACATGATTTAGTGATAGCAAATTAACAACATTGTTTAATGTACAAAAATTTGCTGAAATTAAATGTATAAATATTTTTTCACAATATTGTGGTCAACATGATTTTTGTTTTTGAAAGAACTTGCTTATGCCACATTTATTTGATCAAAAATACAGTAATTTTCAGCGACATTACTCCAGTCTTCAGTGTCACATGATCCTTCAGAAATCATTCTGATATGCTGATTTGCGGTTTGCTGATTCGCATTCTGATATGCGATTTGCAACGCTGCTAACAACTGATGTACAGAAAGTTCAAAAGAACAGCATTTATTTGAAACCGAAATCTTTTATAAATATTATAAATATCTTTACTGTCACTTTTGATTCATTTAATGCATCTTTGCTGAATAAAAATATTAATTTCTTTCAAAAACTCTTACTGGACCACAAACTATTCAGTGGCAGTGTATGAAAACAGCAAAAAGTGCATAATGGATTGACAAAACTGTACGTTTCACAAGCAAAATACAGTGTGAATCCAGCAAGAGGTTTTATAGCTGGTCGCAGCAAAGGACTCCATGACCTGAAAGTAATATCTTGACGCATTTTCCCTAATTGGAATCTCTCTCCTGCAAATCCCTACAGAACGCATGCTTCATGTCTGGAGTACAGGGGTCTCCTGGAGAGCCTGGTGCAGTGTGAGTATCCGATAAAGGGGAGCTGTTTCTGTGTCACTTTAGGTTCCCGTCACACTGGCATGCAAAAACTCATTCAGCGGACCCCCTCGAGCACAGAGATCAACAAACATAAAGTTCATGTCACATTCAATTCCCATTCATTTTCAGTGCAACACAGAGCTCTCACAAACACACAGTTTGGGTTATAAAGTTAAGGAAGTTTAAGACAAGACATACACTATAACAACATGATAATATACAAATTCTGTTGTCAAACTGTTTTTCTAAATATTCTGTGAAACAAGGGGTCATGTCATCTTAAGTCAATAAACTGTACTAATATATATATATATATATGCATTATATCAGACAATATGCTCTCTAGATATCAAAAATATTATCATCGGCCATGGAAAACTCAAATGAACTCAATTCATTAAATTACATTAGTTTTAATTAGGCCTGGGCGATAAAACGGTATCGATATTTATCGACGGTACACCTTCTTCGATAACGATGTAAAAAATGTAGTCATAGACTGTATAAAAACATGGACGTAGTGTCCGCGACGTCACCCGTTGATTTCCGAAGACCATTTTTGAAGCTCAAAAGTGGGCGGAGGTGGCCGTCGCCATCTTGGCAGCGCGTCACTCCCGTGATAAACTCAGAACACACATTTAAAGGTGCCGTAGGAGATCTTAGAAAATGCTAACTTTAGCCTGATAGCACTGAAAGCCAACGTCCCACCCTCCCCTGCAATCTCAGTCCAAAGCCACGCCCCCTTAACGCATGTACGCTCACAGACCAGAATACCAGAGACAACATTAATACAATAGGCTACATCAGCGGTTCCCAATAACAGTCCTCGCGCACACTTCTCTAGTAAGTTTAGTCTGTGTGTGAAGACAAGCGCAGCGCAAATCCGTGAATGAATGTTCCGAAGTGAAGTAAACTTCAACGGATTTCCCCTGCTCAGGGAGTAGGGAGCAATGAACACTGTGTAGGGATCATATCAATCGGAACACAGTTCATGCACGTAGCTCACATCTAACGAGCTGGTTATCTGAATCGGGTGTGTTAACTAAGCGAGACATGCAAAATATGCAGAGCGGGGAGGCGGGCGAGGACTGGAATTGGGAACCGCTGGACTACATCATGTGTCATTTACCGGTGAGAAAACTTTAAAACTACTACAATACTGGGAAGGAAGATCGGGTTGTTGATGTTTGTCTGCCATTCTCGCTCTGCAATACATACGTTCACAGGCAGGTAGGAAAGCATATTAAAACATTGGATTGGTTTCTTCTTTAAATTATAAAAAAAAGAAAAAATATGAATGGTATTATAATGTTATACTAAAACTAAAACAATGGAAAAACCCTTAAGATAATATGTAGAAAGAAAAAAAACATATCTTAAGCGTGCAGAATAACATAAGTGGACTGTGAACGATTAATTGCCGCTTTGAACGATTACGTAATTGTGGCATCCATAATTGTAATTGCGATTAGAAATTCGATTAATTGTGCAGCCCTACTTCCACAGAATATATAAATACAGATAAATACATTTAGACCACTTAACTTAATGATTGCTATCGGGATGTGAAGAGACTTTCAACCAGCATAACAAAAAAATGTTCTAAAGACAATCACCTATTGCACCTTTAATACTGACTTTACACGGACTTTAAGGGATGACACTATATATAAGTTTAAACTCGCAGCTTGAGACTTATCATTAACTAAAATTAAAACTATTAAAAATAATTTTCGGAAATTGAAAAATAAAATAAAATATACATTTTAGATTAAAAAATATAAATGTAAAAATTTTAAGAAAATTAGAAGTGATAAAATGTGTGCAAGCTGAATTACTAAAATAGCTCAAACTAATTTTTTTTTTAACTAATAAAAATGACAATAGCACATAATATAACAAAAGCACAAAACATGTACAAAAACTTAAAGCAAAATTAAAATGAAAACTGAAAATATAAAAGTTAATTTAACATACATACAAGAATACTGTATAAATAATATTAACACTGGTTTGAGACAACATATTGGTTCAATCATGTGTTACTTTACAATTTTATGAAAATGTAATGCATTATGCCTGAAACCCGATCAAGATCCTATATAGTCTTAAAAGTTTCTCTAGTATATCAGTGAGCTGAAACATGAGTGAAAGATCAATGTTCACCGCTATTGAATATTGACCACAGCCTTATGTCACTCTGCTGTTGGAAGTGAAATCTGTCATAATAGGATGTATCCAGATCAGTACACACAGGGATTAATGCAGCTCATGGCTCATTTGTGTTTTGGTTGTAGAATGTGCCAGACATATTGCTCATAATCCCAGTTAACTGTCACTGTGACAGGAACACATAAAGCCCATTGAGCAGCCTTAATCTGTCCAAAGTCGGGCTTACATATGTTGAGAACTGTACAATGCAGTGTAATCTGATTTCCAAAACAGATTAGAGTCACATCAAAGAATTTACTCACACACATCAACTATGAAAGGTTCGTAACTTAAAACTAATGATGCACGCAATATAATTTCAAAGGTTTAATGTAAAAAAAGTATCTGAAAAAAGCACTGTGTTTCCATGCATGACGACAGACTGTTGCATCTGTCTGTGCCTGGCAAAATCCTGCCATATATGGAAGACTTGGACTTAGGGATGCTCATTTTAACCGGTTAACCGTTAACCTACCGTGAACAATTTTGACCGATTAATACAATCCGTTAAACGGTTTAAAAAGTCATTTATTTTATTTTTTTAGTAATTTATCAAAATATTTAAAAAGGTTTGCTGCATGGTTGAAATACGCTACGTGTATAAAAAAAAAAGTTTTTTAGAGGGAGAAAAACATAAGTTCAAGTCGCATTTTATTATTTCATTTAGAAATAGGCCTAATGCCGACACGAAATGTTTACAAACATTATAATAAACACTGTAAACATAGTTTTAGTTCCCCTCACTCCACAACAAAGCCTTTCAATTGACAGTATTTAGAAAAGAACAAGAATTAAAAATATAAGAAGCTATAGCTAAACGACAAGCCAAAACGAATTAATTTAGGCTAAAACGAAACTGAAACCACCGTTGCGTCTCTCATTCGACACAAAATCAAATGTTTCCATATTCGCGATGTATTTGAATGCCAAAATATTATTTATTATGTAGCCTACTTCACTCGCGCGTTCCAAATCCACGTAAAACAAAATGGTTTGCATAACATCATTCACGGTGGTCAGGTGATAATGCTTAACGGCACAGATTTTACTATATATATATTTAAACTGAGCAGTGTGTGTTTTTTCCCCATATGTTTGACTGACTGTATTTTATTATGATAATGAACTGGCTGCATTGTCAAGGTAGCAATGCTTAACTGAGTGCGCGCATGAGGCACCGGCACAATCACTTGATTTTTTCCTTCTAACAGTGGAAGAAACTACTCCTTTTAGTCCTAAATATAATCGGAATTGTAAAAGGTTTGCCTTTATTTGTGTACATTCACAATAAAAACAAATCTTTGTGCTATATACAGCTTTATGTTTTTCTCCGCTTGCAGAAGCGCTGCATGTGCGTGATGTGATATGATGACTATGTGAATCCTCATGTTCTGTTGTTTGCTGCTTTTTGCGAATGTAAAATTAATCGCCAGGAAACAAATGTTAGTATTTTTAATGGGTCACAGACACTTATCCTTTCTAATTTAATTCAATTCGAATTTAAAATAATCTCGTCAGTTAACGATTAATAATCGGTTAACGAGTGTCGGTTGTCGGTTAGGAAAAATAACCGAAATGAACATCCCTACTTGGACTAGATGACACTTTTGACTCTAGTAGTTATTTATCAAGGTAGGTTTATTTTTGAAATTTAATTTCTGTGTAAACATACCTTAAAGTCTTGCCTACAAAAAAAAAACAGCTATTGATTATTTCCACCATTATTCCCCAGGGAAAAAAATACAGTTCACTGAACATGCTGTCACATTATATGGGGTAAGTTGTCACAACGAAAACTGCCACTAAACACCCAATAGGGTATATGTCGAACATCACCTGACCAAACCCGGAAAACAGGTCTCATTGCTTCCGCTTGTCGGAGAACGTGTTAACAGCCGTATTAAATAATAGCGATATCTATGGACTTTTAAGATAATCAGTTAAACTAGCTAGCTGTTTTTATTGTTGACGTTTTATTCAATTTTTATATCTAAATGTGAAAAGAATAAAAATAAAAATAACTTTTAGCTATCAGTCCGCATATGTGATGGACATTGGTTATGATCATCATTGGTATCTACTTTGAAGGCATCTTGAGTAAAACGGCGTCATATTTAACTAAGCATATGCAAAACGCTTGAACCGGAAGCGACGAGACCCTGTTAACAGAATACGGAAGTCTGTTGCGCATAACCCCTATTGTAGGCTTATTAGCCTAAAAGTCATGAAACAGAATGGTCATGGTCAACAAATATTGTGATTAGTAACATTTTTAAAAATTTTATTTTTACAAATGAATAACCTTATGACAACCTGCCTAATTTGACAACACACAAAAAATGAGAAAAAATTATATGGGGATTTTGAAAAAGGTGTTTGAAATCCACATACAAAATCACTGCTAAAAACTATTGTACTTTTGAATCAAAACCTTACAGCTACCCATCAAACAAAACATTTAGCTAATGTTCCCTATAAGTTATGAAAACGTTATTTATGAATGTTCTCTGAATATTCAAAATGTCCAGTTTTAAATGTTTAAAAAAACATTTAAAGGTACATTACCTTATAGGTAACATTATAGGTAACATTAAAAAAAAAACGTTAGATGAACATCCAACTAAAATGTTTCAGAAAAAAAAAACGTTCTACGAACAACTTATAAATAACATTTTCGCGCTAACGTTTTGAGAACATTATTAAAGACCAGATAACTTTGAATTAACATTAATTAATGGCGTTACTGGAAGAACGTTACAGCCAAAGTTCTGCCACTGTGACAACTTGCCCCGGTCTCTCCCATATGACACGGAGGCAAGCATCTTCCTCTGTAGCGTGCATTGTAAGACAAAAAACACGCCTGACATGTTGCTTGTTTGCTTGTTTTATGTTTTTAATCTCTTGTCTTTATTTACAAGCACGCAATAAACATTAGTCCGCCATTTCTATCAAACAAACCGCTTGTATATTAAGTTCTAACCATCAGCAAGGACCAGACAGACCATCAGAGGGAATAATAATGAACTGCAGCTCGTTAAAAATGCATATTTTATTTCTTTATTGGCGTAAGGCCCAAGGCTGATTCATCCTCAAAGGGCAGCACTGGCTAAACAAGGCATGACAAAGCCATTCGTGCGCACGTGAGTGCTGCTGCTGCAAGAAAACAAAGATGCCCAGCTCGAAGAGACAGATCTAAGATCTCCACTCACCTCCTCGGTGTGTTTCCTCAGCGCTTTCTCGCGCTCGTACTGTGTGATCAGCTGCTCGTTGTCCTCCTTCAGGAGCTCCAGCTCCACTTCGTGCTCCTGGTTCTCGGCGAACACGGTGTCGAGGTTCTCCAGCACCGCCACGACCAGCGGCATCAGCTCCTTCACCACGTCCTCGTCGTACTTGCGGATGAGTCTCTCGAACTCGCGGTAGATGGAGTTGGCCAGGCCCGAGACCCTCTCCGACATGATCGCCGATGTCCCCGGGTCGTCCTGGTACACAACTCCGTCATCCAGCTCCATTTTCCTTCCTCTCGAGAGAGACTGTCCTAGATTTAAACCTCCGCTATGCCAACCCAACGTGTCTCGGCTTGTATTTGAAGAACGAATGCTGATGTATTCCCGTTATATTCTCCGAAACACAGATCCCGCGGAAGTCCAGAGTCCCTCCCTGGAACCGGCCGATGGAATAGATCTTTTTTTTTTTTTCCCGCGGTCGCCCCACAACAGCTGAGCCTCTGTTGACAATCGCGCGGTGACGTCACGCGGCGTAACGTAACGACTGATCTTGAGACATGATGGGACAAAACATGTCCTGCGACTTTCCCTGCCATTACTGTATTTATTTTAATTTTTTTTTTTTATTCGTGTTTTTATATTCCCACTCTGGAATTAATCAGTTAAGGATAATTGATAATAATGAAATTGATAACTAGAGTGGTCTTGACAAAACTGCAGGATGCGAATTATAGGGTTAATATTCTATCCACATAGGAAATAAAAACTACTTTTTTTTAAATCGCGATCAAAAATAGGTATACTAGAAACTTCCAGGCAGGTGTGTTGAGGCAAGTTGGAGCTAAACTCTGCAGGACACCGGGCCCTCCAGGACTGAGTTTGGAGACCCCCTGCCATAGCTCAAAATAGAATCATAATAAATAATAAAGGAAAAAGAAAGAAGAGGGCATTATACAGAATAATAAAAATTAAACATTAAATATGGTAGAAAATGTGTAGGCCATGCGAATTGTACATGTTCTGAGTGCTTTCTTGTTAAGTGAAACTTGTACAGTGAAATTGTAAGCATAGTTTTTTATCTCTTGTGAAAATACTACAAAAACAGGTTTACAATTTGAAAATTTACACTTGTGAATATAGAATCTACATAAGAAGAGAATTATTACAAAACAGGCATTGGGATCCGCTTCAAAAAATACAAAAATAGTACATTTGGGATTCATTGAAAAATCTTGTAAGATAGTATTCGAGATAAACTAACATTTTCAGAGCTGAGAAGTATAACTGCATGACCAAAACAAATGAAGACGAGTTTCAGTGTCATTCTAACAAAAGGAACATTTTTTTTCTCAAAATCAGATCCACATTTTTTCTTCAGGAAATTTTTGACAGGGTAAATGTTATGGAGTAAGCCTACGGTATAGGATCATCAGATAACTGATGTCATATATTATACATTTCAATTATATTTTATATATTTTGCACACTGCTCACATGTATTATTCATTCAATTTTCTCTTTATTATATACAAATTATAACTTTATATGATCAATCTTACCTAAACCGCATGTGTAAAATATTGTAAACCATTTTTGTTTACTTTTCCCCCTCACTTTGTGTGATATGCAAAATCTGGTTATTTAAACACTCTAAAATTGTCTGTCAGTTGTGAAGTGAATCCTAGATTTGTAAATACTTATAACAAATATTTTGCACATTATTTTTGCATCTGACAGTGTTGCTTCATATTGAATGAAGGCAAGGCAAATCATATTTTGTGAGCAGATGATGTACCGAAACATAGGCAAATACCTCTAAACACACTGAATAGATTGTTGATCCAAAATAATTCCTTGATATATATTTTTCCCAGTACTCAAGAATCAGTGGTAAATGCTTGAATGCTTGGTCACTACAAAGGAGAGGTGTTCATTGTACATGGTCAAGCGATCATATGGCCTGTCTGTGTTTTGTAGTTGGAGCTGAATTAATTATTCATTGATGAATTTTCTCTGGCTGTACAGTCACAGATCTGAAGTGTTCAGGTTTATACTGTGAAAAATAAATGTATATATAAAAAGGGAAATTTTTGTATTTTATTGTGTCGTTCATTTAACTTCAACAGGTTTTTTTGGGGGGGGGGGGAAATCTGTAATGTGATATACTGCTCCATCTGAACAGCATTTTGCACTCTTTCATAATTATGCATGCAGTTTTTATGACCATAATTATTGAGAGATTGCATGGAACAAGTGCAATAAATTAAGTAACATTGTCAATGGAAATTAGACAAACGATTTAAAAAAAACACAAAGGAATAACACAAAATCATGTCCCTTAAAATATTTATTGGAGACATGTAAAAACTAAAAAAATAACTGTAAACCCTACAAGAATGACTCGAGGGGAAAACATTGGGGATGTTGAACTTAAAGAAAACAAGCTGTAGTCCATTCAAAAAAAATACTATGCTACAAAACTCACTCCAAAATGTGCTTTGACAGTATCCACACCACGAGATTTAATGGTCTTACCATAAATTACTGCATTTCAACAAGCTGATGTTTGCAGGTAATAACTGAATATTTAAACAACCTTGCTGTAATATCGCATATCATTGATAAATGTTGACATCCTAAAAAAATGATACGAGTCACACAAAGAGAATTGTGCTGAATGAAATATGAAATGCTCTTATTTACAGTTGACTCATTGCTATGGGGGCATCAACAAAAATGGTTATGTACATAAACTGAAATACAAATAAGGCATTAATGTGGAAAAAAAAATGAAAAGGACTTTCTTTTTGAAAATTTTCAGTGGTGGCAAAATCGTTCATTGAAGCAAAGGACGATTTTAACCACATGTGGGGAAAAAGGAATAGGGATATAATAATTTGAATTCTTGAATATACATATTTCATTTCTTACCCCTCTTAAGTCAGGAAAGAACCACAAACTTATTCGACACTGGGAGTCATTTCCAATCATGGACAAATTTACAATGACGCATTTAACTGTTAATGTGTACAATGCACTGTTCGATATTTCAATACACCTTGTATATAGAAAAGTTTTCTTCTTTTTCTTTTCGATAGCAATAAAAAAAGCATTGCAAGATGCTAAAGACAGAAGAAAAGTTTGCAAAAACGTCCTCGTTTCTGTAAGGGGATGGTTGGTGTCCAGGCGGAGAGAAATAAATCAGTGATTGAACTGGCGTTATGCGTTCTTTGTCTTGGGCATCTTGCAGTGGCATCATTGGCTTGTGCCCCTCTATAAGTCTGATGGAGACACAGCTCTCTGTTCTTTGGCACTTAGGCTGGTAGACTCAGCTTCTTTCCTTTCAGCACTGTGGATCAGACAAAATATGTCAGAAATTGAAGCAGGAAGAGGATTTTTTTTTTTTTTTATCCTAAAACATGCCTAATTCTAAAAATGGAAGCCAAACCAGTGCTTAAACTGCAATTAATGCATGCATTAATGTTAAAGGATTACTTTAGATAAATAGTTTATTCACACAGGTACCTTTCCTAAAGTAACAGTTCAACCAAAAATTAAAAAAAATTCACTCCCCTTTAGGGTATCAAAGATTTGTTACAGATTTGGAGAAATGTAGCATTACATCACTTAATCAATGGATCCTCTGCAGTGAATGGGTGCCGTCAGAATGAGAGTCCAAACAGCTGATAAAAAAAATCACAATCCACAAGTAATCCACACCACTCCAGTCCATCAATAAATGTCTTATGAAGTGAAGAGCTGCATGTTTGTAAGAAACAAATCCATTATTAAAGTGTTTTAACTTTAAACTACTGAGTCTGGTCAAAATATGGAGATTGTAATCCGTAATGATGCTTACTCCAGTGTAAATGTCCAACCTCATTGTCCTCTCAAAAGCTATGAACATGTTTGTTTAGAACGGGTTTGGACAATTTTTGCATGAAAATGCTTAATCTGTGCATATTTCTCTCCTGATTCAGACGAGACAACTTTTTTTTACCGGAGAAAGCAATATTACGGATAGAGGATTTGTATTTTAGCCCAAAGCAACGTTTTGCAGTTAAAAACGTCTTGATGGATTTCTCTTACAAACATACAGCTTTTCACTTCACAAGATGTTAATTGATGGACTGGAGTCGTGTGGATTACATGTGGATTATTGTGATGTTTTTATCAGCTGTTTGGATTCTGACGGCACCCATTCACTGCAGAGGATCCATTGGTGAGCAAGTGATGTAAAGCTACATTTCTCCAAATCTGTTCTGATGAAGAAACATTAATCTCACAACAAGGTTAACTGTATCTTAGTTGTTTTAAATTCTGAATTAAAAGACAAGTCATAAAATTCAATGTTCAATTCAATCAGCATTGTGTTTTAAGAAAGTAAATGTCAATTTTAATCTCATGCTGACTTTAAGTTCATGACCACCCAAACTAAATGTCATTTCACACCCACGGTCCTTAAAAAGGTTTAAACTCACCTTTTGTGATGTAAAGGTAGAAGAAGTCACAATAGAGAATAGTCTGGACGACCCCAGCCACGATGGCAATCATGTCAAAGAAGCCCTCAAAGTAGAACCTCCAGATCCAGTTGAAGAGGTAGAGGGCGCGATAGACCCCCAGGCAGAACAGATAGTGGGTAGTGATGGTTTCGGCCTCGCCGGTCTTGCTAATCATAAAGAGCTGAGGCAGGATGGCCACAGACTCAAGGTAGATAGAAAAGGTCCACAGAATCTGTCAAAAAAAATAAAAATTCATTCAGGTTTGGAACAACTTGAGGGTAAGTAAATGATGATAGAATTTTCATTTTTAAATGAACTATGTTGTAACTATGTTGTAATTTGCTTTTACTTATTTTAGTATTTATTTTAGTATTAGCACATTTTTATTTGAGTGTGTGTGTATATATTTCTTTTTCAGTGCTTGGAATTATTATGATTGTGTTTAGCAACGATAATGCCTGTTGTTATTTGCAGATGTTTAATAAAGGTTAAAAACAAAACTGGCACGATTAACACATTTATGATGGTCAAATTCCCATATGTGCAGCACTACTCACCTCCAACGGAGAGAAGTCATGGTTGACCAGAAAGGCGAGACCTCCCACAGGAACCACAAGAAACTCAACTCTGAAAGTGTCGTGGTTTCCATCATAAGTTGCCCTGAACTTTGCGTAGATCAGGTAGACTGTGGCATAGGCACATCCGACATAGATAATCTGTTTTCACAGCACAGAAACAAAGAAATTGATTAACTGCAAAAGGTCAGTGCACTTATAAACCGGTTTACGCTGATGTGGCAAAACAATGACTTTGCAATCACTGATATTTAAGATTGACAAATGCATTGATGTGTGCATGTACAAGTTTGTTCTATGCCTTTACCTTCATGCAAGTGTTGTAAAGAGAAATGAAGGATGTCAGGAGATCCAGGTAACGTGTGGTGAACACCAAGGCAAAGAGCATCTGGCTCTTCCCAGAGATACCTGGGGGCAAAAATATTTACACTCAGACAATTGCAACATAGAAATAAATAAGAGAACACAGCACCCGTCTTTACTGAATACTGAGTTCATAAAAGGTTTAAGAGATGCATCTATGTTCTCTATATCTCTGTAAATCAAAAGTCGGATGTCAATGCATCTAGACAACCCAGATGACCCATCCTTGCAAAGCCCACACATAACTACATGCACTGCCACGTCAAAGCAAGGAATACAATGCACTTTAGGAATGTATGGCAAATAAAAGGAGGGAGAAATTAAAATTTATGACAACAAGCATATGAAAAAACTCCCTTTTGATTCTCACAAAGCAACATATGAAGGTGCGAATTGTCCTCTAAACAGTCAAATTAATTGCATAGGCATAGTCTCTCTCTCTCTCTCTCTCTCTCTATATATATATATATATATATATAAAACCACTATTAAACTGCAGTTTGCAGTTAGTAAGTAGGCCTTAAGTTTTCAGTTATTTCAGTCACTTAGAACAAGCCTGTGATGTTTGATAGCCTTCAGATCAATATGCAAAACATTAACGGTCACAGCATGTTAAATACATACAGATCCGTCCATTTAAACACAATTTTTATTGTCAAATTTAACCCAAATCTACCCTTCAACAGCTTTCAAGTCAAGCTAAGCTACTAGCTTGAACGCTACACAAACTGCACTTCAATTCATGTTTCTTGCTTGAATATAACTTCACAAAACTTTTCCGACAGCTCAACCCAGTCTAAAGTCTCCTCTATCTTTCGCAAACACACATATTAAGTATTAAATATACGAGAAAAGTATATTTGGTTGAGCTCACCTGCGCAGGACCTGCTCTTCCATATCTTGAGCAGCAGGATGATGATGGCAGCTAGATGAGACAGATCTCCAGTCAACCTAAAGATGTTCATGATGTCTTTCTCTCTCTGGCTGACTTTAGCGGTGTTAAAGAAAGCTCGGGGTGAGTGCGATAACTGTGAACCGGCTCAATGCCGCTCTCCTCCAGAGCATTCCTCCACCAAATATGGCGAATGAGGGGCGACGTGGCCGGTGGACGTGACGTGGCCAACAACGAAACCACAATGAATGCTGGGAAGTGTAGTCAGTGCGGCCGCGAGCCGACTCTGACCACGCCCACTGAGGCTCCCTTACTAAAATTACTATGGTAAACATAGTTACTATTGAATTTTTTTTTTTACTAATCAACATAACATTGTAAAGCGAAGAAAAAAGTAATTTTAATTTCTATATGATTGTGTAGCCTACTGTGCTGTAGATAGATAGATGTATATGTATAATTATTCCACTTACTTTATCTTTTTCACAGGCATAAGCAGAAATATTTACCACATTACTCACGTGTCACTGAAAGCAGTAGATTCAGGGTGACAAACTGTCTCACACAAGGAAGAAAGAACTGTGGGGACGGGTCTATGTCACTTCTCATTTTTCACATTTCTGGTTTTATTTCTCAGTTAGGCGTGAGACCTTTTTTCCGATGTCTATCTAGCAAACTGAAAAATCAATCACAGAGAGACATTAATGAAAGGAAAAGGAGCCACACAACAACCGTGACAACATGAACTTTGG
The DNA here is from genome assembly GCF_001515605.1 of Sinocyclocheilus anshuiensis. Classification (NCBI taxonomy): domain Eukaryota; kingdom Metazoa; phylum Chordata; class Actinopteri; order Cypriniformes; family Cyprinidae; genus Sinocyclocheilus; species Sinocyclocheilus anshuiensis. Next base: position 257,101 of record NW_015554150.1, read on the forward strand.
TTTCTTCTTCACCATCGCATTTCTTATTTTTAGCACAGGTGAGCAGAAATTTAATTGTTCTAGTCTAGAGGACGAATTTTTAAAGCTATCATTCTACTACTTATTTAAACGTCTTGTACATTGTAAAAAAATGTTTTTTTTTGTTTTAAGTTAAACAAAGATTGTTGGAATACGTTTTACAAGAAAATGCTCTTTATAGTCTTCAAACTTTCAAATTTAAATCAACGTGTTTTTGCCATGTCTTTGTAATTATTTGTGAAATTGACTAGCAATTTCTCAGTGAAAATTGCTTCAGAATAAATCCCAGGCTACACCTTTTTTTTTCTGTGTATGTGACTTAATCAATGAAAATTAATTCATATTGGATAACTGTATATTATCTTGAACTGTTCATTTATGAAATGAACATTACTTGGACACATTCACTTCTGATAAAAGATCACTCTAAATTGTAATGTAGACGTGTGCATTTTCTGTAAAGCTGCTTTGAAATGTGAAAAGAACTATACAAATACATTTGAATTGAAGTCTTGAAATATTAATAATATGAAATATCAGCAGTTTATTTTTTAAACAAAATATATTCTGAATTTCTACAGTCAGCGGATGTAAGGTAGACGTCCAACAGCCAACAAAGCTGATAAGAAAAAAAGAGCAACAGTCCGTCTCTATCCCATGCTCCGTCACCATGTCCAGCTGTCCAAAGAGCCTACCTCAAATCTCTTGGTATGTGTTCCGGAAAAACTCTCACTACCAGCTTGATTTAAAAAGCCACTCATTGAGGTACACACTGGAGCACCAGGGCCTGAAAATCAGCTCTTTGTCAGAAGCAGACTCTGGGGTTTATTACTGTGCAGCGGCTCTGCTGGATGTGGCTCACAATGGGGCGCAGGCAATCGGACAGGGAACCACTTTGAAAGTCTCAGGTAAGAACTAGCAGAAGATTCAGCACAACCCCAGACCGTTCTGCTCATAATTTACACGTATCATGATGTGTTTGTATCTAGAGACGGGCTTAAATGTCTCTCAAGCACTGTTGTTGACATTGCTAGTCCTGCTGACTGTGTACAGCCTCCTTGTCCTGGTCATCATCATCTGCATAAAGGTACAATTACAGTACAGTACACACCTTTTCAAAGTAATGCCATGTTACACTTTCAGGAGAAAAGGTACAAAGCTGTCATTGGTGCAGTAGATACAAAAGCTAAGGTACTAATATGTACATTTAAGGTACTGGGGGAAGTCGTGGCCTAATGGTTAGAGAGTCGGACTCGTAACCCAAGGTTGCGTGTTCGAGTCTCGTACCGGCAGGGATTGTAGGTGGGGGGAGTGAATGTACAGCGCTGTCTTCCACCTTCAATACCACGACTGAGGTGCCCTTGAGCAAGGCCCCCAACTGCTCCCCGGGTGCCGCAGCAAAAAATGGCTGCCCACTGCTCCGGGTGTGTGTTCACGGTGTGTGTGTTCACTGCTGTGTGTGTCACTCACTTCACTAATATGCACCATTTAGAAGTAAATAAGGTACAAATATGACCTTTTAGCTTTTGTACCTAATTCTATGTAACACAACTCCTTTTATTTCTTTACAAAATGTCACTACATCCTCAAAATACTTTTTAAAGAAAGTTTAATGGAGTTTAAGTAATTTATTTATTTTTTTCAACAGACTGGACAATTCAAATCAGTCTTTAAAAGAAGATGGAGTAAAAGTGAGAACAAGGTATTGTTTGCCCTCTGTTGTCTGGTATGCTATGTTGCTGCATGAAATAGTAATATTGTGAAATATTATTACAATTTAAAATAAGTGTCTTCCATTTGAATACATTTTAAAATGTAATTTATTCCTGTGATGTCAAAGCTGAATTTTCAGCTGCCATTATTCCAGTCTTCGTGATCCTTCAGAAAATATTTATATAGCATTTATCTGAGTTTAAGGTTTAAGGTTAAGGTTCTTTATTTGTCACATGTGATGCAATGTAGTGAAGTGGAATAGACATCTTTTGTAACATTATAAATGCCTTCACTCTCACTTTTGATCAAATAAATGTATCCTCGTTGAATAAAAGTATTAATTTCTCATCAGGAGGACTCAGCTAGGCAGCTAGGCTTCAGTGGAGTGGTGCAAGAACTGTCCAAGAGGAACTTAGTTGGTGGCAAAATTCAGGCGCACTACAGAGTTTCCCAAGACAAGGTTTTCAGACTATTCTTTTAAAACACACAATCACATTTTTAGCAAATGCACAATAATGTCTAATAATTTCTATGTGGCAGAGTTTTAAGTTAGAAATGTTCATGACATTTTACAATAAAAATTGCTTGTTATAGCCTAACTTTTATTTTCATTCTTCCCTATAGTCTACAGGTCTTCAGAATAGGTACCATAGTGAAGATGTTTACCAAAATCTTGATGAGTGAAAGAAAACGAAACCCCTGATCCACACTTGTCCCGCTGATCTGCAAAACCTGCAGTTTCCTGCAAATCTAGAAGCTATAATTTTAACTTCAACATATTGGATTTTTGCACTCATTTAAAAATTAGTCATGTAGCATAAGTGTGCTATTTGTACTGATAAAAAAATCAACTTGATGTTGTAATATGGTGGTTGGGTGACCCAAGATTGCGACATGTTGTCTGTCGTTGACCTTCCTCTCACAAGTGTTTTACAGATCACGTGAGCACTCTTGCTATGTTTAACTGTATTTGTTAAGTTAAATGCTAAACCTCTTAACCCACACTGGCCTGAACGGCGCGCTTAGGCATGTCTGTACTTTTAATTACCTTTGTTTTATAAAAATATTCAATTAGCTATCATAAACTATGCATCATTTGAAAGCTAAAACACTCAAGATTCATCTTCTGAACTTGTTTTTGAAATCAATACACCAGAGAGGAAAGAATTAAATGAAATGCTGAAGGACTGGCCATTTAATGTATTGATTGTATTCAAGCTGCTGTGCATGAACTGGACATACAGTCGTTGTTATTTGCAGGGTCAGCACCATGACAGCACATTTCATTCTTACACTGAAGACATTTTTTTTTTCTGTTGTCTCAGATGTGGGGCAGAATTGATGGGACTGACTGTTTTTTGTTTGTTTGCTTGTTTTTTGACCATTGACCAAGTTTTGTTTTCTTTTATGTGCTCACTTTATACCAGGCTATGTAGGCTACACAGCTAGAGAAGCAACACCAACACCCAATTCTTTACTTAAAATAATTCCTTTGCCTAAATCTGACTAGATTTAAACAATCTAATTCTGAGCACGCCAAATTTGTTCCCTGATCGTTACAAAATACGACCAGATTTGCATACATTGTTTTTCCCCCGTTATTAACAGACTACTCACAAACAAACAGACACAAACCAATTCAGAACATATATGTCTTCTTTTTTTCTTCTCTGTAATTTATTTTTATTTCTTTAATAAATTATTTTAACGTAACGATCTAATTTGTTATGTCATTACTCGTTCATGTTATTTTTATCATCGGATAGCTTTGCTAGAACAGACACAGATCTCTCGACTGCCGCTAGAGGTCGTCAATATCACGGCTGTGACAAAATATCGCGATACTTGCCCTGGAATAAATACTCCGCGAACTCTCGTGCGGCCTTCTTCTTCCTGAATACACATCACGTAAGTCTGTCATTTTTTTTAAAGCAGTATCTGTTAAAATCTCCTCAATCGCAAAATAAAAACACGACATTTTTATAGAAGACATGTGTCTACGGGTTAGTAACAATGCGATCTAAGAATGAATCGTATGAATTGTGTAGATAGGTTATTTTAGAGCAGTTTTAAATGGATGGTGTCAAACATGGCGGGGCACCGGTGAAACCGCTCGTTTATTCATTGAATACATTCTCGTATGATATGATTGATGTTAATTACACAGTATTCGCACTAAGGCTGAAATGTCAAAGTTGGATAGTAATAATAATAATCGATAAAAAGTAGGTTTTAGTCGGGCTCTTGAACATGTGCTTTTTTTCTTGACGTGTCTGACTTTAAACTAACTTGTTTATTAATTCGCGGAAATTTTTCATGGTTTACAGCAAATGGCGGACGACGCCGGTGGTAGAGGAGGTTTTCGCGGAGGTTTCGGCACTGGCGGCCGGGGTCGCGGTCGTGGTCGCGGCAGGGGCCGTGGAAGAGGCCGCGGGGCCCGCGGAGGCAAATCTGAGGATAAGGAGGTAAAGCACCGCCTAAATCCTGCTTTGCTATGACTGTTATGAACTGGCTTTATGTAATGTTTTATTTAAGAGATACATTCTCATATACACTGTGTGCTGTTATGTTGGCTCTTTCACTCTTCTGCATGTTCTCTATTTGCCGTGCAGGTAGCTGTCAAAACAATTGATGAGATGTATAGTTGTAGCTTCAGTTTCCATTTACCAATAGACAATATTTCTGTTTTATATAGTGGGTGCCCGTGACCAAACTTGGTCGTCTGGTGAAGGACATGAAGATCAAGACTCTGGAGGAGATTTACCTGTATTCTCTGCCCATCAAGGTATTAAAGTTCGCATGAAATTCATCCTCTTTATTTGAAAGTATACAGAATGTATGTTACAGATCTTAAAGTGAAGAATTCACTTGGGGGGGGAGCTGTAATGTTCAGTGTCATAACTTGATCTTCAGGTGAAAAATAACACTCCAGTCTACAATTCAATGTACCGATGCATAGAACCAAGTCCTTTTCCTGCAAGTTTTTTTTTTTTTTTTTGATCTTCTAAACTTGGATCTCATACAAAAGAAAAGAGATGTCTCTACTTCGGTTTCACTGTGACTTCAAAGTTGCAAAAAGTGACAAATGCTTTACCTTTTGTGAAACCTACTGTTTTTCTTTCCTGTAGGAGTCTGAGATCATTGACTTCTTCCTGGGTTCAGCACTGAAAGACGAGGTCCTGAAGATCATGCCTGTCCAGAAACAGACCAGGGCTGGTCAGCGCACCAGGTTTAAGGTGACTTCCTGCTTCCTGAGTGTTAGGTACTAGTCAGAATCCTTATCAATTCTCTTAAGTTCCTAATCACTCAGTTTCTCAATCTTCTAGGCCTTTGTTGCTATTGGTGACTACAATGGACATGTTGGTCTGGGAGTGAAGTGCTCCAAAGAGGTAGCAACCGCTATTCGTGGCGCCATCATCCTGGCCAAATTGTCCATCATTCCCGTCAGAAGAGGATACTGGGGTAACAAGATCGGAAAACCACACACCGTGCCATGCAAAGTGAGTCTTCAAACGTGGTTTTGCGCAGTTTGACTTTTGTTTGGACACGTTTTTAATGGCTGAACGTGTATCCACTCAGGTGACCGGTCGCTGTGGTTCGGTTCTGGTGCGTCTCATTCCTGCTCCCCGTGGTACCGGCATTGTGTCCGCTCCCGTGCCCAAGAAACTGCTGATGATGGCTGGTATCGATGACTGCTACACCTCAGCCAGGGGCTGCACCGCCACTCTGGGCAACTTTGGTAAGGGACTTTTATTTGAATGCCACTGTTTTGGGATGCAGCTGTCCATGTTTTAGTATGTCCGTTATTATAACTGCTGTTTCCTCATTGCAGCCAAGGCCACCTTCGATGCCATCTCAAAGACCTACAGCTACCTGACCCCTGATCTCTGGAAGGAAACGGTGTTTGCCAAGTCTCCTTACCAGGTAATGTGTATTTTCACACATTGTTCCTTTTCACAAATGCATCGTTGCTTTCTTGAAACTAAAGTGTCTGTCCTGTTTCAGGAATTCACTGATCATCTGGCCAAGACTCACACCAGGGTCTCCGTTCAGAGGAGTCAGGGAGCTCTTCCGGCAGCCTCCTAAATTTTGTACAACAGATTGAAATAAAAGTCCAGAAAGAAAACGGTCTTTGAGTCTGTGCTCTGTTGTCTGACTTTAATGTTTAAAAGCTACGTGGAAGCAAATGGTTTGTGGATTTATGTTTTTGATTTGCATACCCAAAACTGTCCCAACAAAGTGGGCAAATTTCTGATTTTTGTTTAGGTGGAAATTTACTATATTTGTGACTATGGCTTAAGGGGTTTCAAGCACCCATATTGTCTAATGCTGCAAAGCATAGCTTTGATTGTCACATTCAGTGTCACACGATCCTTTAGAAATCAATCTATGCTGATTTGCTGCTCAAGAAAGATTTGATATTATAATATATTATTAAATTGGTATTTGATGTGACATCACAAACTGTTGTGCTGTCATATTTTTGTGGAAATCGTGCTACTTTTCAGGATTGTTTGATGAAGAGAAAGTTCAAAAGAACAAAGCAATGATCATTAAAGAGGTCAGTCAACCCACTGTGCAACCTTGATGTGTGCATCAGAGTACCTGCTGTCCAGTAGCTGACACTATTGTCAGTACATTAGAAACCAAATCTTGCTTGGCTGGGACAAAATATATTTACAGAAAAGTGTATTGTGATTTATAGACTTTAAAGCAGCAAATGGCATATATAAGCCAGCACATACATGAAATAAACTATAATATGGTTTTTAAAATGTAGGAAATGTCCATACGTAACCAACACAACTGACATTAAATTGAAGCACAAATGTGAATAATAGTAAAGAAGTAACAGGAAAGTGATATATGGGATTGTAGTAATAACCACTTTAAAACTGATGGGATTTTATTAAATGACAGCTACTGAGAAGTCACTTTCCAATAAACTTTTACACTGATACACAGATAAGAGAGATTGACATAGAAAAGCCAAAGGAGAGGTTTGTAGGTTTATGCCGTCTGTTGCTCTGCCATCATTCTCTCCTTCTGTTTCATCAAACACTTTCGTGCGCTGGCGTACGCGCCAAGATCCCCATCTAGAAGAATTAAAGATGGTAACAGCCAGAAAATTATTTCTGTACAACAATATAAACAGTTTTGGTTTCATTGTCAACTGAAAAGCATTTTAGACAACATCTACTACAACTGCACTTGTCCCATTGATTTAAAACGACACTGCTAACTGCACAGAAAAAGATTTCTACCAGACACGATACTCACAGCGTGACTGAAAGGCCTTGGAAACCTCCTCAAACTGCTGCAATTCTTTATAACAGTTCTGTCTATAACTGGGACCCTCACGCTGCTGGCAGGCCCGAAGACGCTCCTGGATCACCTTCACTATCTCCTGATCCACCTTACTGCAGACAAAAAATAAAATAGTGATTGTGTGCACATAACTTTATTATGCAATGCAAAGCTTAATGATATAGAACTACAAGGCTTTTTGAAGCAACATACTAGTCTCTCCTCCACTGCATCTCGGCCTCATAATAGCACACATAATCTCCTTCCTGGCACCGAGTCAGCTCAGGAACACGGCGAAACTTCTGATGGTAGTAGTGAGACTTCTTACCGCTCTGGATGCCTTCGACAATGTCTGGTAGATCAAAAAGCAGGGCAATTAAATAAGGATCATGAATTACAAGCCAAGTAGATTTTAGTTATCATTTGTTTTAGTCATTACAAGAATAGTTCACCGAAACCTGAAAATTTACTCACCCTCATGCCATCCAAGATGTAGGCGAGTCTGTTTTTCACCGGTACAGATCTGGAGAAATGTAGCATTACATCACTTGCTCACCAATGGATCCTCTGCAGTGAATGGGTGCCGTCAGAATGAGAGTCCAAACAGCTGATAAAAACATCACAGTAATCCACATGACTCCAGTCCATCAGCTAATGTCTTGTGAAGTGAAAAGCTGCATGTTTGTAAGAAAAAAAAATAAATCATTAAGACTTTTTAACTTAAAACCCGCCTAAAATAAAGTCCTCTGTCCATAATATTGCTTTCTCCAGCGAAAAACTTGTTTTGTTCGAATCGGGAGAGAAAAATGCACAGATCAAGCACTGTTTATAAGAAAAAAACTGTGCAAAACAGTTATAAATAAATATGTTGGTGAATTTTGATGTGAAAGGACAATCGTGGATGAACTTTTTATGTTTTATGGACTCGCTAGAAATTAAGGTTTAAAGTTAAAAAGCCTCGAAGTCTTCTTACAAACATAGCTTTTCACTTCATAAGATGGACTGGAGTCATATGGATTACTTGTGGATTATTGTGATGTTTTTAGCAGCTGTTTGGACTCTCATTCTGACGGCACCCATTCACTGCAGAGGATCCATTTGTGAGCAGGTGATGTAATGCTGCATTTCTCCAAATCTGTTACAAAGAAACAAACTCATCTTGGATGGTCTGAGCATGAGTAAATTTTCAGCAGATTTTTGGGTGAACTATTTCTTCATTTCTGAAATTACAATAAATGATCCTAAATTAAAATGCATTGCTATTACAAAAAACAAACAATACAACAACAACAACCAATGAAGAAAAAATCACAAAAAACATCATAGTTTCACAAATATTTCCAATACTCATAACTAATAAAAATTGATGCAACATAATATGACATAATATAAGTGTTAAACGGTTGTGTTTGATATTAAACAACATGTACTCAAGACTCTTAGATGAGATACTGACTCTTACGGCCAGGAACTGTAAAGTGTTAACATTTAGAAATTACGAGGGATAAAAAAAAACAAATGCATGTCCATAATTTTCCTTTCACACTTCAAAGGCTACTATATATCAAACGGGATGAATAAGCAGATGTAAACAGTATCAGATTCACTAGTGTGGAGTCGCTTCACCTCTGAATGTAGTCACTGGCAAATCCACCGAGTAGTAGAAGAGCTTCGACAGTATTAAAGCTGGATTCGGCAGAACCGATTGCCTATCCACCACTGGGGTCCGACTGGGAGGCTCTGGATACACATCTTTATCATGATCTTTCGGCATTTTCGACCATTAATTGGAAGGGAAATGTCAAAAATCCTTTAATCGACCTCAGTCTGCAATCCACAGAGCGCATGCGCGCTTCACACAACATGGCGAGAAAGGTCACCGAGCGGCGACAAATAAACGGAGTGAAAATGACTTTTATTTTATTTTATTTCTATAATTTTGATAAAACAAATCTGCACTTAATCTGTATAAAACTGACTATTTTATCTCCTCGTTTCGTTTGTAAATCGCCAGGTTGAAGGTGAAAGGTTATGCAATTATTTTTTTCTGCATATAGATGTCGTCGTTGCACTCATGTAGTGACTTTGGATCACTGTGCATTTTTTTTTATTCCAAAAATTAAAAACTAAACTAAAAACTAAAACAGATGCAAGTACAATATATATATATATATATATATATATATAAAGAGATTTATAAACAAATAGATAATTTCAAGGCTTCCCGTTAAATCTGCATTCCCTACTCTTCATAAATCTCAACAAATACTCATCTTCATTACAAAAAAAAAAGTTATTAATTTTATCGATAAGGTTATGTAATTTATATGTAAATTATGTATCACAGAAGTGTTTTTTTTTACGTAAATATGGTCTAGGTGCAGTCAGTACTTTAGCTTTATTGTATGGTTGGTTCTTATGGTTGAGAAACGATTATTTTGCTATAATATCTGGGCTCATTTATGATACTACGTCTTATTTTTAAAAATAACTTGTTTGACAGGCTTGTACAGTACCGTCTGTGTGTGGTACAGTAGCGATTGTGTGGTCACGTGGTGGTGCAAACTCGCTTCTCCTATTTAACTCCGATCCAAACCGAGTTTATAAAACACCAGTTGATTCAGATAGTTGCAGTCGTTCGTCTGAACTTTATCACAGCCGGTGTAGTCATGTCTTTCTGTTCGTTCTCTGGAGGGGAGTTTTATAAAGATCTTTTTGAGACTGGTAAGTTGACCCCGATGTACTGTATAACATGTAACGTTAGCCTAAACAAGGCGACGTGTGTTATATAATACCATGTATTATGTAGCTTGTGTCATTTGATTAGTAAAACTATGCGGAAGTCTTGTTTTAAAGTTATCACATATGGTTCCTGTTGCTAAGAGAAGAAAGATCTTTTCAGCCTTTGCTTCAGATTATAGAAGTACTTTTTGACACGATTGTTTGGCATTTAATATTGCCAAAGCATCATAAAAATGGTAGTCTACAGTAAAAGTTAATGGTAATCGGAGTTGCTTTTCTTCATCTTTACTTCTTAGTGATCAGTTTAATCTTATTCATCAACAGTTTTTACTTTAATTTGTCAAGAGAATGTAGTTGAATAGTAGTACTAATGACTTTTTGGCAAATTAATAACTGTTTAAAATAAGATCCAGAATATTTTATATTACCAGTGGGATTCTGTCTGAGACTTGCAGTGTGTTTCTCCTGCAGGCATGTATGTTTGTGCCAAATGTGGACATGAGCTGTTCTCCAGCAGGTCCAAATATGAGCATTCATCACCCTGGCCAGCACAACAGTGTGTCTAAACACAAGGAGAGACGGGGCGCTTATAAGGTGAAACTTTTTTGAGAATTTGAAGTGCTTATAGGAATAGTTAATCCCAAAACGAAAAATTGCTGATCATTTACTCACCCTCATGCCATCCAAGATGCAGATGAGTTTGTTTCTTCATCAGAACAGATTTGGTGTAATTTAGCGTTTAGCAACAGTTTGGACTCTCATTCTGACGGCACCCATTCACTGCAGAGGATCCATTGGTGAGCAAGTGGAGAATGTGAACAATGAATTCTGTATCATCTTATACAGGTTAAATGTGGTAAGTGTGGAAATGGCCTTGGCCATGAGTTTGTGAATGACGGACCCAAACACGGCCTCTCGCGCTTCTGAATATTCAGCAGCTCTATGAAGTTCATTCCTAAAGGTATGCACAACAAACAATACAAGTATATTACATTTTAAAATAAAATTGATACAATTCAATTAAATATTTATATTCAGAATTATCTGAATTTCTACACTAATGGCTGTAAACATAATCTATGCTATATTTCATAAAGTAAGCAAGTGATTTCTACTTCTATCTATGTACAGTACATTTGACACTTTGATACATTTGACATGTTGCACGATGTTCTGATATACTGATATCTGACTCTTGCTTTCTTTCACAGTCAAGAATGAACAGCAGTAGAGCTAGATAAGCACGTGAGGATGTTTCAGGAAGAGTGTATGGAGAAGATCTGATGTGTTTCCTGTGTGGATGGTGTATGAAAGGCTCTGATGAAAAGCCCACAGAGGAGCATTCAGAGCGATGATGTGTACAACCTCATGGGAAACATGAAGAAGCTTACTCCCAATAACTGCTACTACCAATGAACACACACAACTATGCAGCTCTTTTATAATATGCACAATATACACTACTGTTCAAAAGTCTGGGGTCAGTAAGATGTTTTAATGTTTTTGAAAGAAGTCTTATTATGTTCACCAAGGCTGCATTTATTATATCAAAAATACAGTAAACACAGTAATATTTTGAATATTATTACAATTTAAAATAACTGTTTTCTATTATAATATATTTTAAAATGTAATTTATTCCTGCTCAAGAAATATTCCTTATTATTATCAATGTTGGAAACAGTTGTGCCGCTTAATATTTTTCTGGAAAACTGTGATACTTTTTTTTTTTTGTATTCTTTGATGTTCAGAAGAACAGTATTTATTTGAAATAGAAATCTTTTGTATTTAATGCATCCTTGCTGACTATTAATTTCTTTAAAAAAAATTATAATGCACTCTAAAAAATGCTGGGTTAAATACAACCCAGTGCTGGGTAAAATAGGGACAAACCCAGCATGATCTGCTGCTCAAGAAATATTCCTTATTATTATCAATGTTGGAAACAGTTGTGCTTAATATTTTTCTGGAAAACTGTGATACTTTTTTTTTTTGTATTCTTTGATGTTCAGAAGAACAGTATTTATTTGAAATAGAAATCTTTTGTATTTAATGCATCCTTGCTGACTATTAATTTCTTTAAAAAAAATTATAATGCACTCTAAAAAATGCTGGGTTAAATACAACCCAGTGTAATCTAGTCAATCTGTTACCATCTGAGATGTGTAAAAACAAAGCTACTCTGATTAAAGTGCATTTAGACCTGGTAAAAAGTTAATTCTACACATTTTAACTTCCATGACCAGCAGTTGAAAGTGAGAAAGCAAATCAACCTCAGATAATTTTTCAGAAATAGAATGGTATAAGATGGCCTCAAAATATGATGTAGTCAGATGCACATTTTTATTTTCAGAAAAGATAAAACATACAATGTTCCCCATTCTGGTGATTCTAAAATCATTGTGTCGTTATCATACATTGTATTTGCATTATCAACAATCACAATGGTTGTGCTTTGCAGCGAACTGTCTTTAATTCTAGTTCAAATCAACTTTTTCGATCAACTTTAAACGTCATGGTCACAATGCCATCAATCCCAGCTTGAAGTTCATCTTGTTCCTGGACACTTGACACTCCTTTAGGGGTCCCAGTGAGAATGAGATCACCTTCTTCCAAAGAGATGATCTCGCTGATGTAGTTTATGAGATACGGGATGGAAAAGATCATCTGGGATGTGCTTCCATTCTGCTTCACAATATCGTTCACTTTCAACCACAGATTGATGCTCCCCGGGTTGGGGATCTTCTCCTTGGGAATAAAGTCACTGATCGGGCATGAGGTGTTGAAAGCTTTGGCCAGGGTCCATGGAAGACCTTTGGACTTGCATTCGTCCTGAATGTCCCGAGCTGTCATGTCAAGGCATAACACATATCCAGCCACATGCTCCATGGCTGAAGATTGAGGAATAGCAGTTCCTCCTTTACCAATCACCACCCCCAGCTCAACTTCATGGTGGAGGTTGCTGGTGTAGAAGGGGAGCAGGATAGGAGACCCTTCCCTAACGTAAGCAGACGGGGGCTTCAGGAAAAGCACAGGTTCGCTGGGAATTGCATTTTTGAGCTCGATGGCGTGATCTGCATAGTTTCTCCCGACGCATATAATTTTCCTTCCCCATTCCCAAAAGCGGGCAATATTCCTTGCGCTCATTTTGGAGTTAAACACCAGGCAGCGACACCTGGTTGGGTTTGTCCCTATTTTACACAACACTGGGTTGTATTTAACCCAGCATTTTTTAGAGTGTAATTTAATTGACCCCAAACCTTTAAATGGTAGTTTACATTTGATCTTACTTTTCCTGTTATAGGTCAGTAGTTACAAAAGTGTAATTAATTTGGTTACTTGATAATGTAAGAATCACAAATGCTGATTTGATCATTTCTGCATCCCCACTTGTTCATGCAGAGATAATCTATTAGATATTGTTTAGCACATTTACCACTTGAAATAATGTTTGTATTAACAAATTTAGAACAATACCATTTTGGAAACTACTGCTGCTGTTTCTGTAGATCACTGTTTGTTTGCTAAGTGCAGAGATTTCAATCACTAAACCTCGTCTGCATGTAAACTGCTGGATTTTTCTGCTGTTACATATTAATGGAAACCCAAGAGTGTAAAGTTCAAAGTCTAAAATCCTCCATGAACATCTTCTTTTAAATGGGATTAATGAATACATTGTTTGTGTGAATGAATATGTAATGGAGCATGGTGTTACTTTAAAACTATAAAGTACGTTCATACTCTATGTAGAGGTCAATAAAAGCAACCTATGCCAGGATTGCATAAGAAATGTTTCTATTTCTGTTTGTATATTGTATTTTATTTGCCTTTTACAGGAAACGGGGTTTAATTATTTAAGGAAAAAACAAGCTATAAGCATTTCATGTTGATGCTGACCTCTGATTTACTCCCAGTGAAACCACATCTGATTTTTCTGATATAACAATCACAAATGGCTAATAACTAAGTAACTCATTTTGCCTACTATTATATGTTAGACTTACGTCCTCAAGATTAAACTATGCACAGCGTCGTTATTCAGGTGTCATAATTTGACACAAGTGCAACCACATGCAGATTTTTCTGCATAATGTGAGGCTGAGCTGCTGTTTTCATGTTGCTTCTTGTAGCTGGTATACCATTATGTCAATAATCTAGTCAATCTGTTACCATCTGAGATGTGTAAAAACAAAGCTACTCTGATTAAAGTGCATTTAGACCTGGTAAAAAGTTAATTCTACACATTTTAACTTCCATGACCAGCAGTTGAAAGTGAGAAAGCAAATCAACCTCAGATAATTTTTCAGAAATAGAATGGTATAAGATGGCCTCAAAATATGATGTAGTCAGATGCACATTTTTATTTTCAGAAAAGATAAAACATACAATGTTCCCCATTCTGGTGATTCTAAAATCATTGTGTCGTTATCATACATTGTATTTGCATTATCAACAAACACAATGGTTGTGCTTTGCAGCGAACTGTCTTTAATTCTAGTTCAAATCAACTTTTTCGATCAACTTTAAACGTCATGGTCACAATGCCATCAATCCCAGCTTGAAGTTCATCTTGTTCCTGGACACTTGACACTCCTTTAGGGGTCCCAGTGAGAATGAGATCACCTTCTTCCAAAGAGATGATCTCGCTGATGTAGTTTATGAGATATGGGATGGAAAAGATCATCTGGGATGTGCTTCCATTCTGCTTCACAATATCGTTCACTTTCAACCACAGATTGATGCTCCCCGGGTTGGGGATCTTCTCCTTGGGAATAAAGTCACTGATCGGGCATGAGGTGTTGAAAGCTTTGGCCAGGGTCCATGGAAGACCTTTGGACTTGCATTCGTCCTGAATGTCCCGAGCTGTCATGTCAAGGCATAACACATATCCAGCCACATGCTCCATGGCTGAAGATTGAGGAATAGCAGTTCCTCCTTTACCAATCACCACCCCCAGCTCAACTTCATGGTGGAGGTTGCTGGTGTAGAAGGGGAGCAGGATAGGAGACCCTTCCCTAACGTAAGCAGACGGGGGCTTCAGGAAAAGCACAGGTTCGCTGGGAATTGCATTTTTGAGCTCGATGGCGTGATCTGCATAGTTTCTCCCGACGCATATAATTTTCCTTCCCCATTCCCAAAAGCGGGCAATATTCCTTGCGCTCATTTTGGAGTTAAACACCAGGCAGCGACACCTGCAACCGGAGATAAAATGACCTTTGGTCGCTCGACAACGAAGGGCGGTCAGACCCGTTAGTACAGTGCGAATTATGTAACTCTAGTTACATAGTGCAAACAAATCGAACAAGAAACTGATACGATTGTGTGGAATTAAGTCCAAAAGACATCACTTATTTTGAAGCCGTTCACCACAACTACCGACCCGAAAGCGACATTAAGATTCCTACTACGGAGAAGGCTTAGCTTATGAATATTAAATAGTTATCGCTAACGTTCTTGAAATCCGCCCTATAGCGAACGCTGCGTTATTGAATATTAATTACGTTTTTCTGACGCCACTAGTTGTCCCTCATTAATGACAAAAGCTCGATTTATAAATCATCAGTACTATCCTGGTAAAACCTTTATTGTGTCAAAATTCAAATGAAGTACAGATGTGAACTGTACTTTCTGTGACTCACAACCAGAAACGGTCTTGCATCTTTTTTTGGCATTGTGTTCATACCAGAAAACGTTGGCAAGACTTTTGAAAAACAGTTCATTGTAAACTTCAAACATGATGACTTTGATCTTTTCTAAAGATATTTTGTTTGGATTTTTCACTTTTGAGGAGCAATATGAAAAGGTTTACTTTCTTTGCTACCTAATTATTTTGCTTGTAAAAATATTTTATTCACAAATGCAAGATTATGAAAGTCACCTCCCAATTTTCTCACTTTATAGAACATAGTAAGATCTATATTAAATCCTTGTCTACCTCCTGTAACAAAAAGGCAACTAAAACTTTGAATGTATGCTCACTTTTTGGTGTTTTTGTATCATTTTTATGTTTTGTAGGAAAGATTGTTATGTTTATTGTTATGTGATCTGTTGAATTTTTTTCTATTTATTTATTTATTATTAATGTAATTGTTTTTTTTGTAGTTGTCAAATTTGTATTATTATTTATTATTATTATTATTATTATTATTATTATTATTATTATCTCTCTCTCTCTCTCTCTTCTGAATTTTAATTGCTATGTATTGTTTGGCCATCCTTGAACCACTGGCTCTTTTCCTTGGCATATGTTTTTTCACTTTTGTATTCCCTAAGCAAGTGTTTAATAATAATAATAATAATAACAATAATAATAATAAAAGATCGATTTATAAAGATTATTTCGATGTACTTTTCCATTTCGTTATTCGGCAAGGCCATCAACAAAAACCTTTTTAGGAAAAACAAACAAACAAACTAAAAATAGTCAAAGCTGGTGAGAAATGTGAAAGAGACATTTATATCATATATGTGCGTTATGAATATTAATAATACTTTTAAAATGAATTTCCTTAATATGTATTATTGATCTATTTGTTACATCCATCATAAAATATGTACAAATATTTTATTTTTGTCTTTTGTTCTAATTTAAATTTTTGTAATCGTTTTACCGCTTACTGTAGTTAGCTTGTACTTCATTGTATTGATGATATTCTGGAATAAAAAAAATAACATTAATAATAATAATAATTTAAAAGCCAAGCCTGACGTCAAGTACAGCGTGGATTACGGCAGCACGCGCGACACTCCTCCGATTTGGATTGGTTAAACGAGGGGTCAAAGTTAAAAAGTGGGCTGATTAGCACGCTAAACCAGACTTTCTGCTTCCTCCCTGTGCTGACTGAGATATCAGACAGCTGAAGTCCTGGTATGTGGTTCAGGTCGCTGGCGGTGAGTGCCTGCACTCTCGGTGTTCTCGGAGCTGTCTCGCATAAATTCGGTATGTTTACACGAGCATCTCGACTCGCGCATGACCAGAAGGGCTTATTTATGGATATGTAATCACATGTCAGCGCTGTCACAGAACCTTTGGAGTCAATGTTTTGATTATGATTTAGTATAAGAGTTGTTCCTTATACGGAGTCGAGTTACATCATCCTAGCTGTTGACATACGTTAGCGAGCATAAAATGTTGCTTGCACGATTACAGTGATCGTATAATATATTGAATGCAACATGTCGCGCGTTAGGAGGGACGTAACAGTTAATTGTAAACACTGTATGCTTTCTGTTTGTCCTGCATTGTGCAATTGAAAGCTGCAAAACCATTTATCAAACATTTCTTAATTCTCACTTGTGTGGTGTTATTAGGCGTGTATTTGCACTTATATATTGTTGCTCTTTTGTTAGTTTTGACTGCTTGTATTGTCCTCATTTGTAAGTCACTTTGGATAAAAGCGTCTGCTAAATGACTAAATGTAAATGTAATGTAAATGTATTGCGATAATGCATTATTGTTTACAGTATTGCATAGATGCAATATAGAGAGAATGACCCAGCATCAAAACTTTGAGCATAATAGATATGTATTTTCCAGAGATCAATTAGGCCGATTATGAATTGAGCCCTAAATGTTATGATTTAAAATGCACACTAGTGGGCACAATTGTGCATGCAGATGATTTTTAAACAAATAATCATCCCCACAGTTTCCACAAAAATATTAAGCAGCACAACTGTTTTCAACAGTGATGATAAGAAATTTATGTTTGAATTTATTCAAACATATTTGAATAGTATCTTAAGTATCCTCAGATCATCAGTTATTTGAAATTGTAATAATATTTCACAATATTACTGATTTTACTGTATATTTGATCAAATAAATGCAGTCATGGTGAGCATAAGAGACTAATTTTAAAAACAATTTTTTTTTATTAACGGTAGTATAGATCAAAACTTTCCAAAATATATCATGTTAATTAGGGATGCACGATATATCGGCCACCATATCGGTATCGGCCGATAAATGCTCATTTTTTCTGTTATCGGCCCGATAAGAAAATTTGGCCGATATCTTAAAGCCGATAAATAATGCATTATTTCCTTCAGAGACACTTCAGATGTGCGCTGTTCGTTTGCAGCCTTTTGTGCAATTGTACGTTGTAATATTGTGTTTATTTGATGTATATCTGATTTATCTCATATAGAATGCGTTTGGTTAAGTTAAAAGAGCGCTTCAGTTTACCGGTGGGCATCTTTAGCTCAGCGCACGCAGCTCAAACAGCAGTGCACAACATTAATAACTATGATTGGGAATGTCGTGTATATAACATTCTAATGAGAACATTATTATAATAAAACGTTGTGAATTCTTTGGGTTTAGTTGCTGTGTTTCAGCGCGTTGTTATGGGAAGAGCGCATCCACAACAGGATCACACATTCTGACTATAGCACGCAATAACTGCGTCATTTTGTACATATATAAGTTGTAATATTATGTTTATGTTGTATTAATATTAATCTCAGGATGCATTTCCTTGAGTTAAATAAGCTGCCACCAAAACGCTTCAGTTTACCGTGGTCATTCAGCTCTTCAGCTTCAGCATGCGCAGCTCAAACGGCTGCTATTTAAAACCGTGGTATTAATTTGTTACTTTTTCAAAATCATTGATACATTATTAATAATAACAACCACTTGTATTTTTCTCTTATTATTTTCATCAACAATATGGTTTAGTAATTAAAATCATTTAATTATTGTCCATGCAGAGGCTATTCCGTTTTATTGATCTATGGCGAATTCATTTTGATTCTTTACACGTGTAATGATGTCCAGTGACTTGTTTGCATTATTTATGCATTATTTTATTTATTTGTAAGACTTTTTTATGACTAAATTTGGTAATGGGAGAGTAAAATTATTTTTAAAACGTACACCGTTCAAACTAGGCTGCTTATGTTGAAGTGTTTGGGATGTGGCTTTTAATGATGAGACCTTTTTTGTAATCAGGCTCTCAAAAAGTATATAAAAATTTGGATATAGATTTATCGGTTATCGGCTTTCAAAAATAAAGAATTATCGGTTATCGGTATCGGCCAAAATTTTCATATCGGTGCATCCCTAATGTTAATAGTTTCCACCAAAATACTACATTTACTACAGTAATTGTTACTTATTGTAGTTGTCATTTGCCATTGCCATTTTGTTCAATTGCGTTTATCACTGGTCATACCAGTAGGCCTGTCGCAATAATCAATATATCGACTTATCGTGCAATATATGTACATGACCTCAATAATTTTTTGTGACGCAATATATCGCCCATTATATTTACTTAAAAATTAATGTTACTATGTTTTGCACATTCCACTTGAGCCTGTCTTTTGCAGCTTCTCGTACATAACGTGATGTAGTCATGAGGTGCTAGTTACATTTTTTTTTTTAAATGCTTCTACAAAAAAAAAAAGTTTCATCTGCAGTTATGGCCTTGTTTAGGAATCTGTGCCTTTGTGCATACGGACATCTGACTGCTAAGTAGTGATTGTGTTTCTCAGCAATAGTGTGCACCCTTAACTTACAGAGAAAAGAAGGTCCGGGAAAAATCTGTAGATGGAAAAATCTCAATACAAGTTCTTTGTGCATTTTTCTTTTTTTCTACTTGTTACTGCACTTTTTGTTAGAAAATGTTTATTTATTATTTATTCAGGTTTTTTAAGGTGTCTAATATTTTGATACTTAATTTCCATGATCTAAATATTCTTAAAAATTTGTTGTCATTTGGAAGTGTGTAGGCCTTCTTGCATTATTATGCCATTACATTATGATTATATATTCAGTGGCATAAAATGGTGTTTAAAATGACAATAATTTCGCTTATCGCAATTATTTCTGTCGCAATATATCGCACAACAAAAAGTTGTTATCGTGACAGGCCTACATACCAGGCTAAAATATTAAAACTGGTGAACCACTTTTGGAACATGGACAATGAACTTAACCAACTTATGACCATAAATAACCAGCTTTTACCAGCTAGAAAAACATACAAAATTTGTTGTACAGTAACAAAAAATTGTAGTGACTGAAGTATTTTGGTGGAAATTATGGTAACCATGGTATGTTTTTCATGCAATCTAAAATGATGTAAATCTATTACTCACGCTGGAACATTTACTGATCGTGAATCTCTGTTTTATAGTTCCCACAGGCTTGTTTCACTCCGCTCTTAGGAAGTCATCTCTGGTGGAACAGACAGACATGAAGGTAGAACTGCTGCCTGCTCTCACCGACAACTACATGTACCTCCTCATCGATGAAGACACGAAGGAAGCAGCCATAGTCGATCCAGTAGAGCCTCAGAAAGTAACAATACTTCAATGTGCGCATCACACATTACAGACTGTATACCATGGATTCATAATTGTCATCTGTCTCAGGTTGTAGATGCGGTCAAAAAGCATGGTGTGAAGCTCAAAACCGTCCTGACAACTCACCATCACTGGTGAGTCAGACTTAGAATATATATATATATATACACTGTATATATGTGTGTGTAGCCTATATGCTCTGATATGACAAAATTTGAGTGGGAAAAAAGATTTGATGTTTTATAACTTCCAGGGATCATGCAGGAGGTAATGAGAAACTGGTAAAGCTCATGCCAGGACTGACAGTTTATGGGGGAGATGACAGAGTGGGAGCTTTAACTCAGAAAGTCACACACTACAACACTTTCAAAGTAAGTCTGATTTACATAATACAGTGCTGCTTGTGAACCCTTCAGAATTTTCTATATTTCTGCAGAAAAATGACCCAGAAGATCATCAGATGTTTCACACAAGCCAATCAAACAAATGAGACAAACATATGTGACCCTGGACCACAAAACCAGTCTTAAGTGGCTGGGGTATTTTTGTAGCAATAGCCAAAAAAACATTGTATGGGTAAAAATTATCGATTTTTCTTTTATGCCAAAAATCATTAGGATATTAAGTAAAGATCATGTTCCATGAAGATATTTTGTAAATTTCCTACTGGAAATATATCAAAACTTAATTTTTGATTAGTAATATGCATTGCTAAGGACTTCATTTGGACAACTTTAAAGGCGATTTTCTCAATATTTAGATTTTTTTGCGCCCTCAGATTCCAGATTTTCAAATAGTTGTATCTCAGCTAGATATTGTCCTATCCTAACAAATCATACATCAATGGAAAGCTTATTTATTGTAATAATAATAATAATGTATAAATCTCAATTAAAAAAAATGTTGACCCTTATGACTGGTTTTGTGGTCCAGGGTCACATACTTGCTTTGTCATTTATTTATTGAGAAAAATGATCCAATATTACAGATCTGTGAGTGGCAAAAGTATGTGAAATATCAGTCCTGCATAACGGCTTGTAGGAATTTTAGCCCATTCCTCAGTACAGAACGCTTCAACTCTGTGATGTTGGCGGGTTTCCTCCTATCAACTGTTTTTCAGTTTCAATTTCAATTGGAAAGAAAATATTTTTGTCTCATTTGTTTGATTGGCTTCTCTTTGTCTACATTCAGGACTTGTGTGAAACATCTGATGATGTTTTTGGTTATATTTATGCAGAAATATAGAAAATTCTGAAGGGTTCACAAACTTTCAAGCACCACCGTATATGCTACTGATCAAACGTTTGGGGTCAGTATGATTGTTTTTTTTTTTTTTAAGTAATTCATATTTTTATTCAGCAAGGATGCATTAAATTGATCAAAAATGACAGGAAAGACATTATTAATGTTACAAAATACTTATATTTCAAATAAATTCTGTTCTTTTAAAGGGGTCATATGACGTTGCTAAAAAGAACATTATTTTGTGTATTTGGTGTAATAATGAAATATGTTTATGCGGTTTAAGGTTAAAAAAACACATTATTTTCCACATAATGTACATTATTGTTGCTCCTCTATGCCCCGCCTTTCTGAAACGAAGAGAAAGGAAAAATTGAAATTGCATCATATGACCCCTTAAAATTTCTATTCATCAAAGAATCTTGAAAATAAATTATCATGGTTTCCACAAAAATATGAAGCAGCACAACTGTTTTCAACATTAATAATAATCAGAAATGTTTGTTGAGCAGCAAATCAGCATGACACTGAAGACTGGAGTAATGATGCTGAAAATACAGCGTCGCATCACAGCAATAAATTAAATTTTACAATATATTCAAAAAGAAAACAGTTATTTTAAATTTTAATAATGTTTCACATATTACTGTTATTACTGTGTTTTTGATCAAATAAATGTAGCCTTGATAAACATAAGAGACTTCTTTATAAAACATAAAAAATCTTACCGACCCCAAACTTCTGAATGGTATTGTATAATCACATATGTGCATAAATTGGATTTGAGTGCAGCTTAGCCAATCAGAATCATCCATTTTATACTGCTGGACACATTTAAGATTGTAGGATTTGTCAATGTTATTATTTTCTTATGTTTTTTTTTTATTATTCCAGGTGGGCTCCCTGAATGTAAAGTGTTTGTTCACGCCATGTCACACCAGCGGTCACATCTGCTATTTTGTTACAAAAGAAAACAGCACCGAACCACCAGCTGTGTTTACAGGCAAGACATATTTTACATACACTACCAATCAAAAGGTCGGAGTAGGTACGTTTTTTTTTTTTTTTAATGTTTTTGAAAAAGTCTCTGCTACTCACCAAGGCTGCATTTAAATGATAAAAAATACAGTAAAAACAGAAACATTGTGAAATATTATTACAATTTAAAACAACTGTGTTCTATTTGAATATATTGTAAAATGTAATTTATTCCTGTGATTAAAAGCTGAATTTTCAGCATCATTACTCCAGTCTTCAGTGTCACATGATCCTTCAGAAATCATTCAGATACGATTTTCTGCTCGAAAAACCTTTCTGATTATTATCAATGATGAAAACGGTTGTGCTGCTTCATAATTTTGTGGAAACCATGATAATTTTTTTTTTCAAGATTCTTTGATGAATAGAAAGTTTAGAAGAACAGCATTTCTTTGAAAAATAAATATTTTGTAACATTATAAATGTCTTTACTGTCACTTTTGATCAATTTAATGCACCCATAATGAATAAAAGTATTAATTTCTGTATGACTGTATTAACAATCAGTCGTTTTTTGTTATGTTCACATTATAAACAGGCGATACTCTGTTCGTGGCCGGCTGTGGAAAGTTTTTTGAGGGTACCGCTGATGAGATGTATAAAGCCCTGATCGAGGTTTTAGGCCGTCTTCCTCCAGAGACGGTAACAATTCCACCATCTAAACTGAAATCTCTGCCTTTTTCCTATAAAATGCTACTGACTGATCATTTATTATTAAAGGAATAAATGCAATTGAATGCTATGCTATCTTCACGGTTACAGAAATAGATGTTTTAGGTCATCTAAAGTCACGTTCTTAAGTTACAATTTGCTTTTGTTTCAGCGTGTGTACTGTGGTCATGAGTACACCATCAATAATCTGAAGTTTGCTCGGCATGTTGAACCAAATAATGAGGTCATCCAGAAAAAGTTAGCATGGGCTAAGGTGTTTAACTCTTCTTGAACTCGTATTCACTTTAGCAGCAAAAATGATCATAGCACAGGTTTTTGAATAACCTTGTCTTACACCGATTAGGAAAAATACGATAACGGAGAGCCAACCATTCCCTCTACACTGGCTGATGAGTTCACATTTAACCCCTTCATGAGAGTGAGGTATGTGAAATAACTCCTAACTATACATCATATAAACCTTGCACCATCTTTGACAAATGGGTTAACTTCGAATATTACGATTAAAAAATATGTTGGTTGGAAAAAGGAAAAAAAAAACACACACACAAAGATAAAACAAATAAAAATGTGAAAAACTATTCTTATTAAAATGCATGAAAAATATATAATTATAAAGAATAAATAAATTAATATTAATATATATATATATATATATATATATATACACACACACACACACATATACAT